>NC_139977.1:17222998-17822998 GCF_963993115.1 Abramis brama
TCTGATAATAAACTCTATATTTTGGCATCGGAACCCGCAATTTTGAGAGTGATTGTTCGTCAGGCGCAGAAGCCACGACACTTGAACAGCGAGCTTGCTCATTAGCATTAGCTCTCTGCGCCTTTGTTTGTATGATGAAAAGTCATCAAAATGTCAGATGAGCAGAAATGGCATTGATCTATTTTGACAGTCCAAAGTTAAATGTAGGGTGAAATATGCAAAAGTTTGATGCTTTTTGGTAGATTTGTGATAGATAAAAGCTTTATACTCTCAGCCTTTTATTATTATGCTAATATTTTGTGATAATGATAGATTTTTGAACGCAGTTAGGCACTGCTTTTCACTGGAACTGTTTATTATTTTTTCGGTCAAGTGGAACAGATTATCGAAGTTCATTGCAAATGTTTGTTGCAATTTAAAAAGTTATACAAAAAAATCTTTAGATAAAAGGGGTGGTAACTTTAGTTAGTGTGTGTGTAATGTTGCTGTTTGAGCATAAATGACATCTGCAAAGTTACAATGCTCAAAGTTCAAAGCAAAGGGAGATATTTTCTTTTAAAGAAATTGCTTTTTAAAGACTACAACAAATGGCTGGTAGGGAGGGACCGCACGACGGGTTAGTGATAACACTAACCCTAAAATTTACATAAACCCTGCCCCGCGGAACGCGATTTATATATTATAATGACAGAATATGCCAATCAATGACTAGAAGATAACTACACATAAGTTACATGAATTCATCAACTAACCATTCAGAAATGTCCTGTTGCATTCTACATGTTGTCACTTCTTCTTGAGTCTCTCCATCTTTGTCTGACTCTGGTTTGAACATAAAAGGCTAAAAGTTTTTGGAAAAACTCTGCCTCCTGTGCTGGGTGCAGCAGCTCATTTGCATTTAAAGGGATAACTTACTTCACCGATTAGCATTAAGCTTTGTATCAGTAGAAACCCGGTAGTATTTTCGAATGGCCGTGCTTCCCTCCCTCATGTCCCCCTGAGAAGAGAGATTTCTGTATTGAGTGTCTGGAAAAAAACTCTGATGATGCAAAAATCGTAATTTTGCTTTTTTGGCCAGATGCTATAGAGACCACAGCCAGTAGTAGGAGCTAGTTCCGCATGTTTTCAACCCGCCCATTAGGGGTGGGAATGGATCTCACAATAAAACGGTGTCTTTTCAGTTTCGAGTAAACTAGTAGCCTAGTTGTATATCATTTCTTCTGATACTGCCCTCTGTAACCGGTAGGCGTGGCTTGGGAGTGGCCTCGTAGGGCAGCGAAACAAGTGCATTCTGGGAGTTGTTGTCTTTCATCCACATGAGCCAAAAATACATTTTCTGGCTTTTCTCAGTCTAGAAGGCACCAACTTCTAAAATAATTTCACATTTCTACTACATAAATGACCCAATTTAAATACACATTCATCTTTCCAGCGGTGAAATATCCCTTTTAATTTTTTGACAGACACAAAAACGGTGCATTTTTGCTCACCCTCAAAAAGGGACAATTTTAACATGCTATATAAAAATATATGTGGGGTATTTTGAGCTAAAACTTTACATACACCCTCTGGGGTCATCAAAGGCTTATTTTACATCTTGTGAAAAGGGCATTATACCACCCTTTCTAAGTGTTTGTCCCTGCTGGAACACCATTTTATATCAGCTTGGTGGGTCACAGTGGATTTTGGAACCTGGTTTGTTACTGGTACTAGGTGATCTACCAGCCTTTATCAGCCTGACTAAGGTCTACCAAGTCAGTCTTAACCCCACCAGATGTTATCTAATCCATCATCTAGATCAGCTTGAACCAGCTAATGGCAATAAATCACCAGCACGGAAAAACATGCAAAACTAACTTAGAGTATATTGACCAGTGGTTTTTTATTGAAGAACATAGTTCTTGAAGCTTCTGGAATCACAAAATAAAATGTGGTCATACCAGTCCCTGTGAATAATACATGGATATTGTTAATATTATATTATATAGAGGGTCTTCAATATTATGGAATATTCATATATTCATATATTCATGGAATATCCAAACTGTATGACATGATTTATGATTCATCAATACTATGATGATAATATTATGATTAAATATTTATAATCAATCGGAAAAGTTTTCAAAAGTGTCTCACTTTGCCTGAAAAACCTGTCTCACTTTATCTAAGATTAACTGGGTCACTTAGAAAAAAAGTGTCCCAGAAAAGAAAAATCTGGAAAAATCATTTAAATAAATTACTGTAAGAAAATATTAACTTTGATGTAATGTGAAATGAATGCATGAAATAATTGCAACCTGACAGAAAAAGGTTATGTCTGTCACATATCGATGAATCAAATCATCACTGATTTGACGATCATTCGTCCACTGAATGACAAACACTTGCTGCAGCCAATCGCATTGAAGGATCAGTTCCGTCCATGCAGGTGGGGGTTAACCGCAGTAGCCAATCGCGTTGCAGAATCAATTCTCTTCCTGTAGGTGGGTGTTTGCTACCTGTGTGAATGAAGCGATTCGACACTGGAACTTAGCGAGCTCACATTCCGGGCTTTTCTCGCTGGAGTTTTTACACAGCGGCCCTGGACTTACCGTGGAAATGGTTGAAGTGGTGACCACGTAGAGATATTTTGCGGTCTGTGTGTGTTTTTGTATTTTTATTTTCGTCATAAGGAGGAAGCACTCAGTGCTGCCGTTAGCCGATGCTAACTCGCGTTCAGTTTCGCCGTCCTGTGGTTTTCCTTCTCTCGTTTCTGGAGGAATTAACGCAGACCCTGCCGAGAAAAAACATGGAATGTTGACGTTGAGTTGAAGAGTGCTCAAAATTTTGCTACAAAACACTTAAGCCAAAGTCAGAGGTGTCTCACTACTGCTTGTAGCATGTTAGCGGTGTGGCTAGTGAGTGTCAGGTGATATTGAGCGGTGAGAGGACAGATATACGTCAAATTAAGTCGAAAAACTGAGAAAATAGATTACATATAATATATTTGTGCCCCTTCTGATTGATTTGATGCTCAGCAGGTTGATTCAGTCTAAAATCCAGTCGTTCAGCTGTCAGCGTTAGCGCCATTGCTGTGTAAACGCACGGTTTGTTTACAGTTCTAAAAATATTCGCACTCTGGTAACGTTTTCATTGAAGTGATATTGGAACGTTTCACGGACATTAATCTCTCTACTGTCTTTATTTAGACTCAATATAATTTAAAAGATGCTCTAGGCAAGCTAATATACCTATGCTAACATTAGCTGAAGTTGTGCTGGTTAAAAGCCAAATCCACTGAGACATTTGTCGGCGTTCGTTTATTCAAACGACTATTGTTTGCCGAGGATGCTCAGTGTTTTTCCTTCTCCAGATGTAGAGATTAGCTACTGCCATAAAGGAAAAATTGAAAGGATACTACTATGACTGTTCAGGCTTGGACGAGATGACTATAGGTTAAAATAAATCAGCAGTCAGTTAAGACATACAACTCTAAACGGTGTCATATACGCATATCTTTTGTTTGGCAACGGGACAGGTTTACAGATTTGTTCAGAAAAAGTAGAAATTGAATTCTCAGGACTCTGAAGCTGTCTACCATATTTTCAATAGTTACAGAAGCCTAGAAAGCCAATGCAGACGTTAACTAACTGCCTGTCTTTCTCTACATTGCCTGAAATAGTTGCAGTTGTTCAGTGATCTTATACATATCTGTTGACATCTCTAAAGTTAGTTAAATATACGATATCCCTAAATGAAACTTGATTTCTTAATTGTATTTTCTAGAAATCCCACATTAGGCTACTTTATCTAAATCAGACAAATGTCTCATGCCTTATCACGCCACAGATAGGTTAAAATGACCATATTCAAAATAGCCTGTTGATCTTAAGTATGTCATCAGAACAGCTTGATTATTTTTGGGATTGTGTTTGCTTAAAGTGCTGGGAAGTCGTGAAGAAACCAAACCAAGCAGTTTTGATGATTCCTCAGGATGAATGTTTTCATGTAGCCCTTGGGTCACAGTTGTGCCAAAAACTCTTGATGATCTGCACTACAAACAGGGGTCTGCTGGAGGAGCATACAAAAGAACAGTTGATGCTGAAAAAACACAGGCCTGAAGTTGTTTTGAATCGTCTCGCTCTCTGCTAACTTTTTGGGCAGCCTTTTCATTACCAGTGAGTCTGAGAAAGTCCATCCTGAGGTTCCCAATGGAAGTACCGCACTAGAAACTTTGACAAGGGAACTTCAAGAACTCTGGGTTGTCTCGTCCCGAAGCGATAAGATGGGCTCTCAAGCTCTTCAGATATTGCGGCAGGGAGTGTGGGCTTCTCTGACCGGAGGATGGTACGTTGACCCTCATCAGAGTACCTTCTCGAACTGCTTTCATCTCTACCTCTGGATATTCCTCTTGGCCTTCCCCTTTCTTCTGTACATGGTGAGTTCATGCAGTAATTCTCCAGGCACATGTTCTTGGAAAAATGTATGTAAATGTAATAATACTGATGGAATCCAAGAGCTGGAAATATTTAGGTGTCACTCATGTTGAGAAACTTTCCTTACATGGTGATCTCAAGCTTTACTATAGAAAGATCTTTCTGAAACCGTCAAGATGAATGACAGCTGCAGATATTTCTGCTTCAGGGATATTTTCTATGGAATGTCTTTTCTAAGTGGTTTCAATGAAGCAGAACCAAGATAACAGCAAACCTTGTCAGAGTAAAAAATAATAATTATATAAATGTTCACTTTTAGTTGTAGTTGTTTTTTTAGTTTTTTTTTAGTTTCTATTCATGAGAAAATCCTGGTTTGCACAACCATGTTAAGCAGCACAAGCACACTGATAATAATGATAAATGTTTCTTGATCACCAAATCAGCATATTAGAATGATTTCTGAAGGATCATAATGTGTCACTGGAGGTGTCTCCAGTTTCTGCATGATTTCTGCATGCTGAAAATTCAGCTTTTTCATCACTGGACAAAAAAAAAAAAAAAAAAAAAAAAATTATAATACATTAAAAGGAGTTATTTTAAATTGTATTAATATTGTATTTTTAATCAAACGAATTCTTCCCTGAATTTTTTTTTTCCTACAGACCCCAAGTCAACACAGTATTTTAAAGTTCAATAAAGTTCCTTCGAGGCAACAGCCTGTTTAGAATTTTTACAGAATGTTAGTACCTTACAAGCACGATCAATGTTAACGATCAGATATACAAGGAAGAATCATTACATCAGTCTTCAGGAAGACATTCCTTTGCGTCCATTTTCTCAGTGTGGCAACCGGTTTGATGATAATACAGAAAAGCTTGTCGATAAACATGACATGTTATGACATCGCTAGTGATACTTTTCACTATCAGGTGAACTTCCGTCTTGCTGCTAATGTAAAAATCCTAAGTTGACCATGAAACATATTTTATTGAGCTTTTAATGTCATCAATGATTTTACTCAGTTTTATGTCAATTGCATCTAATTAGGCCCTATATATTTTTTATATATATATTTGTCTGTCATGTCATTTTTAATGTTTATTAATGAACACATTTACTATTACTTGCACCACTGGTCAAAAGTTTTAGATCGGTAAGATTTTTAATGTTTTTAAAAGAAGTCTCTTCTGCTCACCAAGGCTGCATTTATTTGATAAAAAAAAAAAAAAACACAGTAATATTGTGAGATATTATGAAAATTTAAAATGACTGTTTTCTATTTTAATATAGTTTAAAATGTAATTTATTCCTCAGATGAAAGCTGAATTTTCAACATCATTACTCCAGTCTTCAGTGTCACATGATCCTTCAGAAATCATTCCAATATGCAGATTTTATGCTAAAAAAAAAATTCATTATTATTTTCAATGTTGAAAACGGTTGTGTAAATTGTTTTTTCAGAATTCTTTGATGAATAGAAAGTTCAGAAGAACAGCCTTTATTTATAATATAATATTTTCTTACATTATAAATGTCTTTACTGTAACTTTTGATCAATTTAACTCATCCTTGATGAATAAAAGTATTGATTTCTTTTATTTCTTTCTCCCAAAAATAAAATAAAAATTCTTACTGACCCCAAACTTTTGAAGGGTAGTGTTTAATGTTACAAAAGCTTTCTATTTCAGATAAATGCTGTTCTTTTGAACTTTCTATTCATCAAAGAATCCTGAAATAAAAATGTAAAAAACTGTTTTCAACATTGATAATAATCAGAAATGTTTCTTGAGCATCAAATTGTCATATTAGAATGATTTCTGAAGGATCATGTGACACTGAAGCCTGGAGTTATGATGCTGACAATTCAGCTTTGATCACAGGATATTACACTTTACTATATATTCACATAGAAAACAGCTGTTTAAAATTGTAATAATATTTAACAATATGACTGTTTTTGTTTTTATTTTTAATCAAATAAATGCAGCCTTGGTGAGCAGAAAATATTAAAAATCTTACCGATCTAAAACTTTTGACTGGTAGTCTATGTTGTAGCCTATTTTGCACACAAGCGCATTATGAAATTGCACAAGTCCATTGTGGCCTACATAAGATGCAATGTCTGAAATTAATTTGAGGTTGTAATGTTGCAACCACATTGATGTGATTCTCCCACATTCTTTCTTTCAGGCCCTTCCTGCCAGTTTAGTGGTGGCTGGTGTGTACTGCGCTGTGATAGCGGCCTTCTTCACGGCCATAAAAGCAGTGAATTTCCGACTACATGCCATGTTTGACTTGGGCGAGATTGTGGAGAAGAGGCAGGCCTCGTTCGCCACTGACCCCCATAGAGTGGAAGAAGGAGAGGAAGGCTCTGGCGCTCACGACGGAAGCCAACACAGGTACAGTGTATCTACATTACCACATTCTTTTTCGTTTTCACTTATCTATTGCTCAATTCAGCTAGTAGACAGAATCAGTTTGTAGAGCATTACAAGCATCATGCTACTGAGTCAGATGTTCTTCGGGGATTTGTTGTTGGTTGACATCTGTTGATGGTGTCGAGCAGTCACAGTCAGTTTTGGCTCATGTCGGCATGCCTGTGCCTACAGGGACAGTGGTGTCGGTGTGGAAATGACGGTGTTCCGAAAGGTGAACTCCACCCCTCCTGTACGCTGCAGTTCCCAGCATTCGCTGTTTGGATTGAATCAGGTGTCGGTGAGGATATTGTTAATGCCAAATGTCACATGTCCTTGAGCATTATTCTCCTTAACTCGTTGGAATTTCCTCTGACTTGTTTTCTTTTCTTTTGCTCAGGAGTTTTTACCACATCTTGAAGACCCTGGAGTCCCAAAGGGTATGTTGTTGTTGTTGTTGTTGTTGTTATTGTTGCTTTTTTTTAAAAAACACCAAATAGGTAACATGAACTGGTATGCTTGTTTCAGTTCTTCTCTGATTTTTATCATTTTTAAAATTTCAGATATTAAGGAGCTCATGCAGGAGCAGGGCACTAATAATGTGATCGTAACCTCTGCACATAGAGACATCCTTCGACACAACTCTCAGGACAACACTAGTAAGAACTGTCCCTTTACTGCTTCACTACATTAGTGTTGCATTGGACAGTTCCCTAGACCAGTGTTTCCCAACTTTTTTTTTTTTTTTTTTTTTTTTGCTGCGGCACAGTTTTGATAAGTAAAAAATCCCACGGCACACCTCTATGTAAATATATAACAATATTTCACAAACATGCATTGCTTCAAATGGCAAATTAGATCTAGATATTATATTAAAAGTAGTTCTCACATTTAATGTGAAACTTGAGCTTAAGTCAGGCAGGAATACAATAAGGTCATATAGGTAGCTATATGATGTTGTTGGTGATGATAAAACAACAAATTTACATATTATCTCTGTCTGGCAGAGACCTTGTATTTCTTTTAAATTAAACACTATGTTTTTATAAATGGTTAGACACTTGCATGTTTCATTATAATATTAACATTTTATGGTTTACAAGGTTTTTGACCAGTGAATGACAGATATTTTGTTCGTCACCGGCACAGCCGCATCTGAGGCCGTCTAAATTGTGGCGAGTGGATTTATGAGGTTTGACTGACAATTTGAGGAGCCGATGGAGCTACGAGGTTTAGTCACAACCTCTTTTAAATGCTTTTTATTGGTTAAATGTTTGTAAAAACCACATGCAGATGTAAAGGATGACCAATAGCATATATTTTATAAAACAAAAATGAAATCTAGAGAATGCAAGGTTTCGGCCTGACAGCGATGATATATTCTTATTTGTAGCATTTTTTTTTATTTATTATTTGATAATTTTCCACGGCACACCTGACAACCTGACACGGCACACTAGTGTACCGCCGCACAGTGGTTGGGAAACACTGCCCTAGACTTCCAATCCAGAGAGCTACAGTGGCAACCCATATTTTCAGCATCCTTGGTTCAAAAAAAGTCAAATTCACTTATCTATTTTTTGTAAATGCCTGTTTAAGATCTTGCTGTGAATGTTTAATTATGTATGTTTAAAAAAAAAAAAATTGGACCCGTTTAATCAAAATTATCAAAACTTAGGTCCCATTTATTTGCCCACATGGTAATATCAATCAACAACTGATGGATAGAACACCATACTAGAGTTTTTATTTTATTTTTTATAAATGTACGTCACAATACAGAAGAAAAGATCTGTCACTACTTCCGTTTCATCAGAACTTTATTAAGGAAAAAGCTTTAATCTAAACCAACCAGCTATGAGATGAACCATAACATTATAAACTTTAATTTGAAGCCAAAAAGTTTACAGTCACTGATTATATGTATTAAAAAATTTGTTGCATGTTTATTGCAAAATATTACAAGATATTGAAATCTTATAAATTAAGTTAACTGAATAAATTGATAGCTTAAAACCATTGGATTTGTTTTAGATTGTTACTAGTATCAAGTTATGTGTACCTCTAAACATCACTAATCTGCTCAGTAGTAACTGGACGCTTTTTGTCGTTGCAGGTGTGACACCATCCTGTCTGGCTGTGGATTACAGAGGTCTAATTGGTGTGAGTGATGTAATGTCTGGAGGGTTTAGTGGCCTGCACCCAGCAAACTGTCCTTCCATCCCACCGTCCCCCTCCAGCCAAGAAGATGGAGATGAGAAGGACCAGGTGGAGAATGGGGGTGTGGAGCAGCTATCTCAGCAGAGCCCTGATGGGGAGGGTCTAGGAGGCTACTCCCCTCTTGGGCCTTCAGCTGATTCTGAGAGCCTGGGAGATGCTCCTCTCAGCCCTCTAATCAAGAGTAGCTTGAGCGAGGAACTAAGCGAGAACTTGTTGGGTTTGGGCCTCGACCCTGTCACTTTTGCCCCCAGTGCTGAGCAACCAGGCAGCCGCACTGGAGTGGCCCTGGCTGCTGGCTCCACTGACAGCTGCTTTAGTGGAGGTGGAGCAGCCACAGACAGAGAAACTCTCAGTACGGTCAGTAGCTACCGCAGTGAGAAAACAGACTCAACACAGCTTGAGAGTCCCTCGCTGGGCCAGACGCATAAACCCGTGTCTAACGCTGCTTCCACAGCTTTGCCTCAGGGTAAAGGCCCCTATCAGCAGCCTGGAGATGTGCTGCAGGGCGGCAGCGACACAGATGACCTGTCAGACAGCGTGCTGCTACGCTCACCCTCCAAAGAGCTCTCCTCTGGGCAGGGCCTGGACAGAACTCTGGTGGAGGGGGAGGACCTTCCCCCTTTGTTTTCAGACATTGCACAGCCCTCCTTGCAGGACTCGTCGCCGTCTAGCAGCGGGCGTTCTGAGACCTGCGATCTTGACAATGGCATCCCTATACCCCCCCTTCCTCCTCCACGCCAGGCCAGCTCTGTACCGTCAGGGTTGGCACTGGGCTTGGTCTGCTCGGAGCCTGCTCTGCCGGTCTCTGCCCCGTCCTACCTCCTAGCAGAGCCACCATCTCTGCAAGCTCAGCAGCAGGTGGTGCGACCTAAAGATCTGAAGCTGCTACGTGCCGGGGGCAGTGTGGGTCACCGCCCCGGTCGCAGGAAAGCTCCACGCAAACGAGGTGCTCCTGGCAGTAGCAGTTTCGACTGTGGCTCCTATCGACGGCACCAAAACCGTGGCCAACACAGAGACTACATCCCTGTACGCAGTCGGCTGGGTGCCAAAGCCTACAGCGAGAGCTTGTTCGAGGACTCCAGCGACGAAGACGATGGCAGCGATATGAGTGCAGGCTCTAGCCTTGGATCCCAACGTCGCTTCAGCTCTGACGATGAAGACGATGATGAAGATGATGATTCGAGCTCCTCTACCTCCTGCTACTCCCCCGATCTGGCGAATGCTTCCCAGCCTGGCCCCAGTCAGTTACCTAGCCCTGGAGAGGGGGAGGAGCCTGACGCAGTAGGTCCCTCCCATTCTCGCAGTGCTCAGCGCTCAGCCAGCACAGCCAGTGCCAAGACTCATGCCAGAGTGCTCAGCATGGATGGGGCCGGTGGGGGTTCCAACAACACAGGGACCCTTGCATCTACTATGCTACCTTTACCCCCTTCTTCCAATCCTGCCCCACGTCCACTCACCATCTCTAAATCAGACCTGGAGGCTCGGACGATGCACTCCGAGGCTTTCTCCAGGATACATCATAGGATAGACTCACTTGGGGGCTCCTGGGCTGGGAACCAGACGGGCTGGAGGGCAGGAGAGCTGCTGGAAGAGGGGGCAGTAGGAGGAGGTGAGGAGCGAACAGATTCATTCTCCGCACTTCTTTTCTTGCATTGCATAGATGTGCAAAAATATTTAGAACCATGCATAGGATTTTACTGTGGTATGTTGCTCTATTTTTTTGGTCATGGTGTTTGGGACCATCATACCACATTATATTCACCCAATATTTAGGCTGGAAAAAACATTCGATTTTAAATATATATATATATATAAAATATACGTTTTTTTTGTTTCCTTTTTCAGTAATTATTTGTATGTACTTTTAATTGATTAACTCATAATAATTTCTGCTGAAGTGATTTTTTTTTTTTTTCATCATGTTGTATAAGACACATTATTCACCCTCATTAGGCTGAAAAAAAAAGAATACATTTTTTAATTTCAAATGTTAAAATTTTCACACTTTCCTTTTTAATAATATTTTTTTGTTATTTTAATTGATTTCTGCTGTAGTTAATATTTAATTTATTTTCTTTGCCCTTTAAAACTGTTTGCCTGTTTCTTTTTGCCCATGTAGCCCCAGACGAGGGAAGTAAACGTGACTCTGTGAGCAGTGTGAAGAGGACACAGGCCATTCGCAGGCGACATAATGCTGGTAGTAACCCCACCCCACCCCCTTCCGCCATGGGCTCCCCTCCTAGCTTACAGGACCTCCAGAGAGTCCGCACCTCCTCTCACTCCCGCACACGAACGCTCCCCTCCGCCCTGCACTTCGCCGCCTCATCTCTGCTGCTACTGCCCCGCAGCGGAGTTCACGAGGCATCGACCTTTGACGACACCTCAGAGGGAGCTGTGCACTACTTTTTTGATGAGAGTGGTAAAGAATCATTTGTGCTTCACTGACTTGTAACACTAATTTAATTCTGGTTTAGTTTGTTTCTTCAATTGAAATGATCTAATTTCAGGAGTAAAGAGGTCATATACTTTTGGGCCTGCTGGTGGAGGATATGAGGACCCAGTCCAGTAAGTCTTAAAACTTGTACCGTTGGGATAATATTCAGAAGTCTCCTAGTGTTTGACACGTTTTCATTGGCTCAGGGAGCGAGAGCGACAGTCACAGTCCTCCAGCTTTACCTCCACTGATGTCCAGGAGGTGGCGCCGGTGCTGTCCATGCTGCAGCCCAGACCGGTGGTCCTCCAGGGTATGCAGGTTCGCAGGCTGCCAATGGATATGCCAGAGGTGAGACTTAACGCTTCGACATCATCAAAACTCATGTTCCATTTCACAATCCTGCTGATTGTGTTGATGTTTTTTCTGTTTGTAGTTCGACCTAGATCACGAGTCCCCTCACGAATCCCAGGAGAACACGCTGATGATTGAGGAAAAGGCCAAGCCTAAACAGTATTACCGATTCTGGGTGCTGCCGGGGAAATGGTTAAGAGTTCGTTACGACAGGCTAGCATTGCTGGCCTTGCTGGACAGGAATCGACGAGTTGGCGAGAATGTGTTTGCGGTGGTGTTGGCCAGCCTGGTGGCATTCCTTGGCTTCCTGCTTCTTCTCCAGGGCTTCTTTAGAGACATCTGGGTTTTCCAGTTCTGCCTAGTCATTGCCAGCTGTCAGTACTCCTTGCTAAAGGTCAGTGTGAGAGTTAGCATTTTTAAAATTGTCTTTTTTTTTTTGATCGTCAAAAGATAGTAATGTGTCCAGTATTAATTCGTTTTTTCTTGTCCATTTCAGAGTGTACAGCCTGATGCAGCATCTCCAATGCATGTGAGTAAATGGCTGTTTTTCAGTCTTCTCTTTTCTTAGACTTTCACAGTCAAAGACCAGCCTATCTCATTTGATGTGGTCTTCATTGCAGGGCCATAACTGGATCATCGTGTACAGCCGACCGGTGTATTTCTGCCTGTGTTGTATGCTGATCTGGGTGTTTGACTTGGTCGGCAATTTGGACAGTATGCTGCCTTTCACCCTCTATGGGGTCACCTTCTTCTCTGCCCACTTTCTGCTCTGTGCTAGAGACATGCTCATAGGTCTGTTCACTATCATTCAAAGCCAGTTCTGTTAAACCTCTGTTTGAGTTGTACATAATATAATAATGTAATTATTCGTATGTTTTCTTCTGCAGTGTTCACCCTCTCTTTTCCCGTCATCTTCCTGTTTGGGCTTCTACCTCAGGTCAACACATTCCTCATGTGTTTGTTGGAGCAGGTGGACATGCACATTTTCGGTGGAACTGGTGAGGCCTATATTACACATTACTAATGCTATAGCGGTAACACTTTTCAATAAGGTCCAATCATTTAACG
Source organism: Abramis brama (assembly GCF_963993115.1). NCBI lineage: Eukaryota > Metazoa > Chordata > Actinopteri > Cypriniformes > Leuciscidae > Abramis > Abramis brama. Next base: position 17,235,904 of record NC_139977.1, read on the forward strand.
TTATTTAATGCATTCATTTACATTATCAATGAGCAATATATTTGTTACAGTAATGATTAATCTTTGTTAACATTAGTAATAAATACAAATGTCAGTTGTTAGCTCAGGTCTATTAAATATTAACCTATACAGATTAAGAGATAATTTTAATGTATTAATAAATGTTCAAATTAACATTATCTGAGAAATAAATAAATGCTTTATTTTTATTTTTTATTGTTAGTTACCCTAATTGTTAGTAATGTTAACAAATGGAACCCTATAGAACAGTGTTTCTATAGCTGTGCTGTTCCTGTTCAACTGGTTTGATACAGGTTTGATTCACAGGGAGCAGGCTTACTAATAAAACATTTGAAGTATATGTATAATATATATATAACATGTATATTATTGCACCATAAGTATGAGATTGTGTCATTTGTGTTTCAGCCACCACAAGCCCCCTGTCTTCAGTCTACAGTCTATTGCGCAGTATGTTGGTGGCAGCTCTGGTTTATGGATTTTGCCTTGGTGCCATCAATGTAAGTGGGATGCTGTTTGTCTCTTTTACAACCAACTGTGTTTATCAGTGCTTCCTTTACTCATTTTATTTATTGTGTGTGTGTAGGCTCCGTGGGGAGAGGCACATGTCCCGGTGCTCTTCTCTGTGTTCTGTGGCCTCCTCCTGGCATTGTCCTATCATCTGAGCAGGCAGAGCAGTGACCCAACCATCCTCTGGTCAGCCTCACCACACATGCTGTTGACTTCCCAATCATCTCACTTCCCCAACAGCTCTGTGATTGGCATCTAACATGTTTTTCTACACTGTTCACTGGGCAGGTCTCTGGTCCGCTCCAAGTTCTTCCCAGAGCTGGAGAGCCGAACACCAGAAGAGCCACCATTAGAGATTAAAGACCCTCTTCCAGAGAAATTGCGTGACTCTGTGGTAAAAGCTCTCTCCATCTGCGTTTATCTTTTGCTAAATAAGTGTTCTAATGGTTTTTAAATGGCTCCCCTCTCTGACTCTGCAGAAAGAGACTCTTCACTCAGACCTGGTCATGTGCCCTCTTATGGCCATTATCACTTTCGCCATTAGTGCCAGCACTGTCTTTATTGCTCTGCAGGTCAGTAGGCTTTCCAGAATGTGATTTCGAGTATGTTAATGGTTTCATTTTGAGATCTTGCTAAATAACCTAGTTCTAATCCAAGGACTGAACATCATTTCTAGTCTTGTAAAGGTGGGAAGTCTCGTTCAGTGTAGCGAATCAAGAAATTAATTTCCATAAACAATTTTTCTAAATCATTGCGCTTTTAATTTGTGTTTTTTGCACTACTTTTTAGCCTGCCCTCAGTTTCGTCCTGTACATCTTGGCAGGGGTAGTGGGGTTTTTCACACACTACCTCCTGCCTCAGCTCCGCAAACAGCTGCCCTGGTTCTGCTTAGCCCACCCTGTGCTGCGATCTCGAGAATACAGCCAGTTTGAGGTCCGAGGTGAGTAGTCAAACCAACACGCACGCATTAATGCCTGAAAATCTGAACAAGTGTGATGGACTGATCCCTCTCTGTCTCAGATGCTGCTCAGCTCATGTGGTTTGAGAAGCTGTATGCTTGGCTGCAGTGTGTGGAGAAGTATTTCATCTACCCGGCTGTAGTGCTCAACTCCCTCACCACTGAAGCTCACACTGTCAGCCAAAACCCTGACAAACCTGGAGCCTAGTAAGAACAAGATCATCCAGAATCCTTAAGATTTCTCAAAGAGTCCTAGTGTAGAGTGAAGTTTAAAACTAGCTGATGTTACTCTGTTGTTTTGGAAGTTTTTGTATCCCAGGTTTTCAATGTGGTCTCAGACTTTAGATTTTCAGACTTGCACAGTGATATGGTATACTTTATCTGTTTCTTTAGTGGCCGTGCTCTGTTCATCTCGGTGGCTGGGATGAAGCTTCTTCGTTCATCCTTCTGTGTCCCGTCTCAGCAGTATGTCACTCTGTGCTTCACCGCCCTCTTCTTCCAATTCGACTACCCGCGCTTTTCACAGACCTTCCTCCTCGACTACTACTGCATGTCCATCCTCTTCAGCAAGGTCTGAGCATACGTCACATCTCTCTGAGATTTAAAGGAGCCAATTTCAACACTTGTAACATTTACATTGTCCCTCAAGTCCACTTATGTTATGCTAAGGGTCTAATTATCACAATCTAGTTCTTCCATCACCAGTTCCACCTTTTCTATGTACACTACCATTCAAACGTTTGTGGTTGGTCAGATTTTTTTATGTTTTTGAAAGTCTCTAATGCTCAACGAGGCAGCATTTATTTGATCAAAAATGCAGTAAATTGTGAGATATTAAAATGTAAAAACTATTTTGTTTTAATATATTTTAAAATGTAATTTATTCTTGTGATGGCAAAGCTGAATTTTCAGCATCATTAGTCTTCAGTGTCACATGATCCTTCAGAAATCATTTAAATGTTGATTTAGTGCTCGAGAAACATTTCTTATCAATGTTGAAAACAGTTGTGCTGCTTAAAGGGGTCATGAACTGCAATTTTTTTTATAATGTCCGCTTATGATGTTAAGATGTTAAAAAAATATCTAGTTCAGAAGTTATAAGCTATTTTCTATCTGTGTTTTTGCCCTCTCTTTCAAACTCAGTACTTTCAAGACTTGGAAGTAAACGCCCACTACTTTGATTGGGTATTTAAATTGATATTTTAAAAAAATAATAATAATCTTGTTACATAGTTGAAACATTTTCCAAAACATTGTGAAACATTTGAGTATTATGTAGACTGTGGCATATAAAGTTTAAGTATGAGTTACCACAGTTATAGTTGAGAAGATAACTTTGTGACAGGATAAGTTTAGTGTAAACAGAATTAGTTTAGTGTAAACAGAATTATGAACGTACCATTATTTGTCGTTCTTAGAGGCGCTGTGATTCATCCTTTTCGGTTAAGTGAAATATGCGTACATTGTCATTTGCAGTGTTGTTTTAAATAAAATGAAGCGTGTTGTAATGTCTTACTGATGACAAAACAGATGTCGCTCATTAAAGCTTTTATTCAGGATTACAGCGAATGGCTTCGGTCAAAACAATAACAAAAACAGCATTCTCTATGTGCTTCCTTCCGTATCCAGGAAGTCCCCATATTAACCCCATAAATGCAGAAGAAAAGGAAAGCACAGCAAATCACTTTGCTAATCAACTATTCTCAGTTTTTCTGCAGCGCTACAGTATTAATAATCAGTACATATAAAAAAATCTGTAACAGACCAAGCAATAGAGCCACATGGTAAAAACATTACTCACACTTGAGTGTTTGCGACATTGCTGTCAAATCCAATAAAGTCGTCACTGCATCATCTTTTATTTTCGGTCTCTCTGAAAGCCTGTTGAACTGTCTTGTTTAAAAATGATTCTGCAGTAAAATGAAGCGAACAAATGAACAGTGTCTTACTGACACGTTCTGACTGGAACTTAATAATAAAGTTTATCCACACTTTCTTTATGTTAGGATCACAAGGAAGGCAATGCAAAGACTGTATTTCTACAACTTGTCACTGCAAAATGTCTTGTAATCCTCAGAGGCATCTCTATCGTTTTGTGGCTGGAGTAATACTGTGTTTGCGTCTCTCGTATTTACTACTATATGACATGCACAAATCGGTGTCCAGGGCTAAAGAGGCAATGATGTAGAAGTAGGAGTTGATTTTGTTCTGCAGAGGTGGTCTTTCATCGTACTATTATGTCATCATGTGACAAAATCTAAAACGAGTTGTTTTGAGTTCTGAAACATCCTGGATATTTCTATAGTACAATGACTTCTTATGTCAAAAAATCAAGGAAATTTGATTTCTTCAATTCATGACCCCTTTAATATTTTTGTGGAAAACATACATATAATAGAAAGTTCAAAAGAACAGCATTTATTTGAAATAGAAATCTTTTGTAACTATACATTTCTTTACTGTCACTTTTGATCAATTTAATGTCATTGCTGAAGAAATGCATTAATTAAAAAATAAATAAAAAAAACTCCGAACTTTTAACAGTAGTGTATGTAGATTGTTGAAGCATTACGTGGATGTTTTTTTGTTGTTGTTTTTTATAAACATCTAGATTAAAATTTAGATTAACTTTTAAGGTTTTCACCATCATTCAACACTTTTTTTTTTTTTTTTCACTAGTTAATTCGGGTGTAATTGTTATTCCAAAATAATAAAAGTTAATTAGATATTCCCTATAAACATTCTATTTGAGTGACATTTTTAAACGTTTGTATGTACTGTATTACTTATACTCTTGCTGGAGTGTGAATCTCAAGACTGATGTTGCTGTCATCTCTCCTGTGTGTGAGCAGATGTGGGATCTGCTGTTTAAGCTGCGGTTTGTGCTGACCTACATTGCACCTTGGCAGATCACATGGGGTTCTGCTTTCCATGCCTTCGCTCAGCCATTTGCTGTTCCCCGTATCCTTTACCAGCGTTACTCTCACACAGACTTGAATGCTGATCTCACAACTTTACCCTGGTGTTAACATGTGCCCAGTGGGAGTGCTGCCATTTCATATAGCACAGCAGTACTATTGGTTTTGCTCTGGGCCACATTTCACATGTTCCTCCTCAGCTGTTTTAGGTAGTTTGCACACTTTTTCAGTTGCTTTGTCCATAATTGAGTTTGTTTGTTTGTCCCCATTTCTTTTTCACATTCAGTATGTTTGCAATGTCTTGCTATACAGTTGTTTTTTGAAAATGTCCCTTAACATTGATTTGCTCTCAGATTCTGCCATGCTGTTTGTGCAAGCTGTGTTTTCAGCTCTCTTTTCCACTCCCCTCAACCCTGTGCTAGGCAGTGCTGTTTTTGTTACTTCCTACACTCGACCTGTGAAGTTCTGGGAGAGAGACTATAAGTAAGCCTTCAGAAATATCATGCAAATGTCAGCTGCGTTGTTTGTTTTGATTAAAAAAGTTTGAAGACGTGACTTGACCCCTTAAATATTATTTCGTCCTTCAGCACCAAACGGGTGGATCACTCTAACACGCGTCTGGCCACACAGCTGGACCGCAACCCTGGTATGTGATATTGTTTCTGATTAATACAGACCTTTCATCTATGTATTTTCCTTTTAATCTGTCCTCTAATTCTCCCTTTATCGCTTGCTTGAATAGGTGCTGATGACAACAACTTGAACTCGATCTTCTATGAACATCTGACACGCTCTTTGCAGCACTCGCTATGTGGGGACCTTCTGCTTGGCCGCTGGGGGAACTACAGCACAGGAGACTGCTTCATCCTCGCCTCCGACTACCTCAATGCTCTCGTACACATCATTGAGATCGGCAACGGGCTTGTCACTTTCCAGCTCAGAGGCTTGGAGTTCAGGGGTGAGCTGTGTTCCAGGAAAGGGACTGCACAATTGTTCTTAAATGCTAGAATACACTACATGACTTAAAATCTGATCGTAATTCGATTTAAACACACTAGGCATTGTTCACTTGCTGACTTTGTAAATGGTTACAGAGAAAAACTGGGCACGCACACTAAACCGCTAAAACGCTTTTGTGCGTCGGCCGACTTAAGTTTTCTCGTGTTCCACACGGTTCTGCACAGTTGGCTGAAATTGGTCCTCGTTGGCTTTTTTTCGGCCGATTCGACATGTTGAATCGGTGTCGGGCTGTCTGTGAGAGAGAGAACTCTGATTGGCTGTTCAGCTTAGTGAACAAGTCAGTGCACGAGAATAATAGCAAAACAGCGAGCAAAGAAGTCAAAACGGTACAGATAGAAGGCTGTTCTAATGTTACGTCATCTTACCTGAGTGTTCCTTGGCAAATATTTCAATATTAACATGAGCAGAGTGGAATAAAGAAAGTGTTTAGCAGGATTGATATTCAAAACGGCAAGCACACACTGCTTTGTTTATGGTTTGTGTATCTGCAGCGTCGGTTTCCCTTTTTGAATGACGAATATAGATGAATATATCTGCAGAAATAGACATTTGTCTCATTTACAGAAGGCGCAGAACGCGCATTCTAGCTGACAGTCGGCAGTAGTTATCTCGGTGTGTGGATCTAATTCCTCCCCCTGGATTTCATGTTCTGCAGTGAGGACCATCTCGCTTTTTCCCCCCGACGCAGGCAGCGCGAGGTGACAACACAAGTCGGCTATCATCAGCGCTAGTTCTTTGGCGTGTCCCGGGCTTAAGGATCACACACTACCAGACGGAGTCATTTCACACACAAAAACTCACACAAACATTTGCCTGGTTGCTCATATAATCATGACAAATGAAAACAATGTGTTTTACATTGTCTGACTAGGTAGAATCATAATATGAAGCTAAAAAAAAATCTGTGCCTCTGCCCATCTTATACTCAGGAAGAATCAACACTAGTTGTCATGTACACTCTTAAAATGTAAGGTTCCAAAAGGTGGTTTTTGGAGTGATGCCACTAAATATATTTTTTTTTTTTTTTTTTTTTTTTTTAAACCTTTGTCAACAGATCTTAAAAGAACCATATTTTTTACTTGGCGTGAAGAACATTCTAAACATCTAAAGAACCCTTTTCTGCTATAAAGAACCTTTTGTGGAATCGAATAGTTTAGAATAGTTTTGATGCGATATAAAGTTTCCGATACTGAACCGCAACTGATTTACCATGAACAGTGTATTTTCCTCTCTTCATTTTCTCTTTTCTTGAATGAATGTTTTCAGGAACGTATTGCCAGCAGAGGGAGGTGGAGGCGATCACTGAAGGGGTGGAGGAAGATGAAGGCTGTTGCTGCTGTGAGCCAGGTCATCTCCCCCACATGCTCTCTTTCAATGCGGCCTTTGGTCAGCGCTGGCTGGCCTGGGAAGTGGCTGCCACCAAATATGTGCTGGAGGGCTACAGCATTAGCGACAACAACGCAGCCTCCATGCTTCAAGTGTTCGACCTGCGCAAGATTCTCATCACATATTACGTCAAGGTCAGTTCCTATCAGACGAATGACCCAAATAAAACCATCAGTATCTGTGTTTACATCTGTTTGTAATCGCACTAGTTGACTCTCATCCACAGACACCTTGTTTTGATCGCACAGGAAGGGCCGTTTTTGCGGCTTGATAAATATAAGCAGCATTATATTTTTTATAATCAGCATTTGAGAGGGTCTGATTATAATTTAACCAACAGTAAATCTGGATTGCGTCCACCAACAAGTAAATAGGAAATAAGCGAATCAGAACACTGCGCGCCAAACCAGCAGTATGTGCGCAAGCGTGAACCACTAGTGTTTCTGTCTCACTCTCACTCTGGAAGTCTGGATCTGCCACTGCATCACATTTCTCTCTGCGTGGCGTGGAGTGTCCGTTTTTTTGTCGGCTCTCATGTTAACTGGTTAGAGCTTGTGTTAGAGCACAATGCCTGCGTGACACACACACTTCTCGAGCCGCGCCGAAACCGCGTGCTAGAAATAGAACCGCAACCGACGCCTATTTTTCACGCGACACGCAAGAGTGTTAGAAGTTTTCAGACAAAATAGAAGGCGCAAATACATATTAATAAATTACATTTTGATGCTTGAAAGTCTCTCGGTTTTTGACAAATGCATATATAATTGTAATTTAAAAAATAGGCCTAATTATCGATTTTCAAATATTGCCCCTGTCAATAGGCCTACAGAACGAAATATTCTGTAGCCTATTTTGACCTTAAAACAGCCGACGTTGTCTTTGCTGTATCAGGCTATATATATATTATGTTTAACATCCAAATGTAGATGGTCTGTCGGCGCACAGAGCCACGCAGTCGCAGACAGCACGTGAAGTTCGTGAACACCGAATTCCCTTTTCTTTCTTATCTATTTGTGTTTGAACAGACATGTGCACGAAAAAATAAGCCAGTGTCCGTCTCAACGAGTTTCCCCGTAAACGCAGTCAAAATAAAACGGATGCGTGTCATTACCGGTATTAGATGCGTGCATTCGTCTTAAAGGGACAGCACCCAATATACCTGCAGCTGTTTGTGTCACCAAAGTTAATCAAACAACAAAAGAGAAAGAGAAAAATCACGTTTTGTCAAAAGATAAACTGTATTAATACTTAATACAGTTAATTTACCTGAAAAACATAAAGCACTGCTTTATTTCTCGTGTATTTGTGTTTTATTGTATTTATATTTGTATTTTGTTTATTAGTTTTTATGCAAATGCACTAGGCCTACCCTACACAATTATCCCAATCATCCTAGAATTATTAATTCTTTACAAAAAGAGCTATTCAAATCATCAGGTGAAATTGTTTTCAGGAAGTAGCAGTAAAGCAAGAAGAAGAAGTGCAAGATAGTTTTTCTAAATTTCATTTGACTCTATGTGCCTAAAGGGGTGGGTTGGGGATGGTGGCAATGTAGTATCTGGATATTTGCCACGGGACGAGGGCTTCGATTACCTCTCTCTTTTTTGACCATACATGTGTTTGCACCCCTGTATTAAGTCCGCTGTTAAAACAAAAAAAAAGAAGCGATGACAGGATTATGTTTATTATGTACCAACAGCGGGAAACTCTGTGTATTCATGCAGTTTGCGCATGTCAAGAGATCAAATCCGATTTGAAGCTTGTAATGTATAAATGCACAGCAATCCGATCACTTTATTTACCTTTCATGTAAACACTGTTTGGATTCATCATTCGGAATGATTTCATTCTGATTGAAACTAAATTTGCCCATGTAAACATAGCTACTGAGATACAGAGCAGTGATCCAAGTCTCTCCACCACAGAGTATCATCTACTATGTGAGCCGCTCACCCAAACTGGAGGAGTGGTTGGCCAACGAGGCGGTGCAGGAAGCGCTGCGGCCCTGCCTCAGCCCTTCCTATGTGGATAGTGACCCCACCTTCAACCTGAACATAGATGAAGACTACGACCACCGTGCTTCCGGCATCACTCCCTTTTCCTTCTGTCTGGTGTACCTGGAGTGGATCAAATACTGCAACAGCCGCAGAGAAACGGTATTTTAAAGACAGCTTTGCTGTTTACAATAGCTGACTTGTGGTCTGGTTGTATGGGAGTGAAAGATGTAACTTTTTGTTTTTTCTTTTCTGTTACAGCCAGTTGAGAGTGAGAAGGATTCCCCTCTGGTCACACTTTGTTTTGGGTTATGTATTCTGGGCCGTCGAGCTTTGGGCACTGCCTCCCACAGCATGTCAGCCAGGTAAGTGTTCAAACTGATTACAGCGTTTTTGCTTAAATCGTTTAAATATCATCAAGTTGTGGGCTTATGCACCGTACACACATTCAGCATTTTTACAGAATGGTGTTTCTTCTGCTGCATGCCTTAATTTTTATTTTTATAAACTAGCCATTTGAAGTCTGAATACAATTAACATAATATTACCTGTTAAATAAGATGTTTCCTGCTGCTAAAAAGCAACATTCTACATAATTAGGGCCCAAGCACTGAAAATGTTGCATCAGAGTTATTGGGCATTAGGTAGCGAATGGGTGTAGCGGGGGAGCTCTGCAGTGCCTAGGGCTGGGTATCGTTTAATTTTTTTCCGATGCAAATACATTGATACCGGTTCCTGGACATTATTTTTTCTACACCAATTTTATGAAATCCGTTTTAACAAGATTACATTACATATTACCTAAAAATAACTTTGAGTTTATTTTTTCAGTTTGTTGACTTATTACAGACTCAGACTCATATAGGCCACTGGGGGGCGGAATATATGCCTCGCACTCAAGCGCGTGCATAAAGCTTGCCGCAAAGCACTGGCAAAAGTAGCCTAATGATTATGAATGTGTCAGGAAAAAATAGCAAGGAGACATTTTAGTTGTTTATTAATAAACTAGTATTTTCTGAGTTTTCAGTGTTTGCTGCAAGGATGAAGTTGACATTGTGCGTGCCCCTATAGAGAGAAATGCACCTTTCATTTAGATTACATAATCAGAGTATTTGTTTTGGTTTCGAATTGGATCATTTAAAAGTAGACATTTCAAGCATCCTATATGTCTATTTCTCATGTCTGTGAGGCAAGTAACCTATACGCTGAGTTTCGATTTATGTGATGCGCTTCAGTTCTTCTTGCAGTCGAAGACGGAGCAACTTTCTGCTCTTAAGTTTATTCCATGCACTGTCAAATGCTTCATCAGATTTGTCGTTGCTGGTCTTGGCAGCAATTATCTTGTTGCAAATATTGCATCCTGTGCTGTTGGCATCGAGCCTGTTGAAATGTAGCCATACTTTTGATCTTCTCCACATCTGTGAGGTTTGGGACGCTTACACACTACAGCCTCACGTATGAGTCGTGTAACCGGAGTAAACTAAAGTTATACCTATACCTCATATTGCTAGTTGGTGCATAGTCACTGCTCATTTGCCTAAAGTAAAACATTTATCAGCCTTTTGCATTTGCTTGGCACACCAACTTTATATCACTATCGCTGTATTGCTGTAACTAACATAGTCTTGTTGACCATTTATGTAAACATGGTTTTCTTGCAATGAGATTTTTATGAGTGGAATTTTGTTGATATAACCGCACTGATTCTCTTTCTTATACATTCAGTTTGGAGCCTTTTCTCTATGGCCTTCACGCCCTGTTCAAGGGTGACTTTCGCATCACCTCTCCCAGAGACGAGTGGGTTTTTGCAGACATGGACCTGCTGAACAGGGTAGTAGCTCCAGGTGTACGGATGTCCCTCAAACTGCATCAGGTACAGCTGAGGCATTCATCTATCCTCACTGATATCACACTTTATTCAGGTTTCTGGGGTAACACAGTGATATTTTCATAGCCTGTACTAAAATAGACTTTTGGTGAGTTACAGTTCACATCACATGCTGTATAAAGTAAAAGTAGTCTGATGATGATGCAGTTATTTATATAAAATTATATAAAATGTCTCTCTGGAATGCTGGATTCAAATTTTGTCTTTCGTTCATTCTGTCCTTTCCTCCACAGGATCACTTCACCTCTCCTGATGAGTATGAGGACCCAGTGGTGCTGTACGATGCCATCACAGCTAATGAAGAGAAGATGCTGATCTCTCACGAGGGTGACCCTGTTTGGCGCAGCGCTATCCTGGCCAACATGCCTTCTCTGCTCGCTCTCCGCCACGTTATGGATGACGGCAGCGATGAGTACAAGATCATCATGCTGAACAAACGCTTCCTCAGCTTCAGAGTCATCAAGGTACTTTGCAGCAGAAGCCTGTTTATTAGCATGTATATTCTGTTGACTATAAATATGTGTTTTATCATGACATTGCTGTAACTATTCTTTCACTGGTGCTTCCTTCAGGTGAACCGGGAGTGTGTGCGCGGACTGTGGGCCGGACAGCAGCAGGAGCTGGTCTTCCTGCGGAACCGGAATCCAGAACGCGGAAGCATCCAGAATGCCAAGCAAGCCTTGAGGAACATGATTAACTCATCCTGTGATCAGCCCATTGGATACCCAATCTACGTCTCCCCGCTCACCACATCCTACGCTGGGGCCCATGTCCAGCTGCGCTCGGTCTGGGGAGGCCCCATCAGTCCCCACAACATTTACACCTGGTTCATCAGCAGCTGGGACAGGTCGGGCGTCGAGAACAAGCATGCACTCTGCCGTGTTAAATCACATTTTAGGTGTCTATTGTTATTTATGTATATTCTTTCTGCTCTCTTCAGGCTTCAGAAGGGTTGTGGTGCCGGATGTAACAGTGGAGGGAACATTGAGGATTCAGACTGTGGTGGTGGCTCTACCTCTATCAGTAACAACCCTGCAGCTCATCCTCCACAGAGCACAGCATCCAGCATCCCTCAGCCTCATCCCACTACTTTACAGCCCTTGATGGGTACGACTCCTGCTTCTCAGTTAATGTATCACTGTCCACCTCCAGTTAATAAAGCAATGATGTGTGCAGGCTTAGTCTTACTCTTCCCTTCCTTTCTCAAGGGACTGACAACCCCGTTGGACCTTCCTGGCCGCTACATCCCCAGCCCCTCCCACTTGCCCTGCTCAGCCAATCAGAGGGCAGGATGGATGCAGGGCTGGTTAGCTCCTTGCAACGCACCTCTTCCATCCATGGGCTTTTGGGGCAACACCTGTCCAGCTCCCAGCTGTCTTTCAGTGGCTCAGTGGCCCTTCCACCTGCAGACCGCTTCTGCCCCAGTAGCCTGCAGGACAATCTAAGTCACAGGGTGTCTCAGAGGGGCTTAAGCCTGGGTCAGGGCAGCGGGCTGCACTATGAGGCCCTATATAACAAATGGAGTCTGCCAGGGAGGAAAGGATTCAACGGACCTGCAGTATTGGAAGGGGATGGTTCAGCATCACAGAGCATACGCACACAGGTAAAAGACTAGCGGTGTCCTGAGCCGATCTCAAGGATCGCATCTGGGCAGATTAAGCTTCTTTTTTTTTTTTTTTTACTGATCAGTATTGGCTATGCTAAGCCAGATCCTTTATTTGTTGCCGAAGCAGTAGGTGGTGAAAAATGCACCCCTCACGTGGGTTTGCCAACTATCATTAAAAGGAAAAGTAGAAGCTCAAATGTCCGTGTGTAACACGCGAGTACCAAGGAGGTCTGTTCAAGTACGTTACAGACACACGGTCAAGCTTTAGTGTTTATTATATTTGTACCAGGTACGGTTTGCGGGTGCGCACTCGAGTTCGAAAAACAGCATTCACATCAGCCAAACGAACCGATTTCTGATGTCAATTGAACCCATGTGCGCACCAAAAATGCTAGTGTGAAAGCACCCTAAATATCAGATAGTTTACTTTTTTTAATGACAGGTTGTAAAATGACATATAGTGCAAGACCACACAAAAAAATTTATATTTATGAATTAATAACACTTTGAAAAAAAATTATACTCTTATTCAGCAAGGACACATTAAATTGATCAAAAGTGACAGTAAAGATCTTACAAAACTACAGAAGCAGAGAGTGTTAACACGGGTGTCTTTACGTAGCCACTGATGCTCATTGGATAAACTGGTAGAGGTAGACATCAAATTATGAAGATGAAATACTCCAAGGCACTCACGTGGTGAAGTAAAAAGCCTATAATTAACTGGGATAAATCAATTAAAAACAGTTAAAAGTGTAGATCTATGCGTTTCGGTTAGACGGCTGTAGCCGAAACGCGTAGATCTACACTTTTAATTCGAAAATGAAAAAAGTATCATTGCATCCCTTATTACTGTTGTACTAAATTTCTTATCAAATAAATGCAGCCTTGGTGAGCATAAAGGACTTCTTTCAAATGTTTTCCAACCTGAAACTTTTTGTGTATATACAGTACATAAAAATTAACCCATTACATTTTTTATTATTCCTAGCCTTCGCAGCCTCCCCTTCCTGTCCTGCCCGTTGATGTCAGCCCAACACTGGATCAAGTGTGCGCAGTCGTACCCTCTGAGACCACGCCCCTTACATCATCAGACCCGCCCAGTGCACGGGAAGAAACTACAGAACTGCCTTTACTTGAGCACCTCCGCTGAGCCTTCACTGCACGACAGGTACAGCTTGGATCAGACTAGCCCATGGTCATCCTCACCATCCAGAGAGCGAGAGAGCTGGGAGGAATTAAAGCATCTTCGGTCAGTTCTGCATATATTAGGATGTTTCTCGCAAGTATACTTAAACACATCACCAGATGCGCAAGCACACTAGAAGAGTGTGTAATGAACTCTGGACTGAGCTCTCCTAAGCTTCTTTGGCTACTGTTTTGGCCTCCAGGCCCATAAGCCAAAAAAGTGGACAGTCTGTGCAATCTTAAGGGATTTTTTTTTTCCTTCTTACAAAAGGAGGTTCAGGTCATTTAATCAAAGCAAATCTGTGACCTGTACCACCAGCAGTAACAAAAAGGGAACTCTCCTCTCCCCTGTAGCAGCCTTAAACCTTCTCAAGCTTTTGTTTTTACCCTCAAGCATCCAGTCCATTGCTAAACATCCACAAACCCTCTGCGTCAGCTGTATTGTGCAGGATTTTTCTTTTAATCTTCCTCTGATCAAAGCCCAGAGCTTTCCACCAAATCAGCCACCGTCCTTTCAAGACCAAAGGACTCGATTTTGAATGCCCTCTCACAGAGCTATCATTTCATAGCAAACACATTCCAGAAAAGACATTCGATCACGTCGGTGGCCCATCAGACAGCCTCACGCTCTTAAATGACACAACCACGACAATTCTTCAGCGAGCTTCAGGGATAAGACTTGAATACACACATGTACTCGCTCTCATGCGCACTTCCCTACGTAGTTTACAGCCAGCTCAGGTGAGGATGGAAGGGCCTGAGTTTTGGGGGTGAAGTGTAGGACAACTGGGACAGGATAGAAGTCATCAGGTTGTCTGTCTTTTTCCCCATCCTCTTTCTTATATTTCTTTACACATCCCACAGGAAATCAGACTACCTTCTTAATTCCTAAACTGCTGCCTAACGAATGGGCTCTGGTGATTTAGTGGGCCAGAGCACGCGAGGGTTTCATGGCCTCCCGTCAGGCTTTTTCCTGCTACTGCAAGCGCCTCCCTCTCTGCAATACTACTGCTACTGCACCACCCCCTCTACTACTAATAGAACTAACTACTGCTTCGACTTCTAAACTCCAGCGTTTTAGTTGGAAGAACTTGATGGGGGAATAAAAACAATAAAGATGTACCAATTCTAAAGACAAAGATTTATTTGATTGCTGATCTCAAATGAAGATGGATGGAGTGGCTGTTTTTTTTATTGATTGTGCTGATTCTAGCTGGACATGAGTGAACTGTAAGCTTCCCCCCCACCCCCCAATTCTTGAATCCACCTGATTGTGACAAGCAAATTCCCTCTCTGTGTGTAATACAACTGGAAATGTAGATGTCTTTATATATCTGCTGTTGGGCGACCGAAGCTCAGACCGCCTGCTTTGGAAAGCAGGGCACTCACTGCCTCTACAATAACAAACATATCAAATGCTCGCAGTCAAACAATACGCCACTGACATCAGCCTGGAATAGCTGCGGCGTATCGATGTAAAGGAGCTTGGAATATCCTGTGAGCAGTTTAAAGTGGTTTTCAGATTCAGAAAGCCAGTTCAATGCTTCTTCACCATATATAATTTCCTAGCTTAAAATGATTGACACGGCTGAGCTGTGCTCTGAAAAAAGCTTTGCGTTGAAGGATATGGTTTGAGAGTCGCCATGAGAAAATGGTGCCTTACGGTTTGACTGGGTTTCAGGTGGAAGAGAAGGATTTTTGCTGGAGATTTTTCTTTAGAGTAATGCGTTCATGCAAAATAGTGTTTCTATACTGAGCGGCCCTTCATTTTACAGTGTTGACACATTCAAAACAGACGATTCGGTCCGATCAATATCAAGTTTTGACGTGATTTGAATCTCTAGCTTCGTTTAGTGCCAGTAGAGGCAGTTTGCACCGATTTGATCATGCTCACTTTTTCATACTCTCACTTAAACCACCGATTGTTAATAGGTTTATAACACTGAAAGTATATAGAGTCTCTCTGCCCTACACAGACCATATCACACGTTGTTTGAACACTAAGCATGAAGTCTCTCTGCGAACCGTGCAGCCTAGTCACACTCTCTAGGTCATTTCAAGTCTGCCAAGCAAACTCGGCTCGTTCACCTTTAATAGCTATTGAGCGTTTGGTTCGAGGCCGATCGACCTCTTTCTCTCTTTCCATCAGGACCATTACTCTCATCTTTAGGGTAACTTTTCCAAAGCAACAGGGAGTACTTCTCTTACTGGGAGAAAGCACAAGTTACTGGATAGTCTTGGGTGTCAGTGATTTAAAAGGGATCTAACCAATCTCTGCCATATATGTACAGCATGTTTTGTATATAAATATATTTAAAAATATATATAAATCTATTTTATTATTATTGGATTTCTGGTTATTTTTCAATGGAGGACACTACTTTGAGTCTTAGGAGAGTCACGCTTCGGTGTATCTGTGCTTGCAGAGGGGTCCGACTCTCTCTCTCGACATAGAATCATGAAGTCTGGGGAATTGAATCAGTTAATACTGCTTTTGCACAACTATTGTAAAATAGTACACCATCCTGTTTTTTTGTTTTTTTTAATTAGTTATATTGGGGGTTGTTTTATTTAAAAACTGTTATTCAATATTCAAAGTTATGTACAGTTTTTTTATGTGATTTTTCTTTTTCCCCTCCTATTTAAATTAAAGCTTTTTTGTGTTATTGTTTGCAAAACGGTCATTTTGTTCATGTCTTTGGTCTCCCCCCCCCCCCCCCCCCGTATTAAATGTTGTGTCAAGATTTATTTAGAGGGTGGTAAAATCAATTCACAAACTATAAAGGAATTCAAGTCATGTTAATGCTGATTTGGATCAATAGCATTGCAAGTGAGTAATTTCAGCAATTAGCTATTTAGTTCATTTTAATTTATAAATTAATCGTAGCAATTTAATAAATTGCCTGTTTATACATATCATACACTACCATTTAAATGTTCGAGGTCCGTTATTATGCTAACCAAGGTATATTTATATGATCAAAATACAATTTAATACATTGAAATTGTGAGATATTACAAATTAAATAAAAAATTATGAATGATCGTATGTTGCTCAAGACTGGAGTAATGGCTGCTAAAAAAAAATCAGCTTTGCCACCACAAGAATAGAGTACATTTTAAAATGTGTTGAATTGTAATATCTCAAGGAATCATTGAAGAGGATTAGCTCAGAACAAAGTGCATGTATCTACATTTTTATTGTCTGAAAAGAATGTCCCTCTACAGAGAATATACACCTCTACCAGAGGACCAAACTCAAAACTTACATTGATTTATAGTGACTTGATTGTCTTGAGACCAGCCCTTAAAGTAATATGCTGGGTTAAATGCAAATTAGATCTATTTCATAACATCTGTGGCATGCTGTTGATTCCCACGTGAAAATTAAAACAATTTGTTTACCGTAGTCTTTAATGCAATTAAGCACTTAAGTACTTTTTGTCCGGTGAAGTATGATCTTTCCTTTGCTGTTGTCTGACAGAAACTTTACATTTGAGATTAGTGCAGAGATGATCCAGCTGTGAGTTCCTGTCCTCGTCTCAGACAAAGGAGCGTTTAATGAGAGCGGGTGTGTATTTGATCTCATTATAGCACTCGTCGTCCTCATGGCTGATCCTCCATTTGCTCTCCTGTGCCGAACGGTGGAGCCACAGCACCAGCACCATCAGAGCCAGCAAGAGCAGGGCCATAGAGAGACTCAACATCACCCCCTGCAGGATGCCTGGGGAATTATCTGGAGCTGTAGGGTCACGAAAAAAAGGAAAATCTGTCATCAACTCACCCTCATGTCGTTCCAAACCTGTTTTCTTCCATAGAACACAAAGTAAGTTTTGAAGACTGTTCTGGTCACTCTTATATGTGCAATCACAATGAATAAGCACCATAAAGGAATCATAAAAGTACAGAAAGACGTACGTGTGTACACAGACAGGTTAATGTAGCAGTGCTGAGTTCCTAGTGGGTTGGTCACTGAGCAGCGGTAAAGGCCCGAGGTTTGCGCAGACACATTGGCAATGTGCACAGAACCCGTCATGTCGTCTGCGACACATAAGGGTGTGAAACAGTTTCTGCATGTCTGATGTTTTTCAAAAACCTGTGTAAAAATGGTTTACCATCCATGTTCACTGGCAGTGTTGTCTTATCTGGTTCTAGCTTCTCCCAGATCACCTGTGGAGTGGGAAAGCCCTCCACCACCCCACAGGACAGTCTCACATTGCCCCCAGCATCTGTGTCTCCTTCCCATAGACACACAGGGAGTGATGGGGGTGCTGCACACACACACACACACACACACACACACACACACACAGAGTTATGAAACCTGAATTACAAGTAGTCTATAAACTGGAAAGAGTTCAACTTGTGTAAAGTATAGCAGTAATGTTGCACAAACTTGTGGAAACGTGGTGCCTCATTTATTAAATGTTATGTAGAAACTAACTGCCCTACATTTAATCTTGCAATCATTTCTCAAATGTTACGAACGTGTGATTCTGAGAACTAACATGAGCACAAAAAACCTGCATAGCCCTACACCTTTCTTACAGATGTGAAATCTATAAATCGCAAATGATTTTGAAATTGTGAGCATATGCTACTCGCACTATATTGATCTGTGAACTTCACTCTGTAATGAACAGCATTGAATGATTCACTTTCTTCTGCTGTTAGGTAAATTCAAATTAGTTCAAGGTTGTGCTTGTTGATCCACAAGTTTGGATCGTTTATGTAGCGTTCAAGCAGCAACTATTTTTCTCTTCGCTCCTTCTCCTTGATTATTTTCTTCTCCTCCTTTTTCTTGGCCTTTTCCTCTGTCCAGGTGAACAGAACAAGTAGCACTTTTCGTTCACATTGTGCTGGGTCTCATTCTTGGGACTGTCAGGAGAGGCTACACAGAAGAGCTTCATTGTGAGCTCATCGATCTGAGAGGCATCATCCGAATGGCCTTGGAGTCTCCCATTTCACTGGGGTCACCTTCCTCAAATCCCTGGACCTCCACCCCTTCGCTCGCCCACGCTTCCTCCTGCACCTCGCTGTCCTTCTCCAACCATGTGTGGGAATGCAAATTTGTTAAAATGTTTAATTTAGGTTTACATTGAATTTAGCATGTTAAGGTTAGGTATAAATTATGATTATCAGAGTTTTATAAGCAAAAGACTCTGGTCAGTCCTGTTTTACTGAAACTCTTGGAGTTTGTGTTTTAGCAAGAAAGTCCAGCCAGTCCTGTACTCGGGTCTCAGTGTTTGAATAGATATGCTGAGTGGATTAGGGTGGGCAATGCTCACAGTCTAAAACCGGTTCCTAAACCTGTCTTTTTCGGTTCCTGCCCCTAAATGTATATAAACTGTAAGAGAACATTCACGTCAGGCTTGGTGACTGCAGCTGCCGACAGCTTGTGTCCTCAATAAAGAAACCTGCTGAAGAAACAACCAATTCTCCTGGTCTTTCGATTCTAAGTTCACAACACATGGAACCATCTTTCACGGATTCATTTCAGCCTCCGGCGTTTGGGGGCGTTCCAGACTTGAGTAAGTCACTGACCCGGATGGTCTTCCCTGTGTACTCAACATACTTGTTCTCCTCATCCTCTATATCAACCAGCATGAGTTGTGGAGGTGGCTCAAACGGGGAAGAAGTGAACGGCTGAGGCTTTCGGCTGGGAGGACAAAGCGGAGCCACGACTTCATCAGGCAGGTCATTTAGGTCATTCCAGTCGTGCAGGAATGGGGCTCGGAGGAAGTCATTCGGGACGATGCACTTGGGATGAAGAGAGCCGAATGGAAAACAGTTCATCAGGTGCTGGAGCGGGACGCGGAGGAATCGCCAATGGAAGCATCTGTGGTTTGGGAGGACGCACTTGGGATGAAGAGCACTGGATGGAAAACAGTTCATCAGGTGCTGGAGTTGGGGTGCGGAGGAACCGCCAATGGAAGCATCTGTGGTTTGGGAGGACGCACTTGGGATGAAGAGCACTGGATGGAAAACAGTTCATCAGGTGCTGGAGTGGGGTGTGGAGGAACCGCCAATGGAAGCATCTGGGATGAAGAGCGTGGGAGGGAAACAGCTTCGTTGGAACACGGAGGACTCGCCAACAGTTTGGGAGGATCCACTTGAAGCGGAGAACATGGCAGGGATAACACATCTTCAGGTGCTGGAGCTGGTTTCTGAGGATGCACGAGTGGTTTTGTCACTGGCGGCAGGGGTTTGAAGCGAGCGTCTGGTAGAGCGAGGTGTCCGGAGAGCATTGGTAGTTCTCCCTCTATTAGCTTTAAGAAGGAAGATCTGACTGTAGCATGCAGAGGTTTGAACTCCACAAGATGTGGCGTTGGCACTGTGATGATCTTCTGTTCCTTACATTTTCTCTCCTTTTTTCTTTTCTCCAGCTTCCCTAAGCTCACTTCGTTCCTCCATCAACTTTTCCAAACTGTGCATCTCTCTTTTTTTCAGGTGTACACATCCTCTCTTCTTTATCTATTATATATACTGTCAGCCGCATCTTTATCACTGCCTCCTTTATTGATCTTCACCTCTCATTCCTCCACTCTCTCTCTCCCAGCTGGTGCTTCTCAGGTACCTTGCAGTGTCTCTTCCTGCACTTCCTGTCATTGGCAGTGAAGTCGAAGGCCTCACACTCCTCTGGAAGTTTCTCTACTGCCGCTTATTCTTGCGCTGCACACAGCTGATGAATGTTTATGTAAATAAAAGCCTAAATTAAATCTCATCATATAAAGAGATCTTGAAAATTTTGGACTGAACTGCTCAATTCATTTGAATTAGTTTTATGATCTCTTTATGAACTTTTTGAAGCATCAAAATGCTAGTTGTGTAGACTGTCAATGAAGGGACATAAAGCTCTCGAAATTTCATCAATCTTCATTTGTCTGACGGGTTTGGAACGACATGAGTGTGAGTAATTAATGAAATAATTTTTAGTTTTTCATTTACACCTAACAACATTGTATTCTAAATAAGCTACCAAAATTAGATACCTAGATACCAGTGAAATTTCACAATTCTCGATTCCAACTTATATACCACAGCAAAACTACGAGCCCAACTGATATCAATTTAAAACATTATTGATGACAAAAGAACCGTGCTAAGAATTAAGTGCTTGAAGTGTTTCAGGTCTAAGTAGAAGCGTTCCTTTATCCCGTTATTTCTTTTTTTTAAACTAAAAAAAATAATTAAAATAAGCAACTAAATAAATTAGATTAAAATAAATAAATTAAAAAAAATGTGCGTTGGTAATATTAATTTAGATTAAATATATTAATCAACATTTGTATATAAATAAAATTAGATTACAATTAAATAAATAAACCAATAATACTTTTAACGGTATGAGAGGAAATGCATAATAATGTTACTTAATAGAAACAAAATGTATATTTATGTTAATTTTTCAGTGTATAAATTGGGTGTTTATAAAAGATAGATGCTGTGTGATGTATGATACCCAGAACAGTGAGGCTGAGCTCTCCTATTCCTGGGTCTCCTGTCTCAGGTGGGTTGCTGACCACACAGCGATAGACTCCAGCGTCAGACACCCACGTGGAATTCAAGATAATGTCTGCACTCCAGGGCATGCCAGCAAAGCCCACCCTGCCCATGAAGGAAGGGCTTTCAAACACCTGCCCTTGATCATACACGATCACCTGCACAACGAGAGAGATATCAGTCCTTATAGATCTTAGTCAAACTAACTAGCACCAGATTTCATGTTTGAAAGGAAAGGCTGTGAGGGATAGAAGTACAGTGTGTTCAGTTGATCGCAGGTTTAACAACATGCCAATGGTTGAGTTGACTAAACATTTTTCCAAACACTTTCAGTGGACAAAAATTTCATAAAACTGTTATGAAAGTTGTGAGTTTTCAAAAATGTGAAAATTTTGAAAAAATTTTGAAAAAATTTTGGGTTTGTGAGGGAACTTCAAGGGGTCCGTGAATTGATGTTAAACTATTCATTAAATCATACAATTCAAATAAATCCCTGGCCTACTACACATCGGGACACTGGTTAGCCTACTCAATTTTCAACAACATGACTAGCCTATGGGCTGTAAAACGTCACTGGTTGGCTATTTATCACCAGCGGGCAGGACCGATATCTGACGTTATTTTTTTATGCTGTTTAACGAAAAACTTTGGTTTGTTACACATCCCTGCAGCATTTTAGACAAAATTTAATTATAAATTTCATCTATGGTTACTACCCATCTAGCACTTCAGAATTCCCGGATAAGGGAACATAAGGTCCATCCCAATTTGCATACTTTGTGGAATTTTTAAGGGGTGAACATTCCAGTAGACTGGAAGGATTTTATGACAGCACATAAAATGGCTGACTCCCTAGTCAGTGCCCTGAATACTGAACTAGGGACTTGACTTATACCTTAACTCCCAGCCTCATTTTAATCTGTTTCAATAATGCATCTGTCCTGTCTAAAAGCCATTCACACCAACAACAAAAGCAATGGCTGTATCTGAAATCACATTCTTCCCAACTATATAGTAGTTGAAAAACAGAATTCCAACTTCACAGTATCCAAAAAACAGTAGGGTGAAAAGTACCCGGATGACTACTTTCGGCAAGATTCTGAAGGGTATGCGCGTCCAATGGACACTTTTCTATCCCATGAGGCCACTGGAGAGGATTTGCGAATGGCAATGAAGCTACGCAACTGACGCTGGTAGGTCACATGATAATGACAACATAGCAAATGTAGTAGATCCAGATTACATTAATATTACACACATTCATACTATCCAGAACATACTTTTTTAATGGTTGCAAAGTAATTACATATTCAAAAGAAGTACTTACTTGGAGAGAATGCTATTTCAGACACAACCTATAATAATAACTATAAGCATCCAGACCAAAGGATAATAACTCTATTTTTATTCTATGGTATGTTATTTTCCATGCTTTAAATTTGGATGTATTTTGATTGCCTGTCAATGTTTTAATTGTTCATTAGGTGAAAAAAAAATTGGTTATTGGTTAGTTATTATCTATCTTGCTGTGAATGGGCCTTTAGGTCTATTAGCTGATTGTTGTATATAGGTGACACCTGTGTGGGGGAGTCAGGGTCCGAGACTGGGGTCAGAGTCCAGATGATGCTGAGTCTGAACAAGGGCATCATGGTGAAGAACGAACAGGGCAGTGTGACAGAATCTCCCCGCACAACCTCCAGACCAGATTCCCTCACCGTCACCCGGACTGCACCTGAAGGGGATGGAGAGAAACAGTCAAGCTGGATCATTTTTAATGCACGTTTGTGCTTGATTTGAGGCCGTTTTCGTATTGTAAACAACTGGCAATGATAAATCACTAGCAGGCCCGTTTATTCTAGAGTTTGGTTGTGTAGCTCTCAACCTCTCTCCTTCCATCTCAATGGTTGTCTCATTACTATAATGATGAGTCCCACCCCCACCGCTCTGCCACCCCCAGGCCTTTGTGTGTGTATGTGTGTGTGTGTGTGTGTGGGAAAGCAAAGTGACTATAAAGCCTTAATTACAGCTGACAGCATTGGCAAGGACAAATACACCAACTGAGAGAACAATGGGGTTCAATTCTTCTAAAAAACTGACCAAAATTACATATACTACAATTATTGTAACATAAAACACCAATTATAAAAATGCTCAAATGATCATTGTTTTTTATTATACCTCACTCAAACATTTCATATCTAATGGACTGATTTCAAAAGGATTTGTAATAAGAAAAACATTGAGATATTGACTTGTAATGGTATGTTACAGTATGCAAAACCCTGGTTAAAATCAGCTGTCTTCAAGTTATCGAGCAACAGTTCTCTTCAGTTGTGTGAATGTTCTTCTCCCCAAGTCACACGTTTTTTTCCGACCATATTTAACAGCCTAATGTTAACAATAAAATCAACACGTACCATATTGCAGAAAAGTGGACACCAAGCAGGCCAACCAGAGGAGTCTCCATCCTGTACAGCCCATCTCTGAGAAGATCCGTGTGTGCTTTCCTCCATACAGGTCAGTGTGTTTTCCCCTTCAAACCTCAGTCCCTGGCTCTGACTGGACAGGCATAACTGGGTTATTGGGCATCAAAGGGGGGCAGTTCTCGTTCTCTCTCCCTTTATCTCCTGCCCTCCCTCTATCGCTCTGTATCCCCTGTAACCACACACAGTGAATAGTTTACATGTCCCTAGTGTTGAGTAAGAAAGCATCTGCTAAATCAGGGGTTTTTATGGCACAGACCTACAAATATGATGATCCCTTTGGATGACCCCCTTCCTAAAATATAAAGGCAGTTATTAACACACTATATTTCATAAGTTTGGGAGAGGTAAGATTTTTTGTTTTTGAAATAAGGTTGCATTTTTTTGGTAAAAAAAAAATACAGTAATATTCTGAAATATTAATAGAATTTAAACTAATATATATATATATATGTGTGTTGTCAATGCTAAACTTTCAGCATCATTACTCCAGTTTTCAGTGTCACATAATCCTTCAGATATCATTCTAATATGCTGATTTAATGTTGAAAATAGTTGTGCTGTTTATTATTTGTGAGTTTTTCAGAATGTTATTTGAAATATATAATTTTTTCTAACACTATAAATCTCTACTCTCACTTTTATAGCGGAAATTTAAAGGCGAATTTATAATATGCATACATAATATACATATTACGTAATCCAGATTACATGTAATCAGTTACTACCCAGCACTATACTATATACATTAGTGAGTGTAGTAACTGATTACACGTAAGATTACATAATCAGAATCTAAAAATTAATTACTTGTAATAAGATTATATTACATTTGAAAATACTTGTAATCAAATTATAGTTATTTTCTATTGATTGCATGTTATTCTCACAATGGCAGTAAATTATTCATAATTCATTGATACTACTTTGTTAAATTTAAAATGTTCCTTTTAAGTCTTCCAGGTTTGTGGAATTGCACACACAGACCAGCCACTATTAGTCATGTGACTATCAGTGAGCATTTGACCACTGGATTTACAGAAATCATCTCAGAATTAACCTTGTATTTCTGTCTTTGGACTGTTTTTGTTTTTCAGACACATCAAAATATACAAATTCATGTCATTTCATATTTACATGCAGTGCAGATGTCAGCTGAATCTCTTTGCCCTAATACATTTAATTGAAGTAAGCCCTTATATTTCAAGTTAATAAGTTAGGTCAATAATAAAATTAAGTCAATAATAATAATAATATAGGAAAAAATAAAGTTCACGGTTCTCACGAACCCCCTGCCGTTTATCATGAACTCCAGTCTGGGAAACCCTGACGTAATGTACTTCATGTTGTTGATACCAAAGAACAGAATATATCTTGTTTCTCCTTGTATTTTTAATTTTCACTGTGGTACAAGATTATCCTATAAAAATCAATGTGAAAAAAGGTCAAAAGTAATCTTAAAAGTAATCAGAATACATAACCTAAAATGACAATTTTACTAACTACAATTTTTGTCATGTAATTTGGAATCAGTAAATGACTACAATTTGTAATTAATCTATATTACACTTTTTTAAATGATGAACTTTATTTGAGCCCCCTTCTTACAAACACAACAGAGAGATTGCAGTTACAATAGATTTATTACTTCTGCAAATGTCAAAATACCAAGCTTTATAGACCAAAATATACAATACTGACTTTTCACATGTAGAGTGTGTTATCAAAATAACCACGTGTACGGCAATCATACTGATCAATATACTGCATCATGCAAATTAACTACTGTAGGTTGTGTACAACAGATTTAGAAAGGCAATAATGGTTCACAATTTTCAAACGTGGTCTCAGGTCACTTAGAATGTACAAAATAGACCATATTATGTTTACCCTTGTTATTACTTATCACAAATAATCGTATTTGTTGTGGATGGCATAACAAATGCCAGTGATTACCTTTAGTAATGGTAACAGATTAATAAATGAATAGCAACAAAGAGATTAAACTCAGAAACCACAGTGGAATGGATTAGGTGACAATAGCAGCTTAGACAAAACCTGATGTAAGCACATATACATACATGCTTTGATTACTACATACATATAGATAAAATTACATAAGCAGCAAATATATATATTTTATACAGTAGAATATTTCATACCTAGACAAAAATATCCTTTAATAAAGTAGCTTAAAGGTTGAGAAGCTTTGGATATCAGATTCAGTCAGGTGAATTAGCACTAATCACATTAAAGTTGTACAATAAAAGGTACAAATAATAAATCTGAGGACTTTAAATCACTAACATCAAGTTCCATTTAAATATAAACTCAATACAATATTGGGATATTATTGCGTCATGAATCGCACAGCAGACAAAAAACTGTTAGAAAAGGTTCATAAATAATATCTCAACCCACTGATGATCCATCCTCAAGTCTTTTTCTGTCTGCTCTGGCCCTCTATAGGTCAAAACAAGATCAAATCAACCCACTGATCAGCGATGAGAATTTCAAGAGCTCCCACTGTGGCTCAAGTATCTCTCGTGTACAGGAAGCATGACCACTCGTGAACAATTAGCCCTCTATTCCATCTGAAGGCTAAAACAAGCAGGGTCAGCAAACTTTACCATGTTATTTCCCCAGCCAGAGGTCACTAGGAAGATGGTTTGTTGTACCCAAACAGCCCCACAGGAATGTACTTCACATGAGTGGGCCACTGAGACGCCAGCTGGAAGAACTTCACATCATTCCACTCCATCCCATCTACAGACACTGAAACACGTCCATCTCGTGAGTAAAGTGCGTTAACATACAGAGGGTCCAAATGTCTGAGACATTTAAAAGCGAATTTAAACCTGAATTTTGACATTTAAAACACAATTAATATGAAATATTTAAGATTCTAGGTCACTGTTAAAATAAGCAAATGTGTGACATTGATCGTGTAGACAAAACAAATACGAAGACATTCTAAAATTCATGAAGGTACATTTTTTAATTGAACTTCTCAATCATATAAAATATGATAATATGCTGAATATTCAATTAGGAAAATGCAAAAAGCATTTTGCGAATGGTCTCAGGACTTTCAGGGCCATAAACATCATAGACATTAATGTTCAGATTAGTGGTCATATAACAATGGGTTTTTCCAATGATAGCTTCTTAAACTTACCACTGACCCCATGAATTTGGAATATTTGGTTAAATCCTTAGATACTAGTAATCTTTTATTCACGGAATTGGTATCTAACGTATCTAAATCTTTGAGGCTGCATTTACACTGCAGGTTTTTAGCCCAATTCCGATTTCTTTGACAACCAGCTTATATCTTTTAAAATTGAAAAAAAGTAGATGTACTGACCCGGAAAAGCTTAGGCCGAGAAGGAAGTAAAAATGGTGCGATTTGCAATAGACGCAGACAAAATGATACTACGAGCTTTTGCATTCTGATCATCTTTAAAGGTCAGCAAAACATTGGTCTCATACGGCAGAGAAAAAAAAGGGGAGCCCTTGTTGCAGCCTGAGCACTGAAAAGAGTCATGTGATCGCAGTTGGTGTCCACCTGAGTTGATGTCATTCGCTATTGCCACCTTTTCAATGATGTACAACTCGCATTTACAGGGGAATATCTGATCTGTCCACTTACATGGCAGATTCATCTACATGTATCCGATTCATATCAGATTTATGAGCATGAATGAGGCCTGAAACCGATCTGAGAATATCGGAATCCATGTGCTTTTTTTCTTGCTTACACGTTCATGTTTCATATCTAATCTGTGCCACATGGGAGGAAAAAAATTTGGTCACTTGAACCATATAAAGTAAATGCGGTCTTAGACACATTCCCAGCAAACATTTAGACGTTTAATGACCGTTGAAAAGACGTCCCACTGACATGGTTGAAAAATAGTTCCAAAATAAAAGTTGAATGGACATATTTGACATTATCTGTTCTGCGTTACATATTTTTACCGATTTATACCGTCCTACAGCGACTATTTTTGGCCAGGGCCATGACGTTGCCATCGGACCAATGTTTGCTGGGTTATTACAAAAGTAAACAGGCGATAAAAACTGCTCAATTCATTTGCGTTCTGTTGACAAGTACCTCTTAGACTGGTTTGTTGATTCTTGGCAGAGCAGATGAGTCTGGTGATGCCTTCAATGATCTGACTCTTTGACTCTGTGTCTCTCTCTTTTGGCTTCTTCCCTAGGAAGATGGTTGGGACTGAAAACAGGCAAAATTAGTAAATATAGTTATGTGTGGATATGGATAAATACGGAGACTATCAACAATAGTAGCACTGCAAAAAAAAAAGAAAGAGAGCCGAGGGCGAGAGAGAGCAGAAATGTCAAATGAATTTGCAGGGATGAAAAACACTGTATAGAGTCATGAAAACAAAGGGATCTTTAGCAAAAGGACAAATGTGCATTTTCTGTAAATTCAGTGAACAATCTCACCTTTCTTGTTCTTCTCCTTGGTCACCACAGTCATGGACATGGTGTTAGAGCCAGGCTGGAGCTCTATGTTGCCGAAACCGGGCAGTCGGCTAACCTGCAAGGATCTGAACGCACACCTCAAAGTCTTCTTACTGTCTCTCTGCTCTCCGTCTTTGCGCTTCTCAACCCCGGCAGACACCCAGTAATCCACCTGCAGCCCAATCGCATCCACGCCATGAGACATGTTGGGGCTCCTAGATTACAGAATCAGTTTGACCAGATTTCCCAGGCTAGCATTTTTTAACAGATGTAAGCCATAGCAATGTGAGAAACAGCAAAGCGGTGCAGATTTCTGTACAATACTGTACACAAACCCTAGAGCAGCCAGTCCGCCGCTTAGTGAGGGTGATGGAGGAGGCGTTGCAGAATCTTTCATCATCCCAGTGGGAGATACATGAGCAGGTGGAGACGTCGAGGGAACTGCCAAGCTCAAAGCCAAACCTTCCTCACAATCTCCACCTACAATGAGTCATAAACATTTGGAGAAAAAAAACTTCAATAATGGGACAAATGCAATTTCATTGCAAAGTGACAAGATAATTTCAAAAAGAAATATAAATGCTTACTACTATTAATAACTGGCTAATCTAATAAAGGTTTAACTATAGATTAAACAACAAAAATGTGATTAAATTCATTTACTATTGATAAAATTCAAAATGTGCATCTTTAACTTTAGTGGTAAGTTGCATGTTTAGTAAAAAGAACCAACTCAGAATCCTTCATTTGGGAGTCAGACCACACTGGTTCCAATGTATGTTTTTGATTCGCTAAAAACAAACCAGCTCTTAAGAGTCACTTGTTGAGGAATCAAACTACACTGATTGCACTGTCTGGTTATTTGTTCCCAACCCTAATGGTATTGGTAATACAATATTACTGGTGAATTTTTGTGGACAGATGCAAAAAAAAAAAAAAGACAAACCTGAAGATCCTGGGCTGCGCTCTACCAATCGCTCTACCTTAACCAACTGTTGCAAGAAAAAAGGAAATATAAATCCATCCATCATTGAAGAGTAAAACACTAGTGTTAAAAAGTCTTTTTAAAGAAATTCATACTTTTAATTTGCATTAAATTTATCAAAAGTGACAGTAAATACATTTCTAATGTTACAAAAGTAAATTTTGAACTTTCTATAAATCAAAGAATTCTGAGACCTTGGTGAGACTTCTTTCAAAAAAATTGTAAATGCTAGTGTAACATTAACTAAAAATGTACTCACACCCACAAAAGGAACAAAATTTTGGTAGGAATCTTCATCTTGCCTAGAATAGTAAAAAAAAATACATAAAATATAATACAAAATATTTGAAATGATGAGGTGATAGAAATCATCTCACTCACATCTTTTGTTTGCAGGTCAGCATGGCCTCAGCAATGGGGAGCTGATGAGTAACTGCAGATCCGTTAATGTATTGTAGAATTCGTCCAGTCACATCCACGAAGTCAGCAGAGGAAGAAGCTGAAGAGATACAAGAACAAATCCTATGAACAATCGTCAATATAATACATCTGAATGGGCACAGAAAAGAGAAATGGGGCATTGCACTCTGAGATTAAACATGAAAAATAAAGAACCGTACTGGGGTCAAAAAAATGCATTACTTACCAGTCTGGGGAGGCTCTGGGCGGCTGAAAAACTCTCTCCATGAGCTGTCCAGGAAGGAAGAACTGTAGCGATTGTCCAGAGAACCCAGGTGTTTGGCCACGGGGTGAGAGCCTGTGGAGACACATGATACAGCCTGAACTTTTTTTAACTCCCAGTTGTTGTTTTTTGGAAAGCTTTTGCAGTTTTTATGTGAAATATCATTGTGTTTAGAGGTTATCTAAATGCACCTAAAGGCACCACAAGGAACTTCATGTGGCTGAGCCAGTCAGACATCTTGTTGGCGAGCTGAGAGACAAAGAATCTCAAGACGGCTCCTAAATAGCTCTGACCTCCAACCGCCACAACCTTCACCGGTTTGGGCATGATGGAGTTACAGTTGCAGCTGTGAGAATAAAGAAGGAACAATATGCACCACACTGTAGACACAGGAACTGGTAGAAGCACATGCTGTTTGTATGCTAAAATCTTTGATCAACTATGTGATTCATATTGACAACCATGAATATTAACATCATGAGATCCGACAGCCAGGCAACACTGCAAACCATGTCGTTTCACATTTGTGTTTATTCTCACTGACTCCACCACAGTTACACTCACAATTTCTGTATGCGTGTGAGCAGGGCGGAAAGGACGGCCTGGATTTCTGATCCTGAGCAGGTGCAGACCACCGGCAGCTTCTGGCCCTGCAGCAGCTCAGCCACATACTGCAGACACACAGAGTCAGATTTCTCTACTTCAAAATGGATAAAAACAGCAATATGCACTGATACACTACTGATGAAACATATTTACAGAGGTTCAACTTCAGATTAAAGCAGTTATCAGTTGAACACAGTTCAATTAGTTCAGTAAGTTGTGTGCAGGGTGGTCAGACACAGGCACACAGGAAGTGAAGTGGAATGGTATTTACATGTCCTTGCCAATCGCTACCGTTCACCAAGATAAGGCTGTCAGGAAGGGTGCTGTCAGACAGCAGAATCTGGTTGAGCTGGTCATATACTATCTTCCTCGGCATCTGCAAAGAGAACATTTTCTCAGACTAGCATTTTAAGGTGCAGTGTTTAATTTCTGGTGTTAGAGAGTATCTAACATCATAGTGACGCTACTAACTTAACTACCTTCACGGAAGAGTGACAGCAGATGAGCTGCTTTATTAATGTAGCTTTTAAAGAATAAAATGTAATGTCAGGTATTTGTAATGTCAGCTCTACATCCAAGCGAGGAAATAAGCATTGGAAAGTCTGATTTTATTTTATTGAATTCATTTTCGTTCATTTTACTGCTAATTATCATAGTTTTTGCCTCAGTTATTTAATGTTATTTTATTAGTTTTGAATGAATGAATGAATGGGGCATTTATATAGCGCTTTCATATGTACTACTGTACACCCAAAGCGCTTTACAATCATGTCAGGGGATCTCTCCTCAACCACCACCAGTGTGCAGCATCCACTTGGATGATGCGACGGCAGCCACAGTACAACGGCGCCAGTGCGCTCACCACACACCGGATATAGGTGGAGAGAGGAGAGAGTTTTATTCAATGTAAATGAACACCACTGTTCAAAAGTTTGGGGTCACTTTTTTTAAGGAATTAATACTTTAATTCAGCAAGGGCGCATTAAATTGATCAAATGACAGTAAATACTTTCACATCGTTACGAAAGATTCCTATTTCAGATAAATCCTGTTCTTTTTAACATTCTATTCATCAAAGAATCAAATGGAATTGTGGATTCCACAAAAATATTATGCAGCACAACTGTTTTTAACATTGCCGATAATAATAATAAGAAGAAGAAATGAGCAGCAAATCTGCATATTAGAATGATTTCTGAAGGATCATGTGACACTGAAGACTGGAGTAATGATGATGACAATTCAGCTTTGCATCACAGGAATAAATTACATTTTATAATAGATTAAAATAGAAAACAGTATTTCACAATATTGCTGTTTTTACTGTTACATTTTAATCAAATAAATGGTGAACGTTTGAAACTACTGTTCAGAAGAAATGTTTTTGAAATGAATGTATCTGTTCAAGTTTAAATGTTATTCTAATTGAGATCCTGTTTTTGTATCAGATAAATACTACCGTTACTGTAGAAATAACATTCATAGGGCCAGATATGCTAACATCTTGTGCAAGCGCTAAAACACACCCAACAGCTTGTGTCTTCCACTGTTTATCAAACAGACAGTCCAGGTCCGGAGCCAAACTAGTTACTGTAACACCCCCTCCCTCCCCTCCCTCCCCTCCCCCAATAAACACTTCACCTTTAAGAGCTCTCGTATTGTGGGTGACTCAGAAATAGCTATTTTGGTCTCACGAACCGCATGGTTTCACACAAACATTTGATAAAAAGCAGCAGAGATGGTCAGCAGCAAAAATACATGATTAAGTGGAATGTATCATGCAGGCAGAATTAAAAATGGCACTTCATCACAATGACCTTTGAGTATGTTTTGACACCTCTGCACAAAAGTGAACCGCCATATGAACTAGGTGTTGAATCATGTGTACAGAGTTACATAAGGAGAATTATCGCCCACTCTCTCTCTCTCTCTCCTCTAGCAACACACCCACTTCCCCCTCTCACTAATCCTCATGCACGGCCCAAATGCATCACCATATTCTCTGCTTTGCCCTCTCACATCCACACAAACACACAATTTCCTGAGCAAATAGCCCTTGGGGGTTTATTGATTCTGCTGAACTTCAGTCAGAGCAACTTAAGAAAAGTGAGGCAGCTGTTAGTGCTGTAAGTGTGTAAGTGTGTGTGTGTGTGTATGTGTGGCCTGGTAAACCCTACATTATGGGGACAAAATTTTTTGGTCCCCATGAGGAAAACGGCTTATAAATCAAAAAAGTGATGTTTTTTTGAAAATGTGAAATTGCAGAAAGTTTTCTGTGATGGGTAGGTTTAGGGATAGGGTTAGTGTAAGGGAATAGAATATACAGTTTGTACAGTATAAAAATCATTATGTCTATGGAAAGTCCCCATAAAACATGAAAACACTACATGAGTGTGTGTGTGTTGTTACCTGAGGGGTGAGGCTGAGCTCGGGTGATCTCTCACTGTCTGAGCTGTTGGTGCGTTCACTGAGCGGTTTGGACAGCTGTCTCTCTTTCATAGGGGTCCCTCGCCGCTGTTTAGGTGTATGATTGCCATCCAGCCTGGAGATAATGTCACAGCTGCTTTTATTTATTTACTATCCACTCCATTTTTTCTCAATATGTGCACAAAAGTCTAAATGAACAAGGAACTATGTACATAGTCTGTGCATAGAATACATTAGGAGTGGGCAGTATTACCCACAATTTCATGGTATGAGTCATTTTATATCATGTCGTAACAGTACATTTAACAATGCAGTTAATTTAGCAAGAAAGGCAAGTACTTGTTTATATATTAAGGGCAATAATTATTTTAGTTTATATAAGCTACTCCATCTCAAATGATTATTTTCTTTTTCTTTTTTTGGTTGGTACTTGATGGAATAAAACCAAAAGATTACATAACTTATCACAAATTAGTATGGAAAAATCGGCTGACACATTTCTATCATTTGATGCTTCATAGCAAACAGCCCTTAAAGGGATAGTCCACACAAAAATAAAAATTGTTTTCATTTACATACCTTTGTCTTGTTCCAAAAATTTATTTCTTATGTGAAACACAAAATAAGCTATTTTGAAGAATGCTGGTAACTGAACAGTTTTGGTTCCTTTTCCATTGTATAGACAAAAAAAATACAATGTAAAGTCAATGGGAACCGATTCGTTTTGGGTATCAACTTTTTAATTTTTGGGTGGACCATCACTTTAAATACAGGTTTTATGTGAAATACCAACCTAGGAGATGGCATGTTAGTGCTATTGCTCCTCTGTGGGGTCCGGGGCCTCTCCGCCACTGATAAAGTGATGCAAGGGGTCCCGTCCGCTATCACCTCCACTTCATTGAGTTCCTATAGCATAACCTTTTCAATAAATACTAGTTCACAGGCTCACAGAGGACAAAAGTGGATTCACTACAAACCGAATGCGAGGGGTAGAAAGTGAGAAGGGGCATATAAAGAGGTGCAATCAGGCTCACCAGCGTGTCCATTTCTGAGAAAGCCTCATCCAGCTGCGCACTGGGGGAACGCTGGATTTTACCACATATAGTCTGCTCGCTCCTCTTCAGGAGAAAGAATGGGCGAGGGAAAGAGAGAGAATTGAAAAGAAATGAGATGTACAGTGGCCCCAAAATGTATACAGACAGTTAAAACTGTAGTTAAAACTGTATGAATGTCATTACACTAGACAACAAATTTGAGCGAGTGACATGTATATTGAAAAAAGAACAGCTAAATATTTCACAAAAGGAAAACATGTTAAAAATGATAAAAGATAAAAGGTATAAGATAAAAGGTATTCGGACACTTTCATATAGTTAATGTGACCATAGTCAGTTTAATTGCCAAAATAGCTGGTTTAAAAGTCAAAACAGTTTTGGTTTACCTCATATATATATATATATATATATATATATATATATATATATATATATATATATATTGTTTATAATGTTTACACATATACATTCATATACACACACACACACACACACACACAAGAAAAGCAATAATGGTGCGTGCCCACTGTCGAGGAGCGAGCGGAGCAGTGAGTTTTCAATTAATTCCTATGGAAGTTGAGCTTCACGCTCACGCGGTGCATTGTGGGATTGAAAGCGGACCGGAGAAAGCGTTGAGAGTGGGCGTGACTGTCAAAAGGTTAGGCAATTCTCCACTCTATGCAAATATCAAGGGAAAAATGCGGGAGCAGCCAATCGCTGTGTGGTTCAGGTTGTAAGGTCTGTCTTGAGCGTTTAAAAATATGCAGGTTGTGCCTGAGTTTATGCTGGATACATTTTTTTACACATTGTACACTTTGCAGTTGTTACATGTATGTTAAATATTGCAGTTTGAAAGCTTACATTGCAATTATACTGGCTGGGTTTTCAAAGTTTACAAAATTGACAGGATATCTTTACTTGGGGCATTTGGAATCAGAGCTAGCCAATTTCCAAATGTAATCGCACGAATCTCTGATGATTATATTGCCAGATTAAACACTCGCTACAGACATCCCCCAGAGCAGAGGCATTATAAGCGGCACTAAGCGGAGTTTTGCCGCTGTAGTGGGCAAGCACCATAATAAGGCAAATCAAAGTAAAGTTCAATCGCAGTGCTAAAATAAGGTCTCTCTCTCTCTCTGAAGGACACTCACAGGGCTCAGCTTGTCTTTGCTGCGGCTGCACCTACTATTCAAGCTGCCAAACTCCGTCTGAGAGCTGGACTGTGACATGCCTTCAAAAAATGGCCTAAAATACACACACACAAAAACCCAGGGTCAGAATAAGAAAGCTGAGATGTAGGCAGTTTGCCCACTCAGTATGTGGCTGAAAAAGCTTATTGTCAGTTTATTTCTACATTTGAGAGTGGAATATGCTTCTTCTCATATACAATACCAGAATCTTTTGCAAAAACAACACTACATTTATTGGCTATCTCTATTGTATAAATCCATCTAATGCAAAGCAAAATTATTAAATCAATATCTGAAAGTGGGTGCCATAATAGTAAATATAACTAGTGAATGATGTACCGGAGTTTGGGTTTGGGGGTGCTGATAATACTGTCCGTCTCCTCCATGTCTGGGCCGCTGTCACTGGGGTTGTACATTTCAAGACTGTCATAGAGCTCATCCAGGTCCTCTTCCACATCCCGGATCTGCTCTTGGGACACATGATCCAAACCGAACCCCACCTACATTCATAATATTACCCATCGATTACTGATAGAGATGAACGATAAATAGGTACCATATCGGTTATCGGCCGATATTAAAAAAAAAATGTATCGGCTGATATAGGATATTTATTGGGTCTACTCAATTACCATATTTAGAATACCTTTATCATCATCTGATACACTTAAATGGTACTCTTTAAAAACACAAATAACACTTAAAAAAATGATTTATTTATTTTTTAGATAAATTTATTATTATTTATTGATTATTAAACATTACATGAAAATAATGACCAGCTTATCTGTATCTGAAAGAATTTTTATATAGATGCACCCCTAACTGCTCATTAATGAAGATTTGTACTGTTCTAAATGACCAAATCAATTTCTTAAGGAAAACCTGGGCGGAAACAGAAGCGAAAAGACCTTCACCAAAAGAGCGTGTGAATTTAGAGACAGGGTGCAATTACCTCATCAGACACTTTGAACCATTTCACCAATGCCATAAGCTTCTGTTTGATGTTGGGTTGCTGGATTTAAAACACAAACACCTTGTTAGACAGAAAGCGGGGGAGTCATAAGCAACAATAGCAAACAGACACAAATTAACCACAAATCTGGTTGAGCAACAGCAGGGAACAAAAATAGCAGCAAGCAGAGAAGGGAAAAAAAGCTGTCACAACAAGCACAGAGCATCTAATGCAAGCACTGGCGAAGGCTTGTCAGCTAGAAGACGAAGCACGCAGGAACACAAAACAGACTTCTGAAAGCATCTGAGAGGAGGAAGCAGATATCACGTTAATGCGCTCAGAAGCCCCATCCCAAGAGTTTCCATGTGATTGCAAGAATTGCAGCGGCTCCTATTGCAATCACTGCTACATCTAAAGAACATCAGTTACCCCAGGGAGAAATGAGCAGTTGTTCAGCCTGACAAAGCCTGAGTCAACATGGAGACAGAGAAAGCTGGTCTGGTTCTCTGAGGTCAGTTTTATAATTCTGGACAGATCACTTACGTCACTTACGTTAGCTCTGGTGATGGAGGCTGTGGAGGGGAGTTTACGACGAGGTTTCTTTTTCCTCAGTTCATCCTCGTCGTCGTAGAGATACTGCCCAAAAGGGACAAATCAAGCTTTAAAACCACCTCAAAAACCTTATTTGAATACAATAACAGTTCATAGAAACTTTTTTTTTTGGGACTGTCAAGTGATGTAAAAAAAAAAAAAGTACTTCCTTAATTACATTATGTGGCAATTAATACATCTAAATAATAATAATTTAAAGTCATTATTGTGTTAAATGAGAAAATAAATATTTTATTTGATTCAATATAGAATTAATTACACAAACTTTTAGGCTACAAATTATTGCCAAAATATTAAATTATTTTTTTCAATGAAATGATACTCTAAATAAGAAACTTAAACTGCCAGTAGGTGGCAGTAAATGTCTAAATGAATAAGTCATTGAATCATTCATTCATTCAATTTGCTCAAAAAGCAGAATCATTTAGAAATGCTGTGTTGTTCAGAGATGCACAACAGTTCTGCGCTGGCTTTATAGGTAATATATTCGTTGGCAAACAGACAATTTTGTCAAAAATATAACACAATGTTAACTTCTTATTTATTGAATTGTTGTATGAAATCAATATCACATTTACACTTGTGCTATTCGGGACAAAAACAGCACTCGTGTGATACTGCTTAACGATATCATATGATTTAATTTAAATATGAGAAACTCATACAGGGGCATTTTTGCCCTAATATCTTGAATTTTAGGGGCATTCTAACTGCATTCTATGGGCTACATCACGCAGCAAGTTGTTGCCCTGCATGTTCGTCACCAATCAACTGTATGAAATGTAAGATGACCTTCACGTTATTTTCCATAACTAATAATTAAATTAACAGCCCTAATATATATATATATATATATATATATATATATATATATATATATATATATATATATTTTTTTTTTTTTTTTATATATATATATATTTTTTTTTAATATATATATATATATATATATATATATATATATATATTAGGGCTGTATACACACACTTTTTTGTTTTTTTCTTAAAGGATAAGCGTTTTGGAGAATGAATGGATTTTCTTGGTAATCACCAACTGGTATGGGTTATATGGAAAAGAGCTTCATGAACATTTTTCAAAACTTCTTTTTTCAGTTTCATAGTCATACAGGTTTGAAACTACATAAGGATGAGTAAACGATGACAGAATTTTTGTTTTCAGTTCAACTTACTAATCTTTTGCTAGAGGGTCTTACACTTCTTATCTCATAATATTTTTTTTCTATACAAAGACCATGCAGTGCGTTTCTTCAACAGATTCACTTCAGTCTCTGAGCACAGACATAATTCACTAAACCGGAAATAGGCAAGATGGCTGAACATCAAAATCAATCCGTTCAATCTCACAGGCCTCACCTGCCCCTGTAGAGGATCATCACTGCCGTCCTGCTCTGACGAATAGCTTTCCTCCTCCTCCTCAGAGTAATTATCAATGTCTGGTGAACGATCTGAAAGGCAGAAAACGGGAAGCATGCAAGTGATTAAACCAGAGCAGGCCTGGCTAAAGAACTTACAGAAAGTGTTCTCAAAAGTAAAAGAGCAGCCTTGACCTCTTTTTGTAATTTCTCATTAGCTTGTTAAATTTGAAATACATGATCAACATGTGCAACTCACCGGATAGCTTGGACTTTGGTCCCTCTGGGTCGATGGGCTGACTGGACAGAGAATAGACCCTGATCTCAGCAACGGGCACCGGTGTGTCCTTCACCGTTGTGTGCAAGCACAACACTTGAGCACCTTCTGTAGGGTGCTGCATCACCTACAGACAGGGGGAACAAAAGCCATGAAGTAGCTTTAAAGACAAGCGAACAAACTATAAAACAAATCTGCTAAATGATTACACTGCAAAAAAACTACAAAATGTTAGATTAGCTATGGTGCTCAAATGTAGATATGTTTGCAGCAAAATATATTCAATATATTGTTTGACTTGCTTTCGTGCTGAAAACAGATATGCGTTTTAACATTTTATTATGGTTTAATTTCAAGATTTTTTTGAATATTTTCTTCTTCTTGGTATGAAATGAATAATAATAATGTGAGATGACGCGGATGTGTTTTCAACAGTAAGTTATGTACTGAATCATAGTACAAATGCAAATGTCTTGGCATTTATTTGGGCATTAAATTACAGATACAAAATGACCTGTGTGGATTTTGGTGCATTTGTAAGAAGTTTCTCTCCGCCCTCCTACAGCAGCTTCCATGTCTTATATGGCATTTTTTGAGAAGTATTTTTCAAATCTGTGCTTAAATATGAGACTTCTTTCAAACAAGCAGTCTAGAATCACACAAAAATGTGGCCAAACTGGATGTGTAGGGTTTTGCGGTTCCTCACCTCAGCCATATTTATCAGTCCTAGTGCGAGGGTCTTGTAGCCCAGTATAGTGCGATTCTTGTACCTCTTGCGTCTCTGGAGCATAATCTGAAGCTTGTTGGCATCTCTCTTCAAAAAGTGTGGGTACTGAAGCCAATATGGAAGGGAAAAAGCACTGAAGAATGAACATTAATCTAATTGAATCCAATTCATTTAAACAGAAGGGAAGAGTCACTAAAGGACTTCCAATAAGTTTCATCAAAACAAAACCATAATACCATAATATTAAATTTGCAAATGTCAATGTAGTACTAATCTCATCCAAAATGCACTCAAACACAGCTAACCTGAAGAGAGAAGGTCAGCTGAAGATCGGTCTCTGTGAGGCCAGCAGAGGATAGCATGATTTCATTTGACCGCAAAATGCGTTTTGAGCCCTAAAGAGATATTTACAATCATTAGTTACCTAAACATAGATTAAGCAGTTTTTTTGCCAACCAGAAAAAAAAACACTTTTACCTGAAGTTTAACTGCAATGACCACCGATGTGAGATCCCTGTCCAGCTCCTTCAAAATCACTAATTTTTTAAGAGTTAGACTGAGAAGTCTACAAGAGAAAACAAGAGAGATGCACACGTTGTTGCGAGGACAAGTTGCTATGGCAGCTGAATGAGTAATCTGTCCCCAAGCTGGTTTATCAAGTTTACCATACAGAGTTGACATTTTGGCCTTAAATCCCAGATGCAATTTTGGCTGGCATTTCACCTAAAATTCTACAAAACAATTGTGACCTTTTGTGCAGTGGGTGAGAAGTGCCATGATGGTTTTTAATATATATCACTCTCAGTCACAATTACAAATCGAAATGTGCCTCCTCATATAAATAAAGGGAATGGTATTTACTCGCCCTCATGGAGTTCCACACCCATGGGCTGTTTTGTAGACTACTTACCTTTTTTTTACTTTTTTTTACCGTTTTACTTTTTTTTTCTCTGTGGAACACAAAAGGAGAATTTATTTGTTTACACACAGATCTTTTTCCATAGTGCCTTTGTTTGTCTAACTCAAAAATATACCCTTTTGAGCCTTTTTTGTCCCTTTTTGAGCTTGATGTAATTATGAACGGTCAATTAAGAAGTGATTCCTTAACATTCTACTTTAGTTCTTCAAAGAAAACAAACAATATACACATTTGGATTAATATGAGGGCGAGTAAATGATGGCAAATAGTTTCATGCCAAAAAATGAACAATCAATCTATAAAATACATGTACAGAAAACAAACATGACTGGAGGTTCAATATCCTGCTAGCGATCTAAGGACAGCTAATAATGGATGCTGGAATGAAAATCATTTCCAAGTTAATTTCTCCACTCCACCTGACACAGGACATCTGAAGTTAACTCTATTTTGTAACAGACAAGGAATGCAACGTCCCAAAAACTGGGTTGTCCTCTGATACATCTCCACAAGGTGTGCTGAGATGTTTTTGGCCTGAAGTCAAAAACACTGCATTGGTGATATTAAACTCAGGTAATAAATCTGAGCCAGCACTCAGGCTCTTGGCTCATTCAGTTTCTTCGACAGGTTGTATTTTTACAGAATGACAGGAGAAGAACATTGTCATAACATTGTAAGTGAAAGATTTTGTATTTTCAGTCATCAGATTCATCTACATTATGACTTAGATTTAATCAACTGAAAACAGTGTCAGTATAGATCGATCTCCTGTGGGAGGTCCTAACAGTTTTCCTTTGTTTGTAGCCCTTTTGTCTTCATGTATAAAGTTCTGTCTCAGACACAGAACTTTGGGTTAAGATTGTTGAAGGGCGACATGCTAACATCGCTGCTGAAGGACTGCTACACTACAAACCTTCAATCAATTCTTCTCCCCACAAGAACTCTGGTCAAGCTTACTTATTTTATGTATTGGAGAAATCTAATACATTGGCGAGCCACCCAAACCACTGCTCGGCCAAATACACCAAAATCTAACATAAGGAATTACATAGATGTGTATCTAAACCAATATGAAGACTAAGATAAAAGTACCTTTATTTGCCTAGCTGTGTGGGATGGAGCATTGTCCTGGCTGTGGGAAAACCCATTCTTTGAGTTGGGGAACATCATCAGAGCCAAAGGAAGCAAGTTTTTCTTCCA
The DNA here is from genome assembly GCF_963993115.1 of Abramis brama. NCBI lineage: Eukaryota > Metazoa > Chordata > Actinopteri > Cypriniformes > Leuciscidae > Abramis > Abramis brama. Next base: position 17,276,877 of record NC_139977.1, read on the forward strand.
GGATAACCTTCCTCTACTGGTCCTCTAATGGTTAGAGAGAGACCTATAGAGGCCTACAACCTACCGTGTCTGGCACCCACTGTGAAATTTGTCTGGAACCGGGCAGATCCATCTTTGTGAAGGATGCGTGACTCAAGCCACGTACAAGGTTATCCTGGAAGAAAACTTTCTTCCTTCTGCTCTGACAATGTTCCCCAACTCAAAGGATTGGTTTTCCCGCAGGACAATGCTCCATGCCACACAGCTAGGCCAATAAAGCTGTGGATAGAGGACCACTAGATCAAGAACCTGTCAAGGCCAACCCAAACTCTAGACCTGAACCCCAGTGAAAACCTCTGGAATGTGATCAAGAGGTAGGACACAATGTCACAAGCCATCAAACAAAGCCAAGCTGCTTGAATTTTTGCACCAGGAGTCACCCAATAACAATTTGAAAGACTGGTAGAGAGCATGCCAAGACACATAAAAGCTGTGATTGGAAATGTGGTTTAGTGGTTATTCCACTAAATATTGATTTCTGGCACTCTTCCTAAGTTAAAACATATATATAATATTAAAACATAAAACATGAATATAAACTTGTTTTCTTTGCATTATTCAAGGTCTGAAAATATAGCATCTTTTTTTGTTATTTTGACCAGTTGTCATTTTCTGCAAATAAATGCTCTAAATGACAATGGTTTTACTTTAAATTTTGGAAGAAATGTTGTCAGTAGTTTATAGAATAAAACTAAAATGTTAATTTTACTCAAACACAAACACATAAATAGTAAGTCCAGAGAAACTGCAAATGTTCCAATGGTCTCTTAATTTTTTTTCCAGAGCTGTGTATATTTGAATCTAGTAACTAAATTTGTGTATAATACAATTATACATCTTCACTTGCAATCTGTTTTTATTTCTAAGCTACAGATGACATCCAATGCCCTTGCATTACCTAAAAGCAACATCAAGAAAATACATTAATACATAATAGCAGCTTGAGCCCAATCCGCTCTTCAAAGTGAACTATATTGAACGGGTCTAATTCACTTACAAGTCTGTCCCTGTGCATTAGAGTGTAACTCTAGAGCACAGAGGTAATGAAATTGGGAGAGGAGGGGAGAATTGGAAACACATCTCACCTTTCAGTGATCATCTGCAAGATTCTAATGGCACAATATGCTACATCATCCATTTAGATTTTACATTCAGCAGTACTGATGTATTTGAATGGAAAGTACAAAGTAAGAAACTAAATGCCTAAAGAGTCTCAAAAGCCTTTGAAAGCATTATGGAGGCAGTGTCATAGAAAGAGACTAGTTTAAAAATGTCTTCATATTTGAGTAATACTCTTTATTCTATGTCTGTCACTCCAATTCTGCTTTTCTTCTCTGCTGGCCACTTTTACAGTCTGCCTTTTTGCATCTTCATGGACAATTTTCAAGACTCCCTGCATAAATAATCCCAAAGCCCCTCCTCTTTATTTCCATATCACAATCCCTTTATGAATATTGGTGAATAGTAAACAGCAAATGCATCCATTTTACTGCAAGCATTATACAAAGGAGATGCAATGTTTTTTATTTTGTTAAACAACTCTTTTTGCACTAGTTTTTACTGTGGCAACCACCTCGAATGACATTTTCACTCTACAAATTTAAGGACGGCTCCAAGGACGTGTTGATGTTAACAGACTGCTTACGTTCAGTACACTTTTTATGTAACGGAAAAAGTAACAGGAAGTATTAACAGGAAAAAGTTTGAACATAATGCAAAAAGATCAGCAGTCAATATCAGCTACTGTCAAAAGCCAGGGGTTTTCAACCAGGGGCCCTAGGGGTACAAACAGTATATCATGACATTTCAATCAATTAGAAATGATTTTGCAGCTCGTGTGGCATTCATATTCAACATACATTACATTTTACATTTATTCACTTAGCAAATGCTTTTATCCGGAGTGACTTACAAATGAGTGTTACCATAATATAAATAAGTGTTATCTACTATGTTAAGTAATACAACTTTCTTTCTGGTAAATTATAAAAACAAGGCATTACTGTAATAGTGACTCGGAGAAAAGGCTAGTATGTAATGAATGAGTAGCCTTGACTAAATATAGCCTATAGTGCTATTAAACTAAATACTATTATCTAATGACAGTTACAAGTGAACTTAACGAATTTCTCAGTAGTAATTTAATAATAGGCCAAGTACAAGTAACAAATATAGGCTACATATTGGCTGTGTTGAAACGGCTTTGCAGAGTCTCTGGGACTGGATGTGTGAAGGTTGAAAGCCCCCTTGTCTAAAGTAAGAAACCACTGTTTCATGTGATCTCCAGCAGCGTGATCGGGATTAACCATTTACTCTGATACAAAGTAGCTCTATCGGTTGCTGCTTGTACAACAAAAAAGCGCATGTGTCTACTAGTAAGTGAGAAGCGGCATACCTGGGCACACAGCTGGGAGAGGAGCTGTCAATCTCCCATGTCGCGAACAGGTTCATCTGAACCGGGCGACCCGAAGAAATCGTGACCGTCCTGAGATGCTGCAGGTGTGGAGACGGAGCTCCCGCTCGCTGCTGCTGCTGCTGCTGCTGCTGAAGACCTCCGCGCTCCGACATGCTGAAGGAAGTCTCTGGATCTGTGTGTGCTGCCACTGGACTCGCTCAGTTTAGACACTCGCTCGTGCCTGCAATCTTTTTGAATGATGATGATGACACGTTCATGGCACGAGCCTCTTAACGTTCCCGCCTCCGCTTAGCGGTGGATTCATATAGGACACTTCACTCAGTTGCTGCTGCGTTCAGTGCTTCTCCGGCTTGTTGTGATCAATAGAGCGTTTAAAACAGCAGCAGGAAGCGGAAATCTCTTCTTTAAAAACATATAGGCTAGTAAAGCAACGCCTCTCGTTAAAGACGCACGTTCTTCAAGCTAGTGACGCGACGGAACAAAACTGAACGGGTCTCTTGTTCTTGTAGTGTAGGCTACTACAGAGCATTAGGTCCACTACTATTAAAGTCAGCTATTCGAAATAAGAAACAAAAACAAAAACTTATTTTCTAACTTTTTAAAAAGAATTATCACTAGCACCTGCTGTTTGTCATATTTGCACAATATTAGTCAATGTCTACCTTTCCATGTGCATTAGGCTAGTGTCTGAAAAATGCTTATTTTCAGTTTACCACGAATACTAGGCTACCCTGTAAACCAGTCTAGGATGGTTTGCTGGTCTTAGATGACCTGGTTAGTTGATTTTAGCCACTTGCGAAAATCAACTAACCATCTTAAATGTTTAAGAAATGACAGACAATATTAAGTTCCGTGGGCCTATCGATTATTAAGGACCGCATCAATTAAAAAGTATTGCTATTGACCTATAAGGCCCTAAACGGTTTAGCTCCTGTCCTGTGTATTTAACCGATCTTCTATCGCCCTACAATCCATCACGCTCTTTAAGGTCACAAAACTCTGGACTTCTGGTAGTACCTAGGATATCTAAGTCCACTAAAGGAGGGAGAGCGTTTTCGCATTTGGCTCCTAAGCCTTCCTGATAATGTTCGTTGTGGCTCAGACTCTCCCTGTTTAAATCTAGATTAAAGACACATCTCTTTAGCCAAGCATTCACATAATGCATCTCATAACCTTGTACTCCAGTTATATCAGATCAAATGCACATGATTATCTTTGCTTGAAATGTTATGAACAGCAGCTACGCTAATTCCATCTATTTGCTTTTCTGTTTTATCAGGATGCCCATAGAGAGAACATCAGCTCCAGTTTGGATCCAGCCTTCTTAAAGACTTTAGATGCCCCAACACCTGTGAACGACTCGACAGGACTCAAACTCTGAATCAGCATGCACCAATGCTACATTTTCTTGTGCTAAATGCTAAATGTGATCTTGTAATCACATGTTCACAACTTGTAATAATTACTTCAATGAGCTCACTGTTTCTGCCTAAAATTAATATATTGTTAGCTAACTGCGTGATTTGTATATGTACTGAAATGCATTACTTGAACACAGTCTCCTCTGGTAACAGATCACTCTAAATTGTAATGTAGACATGCATTTTCTGTACAGCTGCTTTGAAATGAAATGTATAGGGCCTATTGTGAAAAATGCTATACAAATAAATGTGACTTGAATTAAGTCATAATCATAAGCTCTAATCTCCCTCTCTTACTGTCTTTCTATCTATCTATTTTTAAAACGCAACCCACTTGAATCTATTATGGTAGTGGCAGCTCCTAAAACACTGCAGCCACCCACACTGGCACCATTTGTAGTTTATCTCTCCCTGACAGATTGGATCCATGAAAGAATTGAAGTTTCATGGCATCGAGTCCCGAAACATGCAGACTGCCAAGGATTAATCAAAAAGAGCTCTGAGTTCCTTACTACATTTCAGTCTTTACGGATAAAGCTGAAGCTGAATAGACGTATTCCCTAAAGGTTATAATGTCTGCTCTATTTCAGACTGTCTTGGATTTTAAGGCCTGTGCTTTTACTATACACATTCCCACTTCCAATACATACATTGATAGGAATTTTGTAATGACAAGCAAAATCAAGAACAAAATTGAATTGAGTAAAGTACATGCATGTTTTGGTCTCTGATATGATTTCTCATATACACTGTAATCAGACATCAGAATTCCCAGACAAACAAACACATGGATGCTGTTGTTGGCACAAAATATCTAGCTCTGGAGACTACAGGAAATCCAAGAGCTTTCCATCAAAGGACAAGATCATTCTGATTCTTTATCTAAAGGTTGTGCAAGATTTTAAACCACAAATCAAATGACAGTCAAATTATTACAGCTCTTTGCTGCCCTCTTTTGGGCATTATGTAAAAATGTAATTAAATATTCCAAACTAGAAGGGATTTTATTGAGCCCAGACTATGAAACTGAAAGCTTATTGTCATATATTCACGAGGCAAAACCATATGCTATCAAACATGCTTTACTGGTGTTCAGGTCACAGGCAGATTACATCATATCAACAACACGTGCAAATCACATCACGTGACTTAAATACCCTCTCCCCAAACATCAGGAACCAATGAATGCACATCATAAATTACACATTATCCCAATACACCACATTACCTCCCCCATTAAAACCAATACACCACATTTTATCAGTTCAAAAACACCACATTAGTTCAAATTCTCAATTTCTAAAACGCTGTGGCAATTTAATAGTCCGTTTAGAACGACGCAGACCCACTGGACATGGAACCAGAGGTTCTGTTGGTTCGAAAGGTATCTCACAGTCAAATGTACCTACTGACGTTCCAGCAAATCCAGAATCTTGATCATTAAGTTCAGCATATTGAGCTTGATCATTGGGGTCAGCATATTGAGCTTGATCATTGGGGTCAGCATATTGAGCTTGATCATTGGGGTCAGCATATTGAGCAGTCTCCTTCTCATTCTGTGGCATTGGAATCTCTGAGGACGAAGTGTGTGGTCTCAGTTGGTCACCATGCCGTCTGTACACAGTATCCGATATCGGATCACGTACCTTGTACGAAACAGGTCCTGTCTGTTGTATAATCACTCCAGATAGCCACTTCGGATCTCCTCCCACTGTACTTCGCAAGAAAACAGAATCATCCACAGCAAAGGATCTCTCTCTTGCCCGATAATCATGTTGATTTTTCTGCAAATACTGTTTCCTGCGAACAGTTTCATGAATGTTTGGTTTCAGGAAGTCCAACCTGGTGCGAATGTGTCTCTTTAAAAATAAATCAGAAGGTGACTGACCTGTGGTACAATTAGGCGTTGTGCGATATCGCAATAAAAATAAAGATAGTCTATCATCAATGCACATTTGTTCATTAGACAATTTCTTCATACCCATCTTAAACGTCTGGACATATCTTTCTGCCAATCCATTGGTTGCTGGGTGTTTTGGTGCACTCCTGCTATGCATAATACCATTCTGCTTCACAAATCTTTGAAATTCCTCAGAAGTAAAAGTAGTTGCATTGTCAGTCACTATTTGTTCAGGTAATCCATATGCAGCAAACAATCTCTTCAATCTGGTAATTGTAGCTTGAGAAGTAATCTGTGGCATACGGAAAACTTCTAACCACTTAGAATGAGCATCAACAATGATCATAAACATGTTGTTCAGGAAAGGACCAGCAAAATCAACATGCAACCTTTTCCAACACTCACCCGGGAATTCCCATGGATGAAGAGGGACGTGACTTGGCATTCTTTGTTCTTGTTGACAGATTTGACACTCTTTGCAAACTCCTTCTATATCCGTATCAATTTTTGGCCACCACACATATTTACGAGTCAGAGCTTTCATTTTAACAATGCCAGGGTGTCCTGAGTGAATTTCATGTAACACTGGTTTTCGAAATTTGAATGGTACAATCACTCGTGTGCCCCATAACAGACATCCCTGTTCCACTGATAGTTCATCTCTTTTTGCATAGAATACTTTCAAAGCATCTGACACTTCAATTGGCCAACCTTCCATGACATAACGGAAAACTTTAGAAAGTTCTTGATCTGTTCTTGTCATTCTGGCAATCTGTGCTGCATTTAGAGGGGATTCACTCGGAAAGGCTGTTTCTCAGTATCACTTAACATGGAAAACATTTCCAGCTCGGGCTCTTCAGCATACATATAAGCTGTTACTTTATGCTTGTTATGTTGTTCAGCAGATTTACTGTTGAGATGTGACTTCACTTTAACTTTACAAGCTCTCTTTATATGCCCAATCTTCCCACAATTGTGACATTTAGAATTTTTAAAATAACATTCCTGAGCATAGAATACTTTAATGGGGGAGGGTATTTAAGTCACGTGATGTGATTTGCACGTGTTGTTGATATGATGTAATCTGCCTGTGACCTGAACACCAGTAAAGCATGTTTGATAGCATATGGTTTTGCCTCGTGAATATATGACATAAATTGGCGACGAGGATAAAGAATGTGAGAGGACATGGCGCAAATCGGAAGATTAGATGAGTATAAACCAGAAAATGAGTCCTGGTCTGCGTATATTGAACGAGCAGAATTGTTCATGATGGCAAATGACGTGGATGATACGAAGCAAGTAGCGACTTTGCTTAGTGCTGTGGGAGCGTCCACATATGGATTACTACGGAATCTGGTTCAGCCTGCAAAGCCAAAGGATAAAACGTTTGAAGAAATTGTGGATATTCTTAAGGCCCATTTTGAACCAAAGCCGTTGATAATAGCTGAACGCTTCCGATTTCAGCGCTGTGTTCAAAAGCCCCATGAAACTGTGTCCCAGTATGTTGCTGAACTGAAACAATGTGCATCTAAGTGTGACTTTGGTGCAAGTTTGGATGAGTCTCTACGTGATCGTTTTGTTAGCGGAATCCAAAGTGAAGCATGTCAACGAAGATTGCTTTCGGAAGACACACTCACTTTTGCCCGGGCATTTGAAATTGCCCTCAGCATGGAAACCGCAGCTCGAGATACGCAACAACTGAGGAGAACAGAGGATTTAGCGGCAAACGTGCATAAGGTAACTGAAAAGACTGTTTATAACCAGAGACAATTATGCTATCGTTGTAAAGGCAAAAACCATAATGCTCAGGAATGTTATTTTAAAAATTCTAAATGTCACAATTGTGGGAAGATTGGGCATATAAAGAGAGCTTGTAAAGTTAAAGTGAAGTCACATCTCAACAGTAAATCTGCTGAACAACATAACAAGCATAAAGTAACAGCTTATATGTATGCTGAAGAGCCCGAGCTGGAAATGTTTTCCATGTTAAGTGATACTGAGAAACAGCCTTTCCGAGTGAATTTTACTGTGAATCAGCAGGATTTATTGATGGAAATTGATACAGGAGCGGCTGTAAGCATCATTTCACAACAAGTGTATAAACAATCATTTGCCCATGTTCCACTGGAGGGAGCTAGAGTAAAGTTAAAGACCTACACCGGTGAATGCATTCCAGTATTGGGTCAATTCACAACGACTGTACAATATGAGGATCAAGTGAATGAATTACCACTAATTGTAGTAAAAGGGAATGGTCCAAACCTGTGTGGTAGGAACTGGCTCCAGAAAGTAAAATTGAATTGGAAAATAATTCGATTTGTGAGTCAAGCTAAGCAGCCTGGGTCTATTCAGGAAGTGCTGGACAAGTATAGTGAAGTCTTTAAGGATGAGCTGGGCACTCTAAAGGACATTAGAGCTACTATTTCAGTGAAATCAGATGTTCCACCCAAGTTTTTTAAAAGTCGTCCTCTTCCTTTTGCTATGAAAGAACGTGTGGAGAAGGAAATTGAAAGACTTGAAAAAGCCAATGTTATATCTCCAGTAAAATACAGTGAGTGGGCTGCTCCAGTTGTTCCTGTTATAAAAAAAGATTCCACAATTCGCTTATGCGGAGACTACAAAGTCACTGTTAATCAAGCTGCCCATACTGAAGTGTATCCCTTGCCACGGATTGAGGAAGTTTTAGCCACTTTGAGTGGAGGGAAGTTGTTTTCCAAGATTGACTTGGCACAGGCATATCAACAGGTCTTACTGGATAATGATTCTAAGAAGTATACGACAATCAACACCCACAAGGGATTATATGTGTATAATCGTCTTGCTTTTGGCATCAGTTCGGCCCCTTCCATTTTTCAACGGATTATGGAAAATTTGATGAAAGATCTTAAAGTGATTGTGTATTTGGATGATTTGTTGATCACAGGTCAAGATGAGCAGGAACATCTAACAAACCTTTGCAAAGTCTTACAGCGTCTTCAAGACTCAGGCTTAAGAGTGAAGGAATGTAAGTGTGAGTGGGGACAAACACGAATTGAATACCTGGGCCATGTGATCGATGAAAAAGGAGTGTATCCAACGAAAGACAAGGTGAGAGCTATTCAAGATGCACCAGCACCTTCAAATGTGAAGGAACTGCGAGCTTTTTTAGGCCTGGTAAATTATTATGGACGTTTTGTACCACATCAGAGCACGGTGTTGGCACCATTGTATAGACTGTTGAAAGAACAAGTGGCTTGGTGCTGGGAAAAAAAAGAACAAGGTGCTTTCAACAGGTGTAAAGAACTGCTCACCAGTGACAAAGTGTTAGTACATTATGATCCACAACTGCCTTTGACTTTAGCATGTGATGCCTCGGCTTATGGAATTGGGGCAGTGATTCAGCACATCATGCCGAATGGTGAGGAACATCCCATTGCATATGCTTCACGTACTTTGTCACCTGCTGAAAAGAAATATTCACAGATTGAGAAGGAAGCATTGAGTGTGATTTATGGAGTTAAAAAATTCCATCAATATCTTTGGGGAAGATCCTTTAATTTGATGACTGATCATAGACCATTAGTGACTCTGTTTGGTGAACATAAGCATTTCCCAATGATGGCTGCCGCTCGCATTCAGCGGTGGGCTATAATTTTGTCGGCATATGATTATCATATTATGTATCGCAAGGCAGAAAGTCATGGAAATGCAGATGGCTTGTCACGAATTCCATTACCTGAAATTACGGATGTAGGAACAGAAGCCATTTCAGCAAATATCAACACTCTTTTGACAAACCATCTTCAAGAAGCCCCTCTAAATGAATGCACATCATAAATTACACATTATCCCCAATACACCACACTTATGATACGTAGATACACTGTGAAATGACATCTTGTTAGATGTTTGTCAGAGATTCCTGCCTGTAACAGCAGGTGATTCCTTTACAGAAGATGACAGGTGAGTTGTGAGGAGACAGACAGATGTGCTGGGATGAATTGTCCCTCATTCATATCATAATGATAGGAGAAGTCCAACTGTGTGCTACGGGAAGGTTTGACAACTTTTTATTTTAGTTTACTGCATACTATACACAGCTTGCTATTTTTGATAGCATTTAAAACAGCACATTATGGAAAAATAAACAAAAAAAAGTTTGGTATGTTTTTGTCCCCATTAACAATTATCTATTCGTATCATTATTAACATTATATCCAATAATTTATTATTGTTTCATTATTATGTTACATTTCAATCCAATTTAGTATAAAAATGTCTTACTTTTATGCAGTCTGATCAAATAATGAGTGAAGGAGATTGAAAAGTTGTAGATGATTTGGTTTATTTGTCAAATTGCATTGTGAGATACAGTATTCTGTGCAGTGTGCAGTTGCATGCTGCACATTTTGGCAAATGTAATAGGTATTCTATGCATGCAGAAAACTGTACTGCAGAAATGGTAAAAGTAGTATTACCATTTCGTATTCCCGACTATAGATAGACTATTTTTGACTGACAAAATGCCGGCGGCCGGAAACAACAACAGCTACAGTGAGTTGTTCAAAACCTTTCTTTTTAAACTCTGTGTACACAAACAATGTTGTCAATGCTCGAGTTCATGTGTAGAGCCCCCCCTGGTGACACTTCAAGCACAGTTTCATGTTGTGTCGAGCCTTCTTAGTGTTTTAAAAATAGCGATTTTGATGCTATCATAGGAGTGCCCCAAGCACTCCCATTCAAAAAGCAATTTGACCGAAAACGAAAATACAGTCAATCTTAAAAGTGGCGTTTCCATCCTAATTATGCTTTTAAACGAAAGTTTGCCTCGGGTAGATTCACAAAAAGACCCTAGGTTGCATTTTGGCGAGAGTTACGCTTTAAGTGATGAACCTGGCTGTGACATGTTTATTGTTCAATGTCTACTCGTTAGTGGTGCTGTCAATGACCTGAAAGGTGAGTTTTTTTGTTTATTTTAATTTCCTAATCGTATGTGTGTTGTGAGTATTTGTGAGGCCCATATGAAGTACCGTTATTCAGAAATGAATGTCTCCCTTACCATAACTTAAACACAAAAAAATTGTGAGATGTCACAGTTGCCAAAAGCACACACACACAAAAAATAATCCTTTGCTTTTCTGGAAAAGCATGGTAAGTTTGTGGAAAGTGGAAAGTTTCTCATATTGCATGAGATACAGTTTCTCATATCCGACAATGTGCTCAACCTTACATTTTCAATTAGAAATAAATAAATAATAAATAAATTGCAAATAGAGAGGTATTATTTTTTTTAAAACTGGATAAAGATATATAATAATAAACGGAGCAATTCCAAGAGGCTCCTCACACCTCGGTGCTCGGCCCCTAATTATGCCTCAGATGACAATTGGACAGAATTAAACAAGCAAAGTGTTGAGGTCGTGCGACAACAAAGTATAGTTTGAACGTTACATGCAATTTAATATGCTTTTTATGAAATAACAGGCACTGTATTCTATTCTAAACAGAGGCGGTGTCTGACAATTTACAGTGTTTCCCTTATTCCAGCATAACTGACAATGATTGAGAAGGAGACTGAGGAGTTTCATTATAAAAAGTACATTATAAAAAGCTGTCTATTTACTTTCCTGTTCTTATTGTCTTGAAGATATTGCAATTTAACTTGGTGATAGAGAATGCAATGAGTGTGGTCTGATGTTAAAGCTGGGCTGTGAATATTATTTTATGCAGATGGTTCTGATGGCTTTCTAAAGACTGTCCTGGATCCAGTGACACTATTCTCATGTATGTTACGTGAAATCAGTGGTATTTATTTAAACAACACATATATAAATATATATACATATATATATAAATACACTCACCTAAAGGATTATTAGGAACACCATACTAATACTGTGTTTGAACCCCTTTCACCTTCAGAACTGCCTTAATTCTACGTGGCATTGATTCAACAAGGTGCTGAAAGCATTCTTTAGAAATGTTGGCCCATATTGATAGGATAGCATCTTGCAGTTGATGGAGATTTGTGGGATGCACATCCAGGGCACGAAGCTCCCGTTCCACCACATCCCAAAGATGCTATATTGGGTTGAGATCTGGTGACTGTGGGGGCCATTTTAGTACAGTGAACTCATTGTCATGTTCAAGAAACCAATTTGAAATGATTCGAGCTTTGTGACATGGTGCATTATCCTGCTGGAAGTAGCCATCAGAGGATGGGTACATGGTCATAAAGGGATAGACATGGTCAGAAACAATGCTCAGGTAGGCCGTGGCATTTAAACGATGCCCAATTGGCACTAAGGGGCCTAAAGTGTGCCAAGAAAACATCCCCCACACCATTACACCACCACCACCAGCCTGCACAGTGGTAACAAGGCATGATGGATCCATGTTCTTTTTCTGTTTACGCCAAATTCTGACTCTACCATCTGAATGTCTCAACAGAAATCGAGACTCATCAGACCAGGCAACATTTTTCCAGTCTTCAACTGTCCAATTTTGGTGAGCTTGTGCAAATTGTAGCCTCTTTTTCCTATTTGTAGTGGAGATGAGTGGTACCCGGTGGGGTCTTCTGCTGTTGTAGCCCATCCGCCTCAAGGTTGTGCATGTTGTGGCTTCACAAATGCTTTGCTGCATACCTCGGTTGTAACGAGTGGTTATTTCAGTCAAAGTTGCTCTTCTATCAGCTTGAATCAGTCGGCCCATTCTCCTCTGACCTCTAGCATCAACAAGGCATTTTCACCCACAGGACTGCCGCATACTGGATGTTTTTCCCTTTTCACACCATTCTTTGTAAACCCTAGAAATGGCTGTGCATGAAAATCCCAGTAACTGAGCAGATTGTGAAATACTCAGACCGGCCCGTCTGGCACCAACAACCATGCCACGCTCAAAATTGCTTAAATCACCTTTCTTTCCCATTCTGACATTCAGTTTGGAGTTCAGGAGATTGTCTTGACCAGGACCACACCCCTAAATGCATTGAAGCAACTGCCATGTGATTGGTTGATTAGATAATTGCAGTAATGAGAAATTGAACAGGTGTTCCTAATAATCCTTTAGGTGAGTGTATGTGTGTGTTTGTGTGTGTGTGTGTGTGTGTGTATGTGTATGTGATTCAAGCTACAACTGTAGAAGGTGATGTCCAGAGGACTCTTCCAGAAATACGCATACCCCGTCATTTAACTGTTATCAGGCCACATTTTTATATTGGGTTGGTTCGAAGATCTATAAATGAACTTTCTCAGTATTCCTTGACACATGGTTCTGAAAACAATCCATTGCTCTCCATGCTGGCCTGGAATGCAGATTACTGGTCTGTCGCTTTGCACGCATCGGGTGAGTTCTTGAAAATTGCATTTTATCCAGTGTATATTAATAGCCAACCACCAGAACGTGTGGAGACACCAATGAGTGAGTCCAGCACTAATGACGAACAGCCTGGACCATCTCACCAGGTCAACAATATCTCTGAGATCAGATCTGAAGGATCACAAATTAATGCGTCCAGCACCGATGATGAACAACCTGGACCATCTCACCAGGTCAACAACAGTGAGATCAGATCTGGAGCATCCAGAACACCTTCTGACCAAAGCTCTGGCAGTCAGGTTGAGATGAGACTGGGTGCTAAAATAAAAAGAAACACTTCTGGCAGTTCAAAGAGCAGAGAACGAAAAAGGAAGAGATCAGACCACCACTCTGATTCTGATTCTTCAAGTGATTCACTCATCTCAGGCATTTCTTCTCCAGGGTGACTTAGAGAAACATCCAGAGATGATGAACAGCCTGGGCCTTCTCACCCGGTCAACAACAGATCTGAGATCAGATCCAGAGGATCCAGAACACAACTTGACTGCTTGAGCTTCGGTCAGCACAAGATGAGATGGGTGCTAAAAGAAAAAGAAAAACTACTGGCAGTTCAAAGAGCAGAGAACGGAAAAGGAAGAGGTCAGACCACCACTCTGATTCTGATTCTTCAAGTGATTCCCTCAGCTCGGGCATTTCTTCTCCAGGATCACTTAGAGAAACATCCAGAGATGAGGAACAGCCTGGACCTACTCACAGAAACAACAGTGAGGCCAGAGCTGTAGGATCATCTATGGATGGGTCCAGCACAGATAATGAACAGCCTGGACCTTCTCACCTGGTCAACAACAGATCTGAGAAGATCAGATCCGGAGGCTCCAGAACACCTGCTGACCAAAGCTCTGGCAGTCAGGTTGAGATGAGACAGGGTGTTAAAAGAAAAAGAAACACTTCTGGCAGTTCAAAGAGCAGAGAACGGAAAAGGAAGAGATCAGACCACCACTCTGATTCTGATTCTTCAAATGATTCACTCATCTCAGGCATTTCTTCTCCAGGATCACTTGCTGACCAAACACCTGCTGACCAAAGCTTTGGCAGTCAACCTGACATGCATTCTCAACAACAGCCAAATACTTCGAATTAATCTTAATCAGACTGTAAAAGGATAAGTGTTCCTTAACTGTCAGAACAGTATGCCCAGTTCATATCAAGCACTGTTTTATATTTTCGGCAGGCCTATGAGTTGCTTCAGACTCTGGGTTTAAATTATGAAGCACAATAGATATAGAATTTATAAAACTGCACTCTTGTTCCCTAGAACCTTAAAAAAAAAAAAATCCAGTACTGTATTCGCCTGTAGATGGTAGTAACTCCACGTTTTAGCTTTTAGCTACTGGCTAGCGCAGTCACTTAATCTGCAGTGCTAAAGCTGAAATCTGCTCATGTACAGTGGCTTTAAATAATAATTTAAATTATTCTATTGTCCAAATTAATGGCTTCCTGCAGATATAGCGCAGTAACGTTGTTGCCACATGTAATCTGTTACTTTTGTCTTTGCTTGTCAGTCGTTTTCCTTTTCAATAAGGTTATTTAAAAAAAAAAACTTTTTAAATCTGTTATTTCAGTCGATTTTCCTGTGTGTGTCATGTATCGGTCCGTGACTAAAATATTAATGTAATAATGACCTGCAAATGTCTCCAGTACCCTTGCGCCCTCTAGAGGAATATAACTGCTTGTCTCAAAGTAAATAGTAACATTCGGAACCACACGCGTGCGCGCGCACCGCACTGCAGTCTTTACAGCAGCCTTTACATGCTGGGACAAGCCTAACATGGTATAGGCTAAGTTAATTAAACAGAACCTCATTGCAAGGACAGTCATAACAGGATTTGGAGAGTGTCGTTTTAAGGTAAGGTACAATAATTTTACACTTGGTAGAAGCCTAAGTATGTCTCTTGTCGTTGTCAAATGTTTTCACTCTCTTCATAAGTGGTTGTAAATATCAAGCTGTATATGTGTTATATTTAACCACCAACCATATAAACATAATGAGTGGAAGGATTTCTTCCCCTGATTTTTATTTTCAGTTCAGTTTTTACATAACATCTGCTTCTAAATAATTACATTTTGGGGGCAGATATGATAATAAATAAATAATAATAATGTGGCTGCTACGATTGATAAACTTTGGATTTAGACTTTGTTGTAAAATAAGGAATAGTGAATTTGATGTGAAAGTGATGTGATGTAGCAGTGATCCATATGTTTTTTTGAGTGTCTCTGACAGTTCTTTCCTGGATGGAGCAAATTTGTGCAACGGGAATCGCTGCTCGTTTGAGGAGTGAATGGGATCGAAATGAGGGATTTGGTCAGAACCATATGGCTCTGAAGTTTTTGGGCCAAGATTTTGAATACTTGCGTGACCGCTGCCTTCAGAGTGGATGTCTATTTGAGGATGAAACATTTCCAGCCCAGCAGTCTTCTTTAGGATTCAAAGAGCTGGGCCCAGGCACTGCCAAAACCAAAGGTGTTCGCTGGATGAGGCCGACGGTGAGAATATTAGAATAGTAAAAAAAATAACACTGTTTGATAAACCAACCAACTATTTATCTATCAATAAGCAGAGACGTTCCAGTCATTTGTATGCCCTGTCTGACCCATAGGTCTTCTCTATGTACCCCAGGATTTCTGCACTGATCCACACTTTATCGTAGATGGGGCCACTCGCACAGACATCTGCCAAGGAGCTCTAGGTAAAACAAGCATCTACTAAAACAGAATAAAATCAATGAAGAACTCAAAAACATGGCATGGATGCTGTCCTGCCAATTATTATCACAAGAAAGTGCATGTTTTTGGCAGTGATAAAGTTGCTGAAGCAGCAATGAAGCATGTTTCTTTTCAATATATTGATTGTAGGAGATTGTTGGCTGCTGGCTGCCATTGCGTGCCTCACCCTGAATGAACCCTTGCTGCATCGGGTGGTGCCTCATGGCCAGAGCTTCCATCAACAATATGCTGGAATCTTTCACTTTCAGGTACTGAGCAGTGTACATTCAGATTTTAATTTTTTTTTTTTTTCAGTAATATTTTTTATTTTATATTTCTGACTCTAATTTTATAAATGTCTAATTTTATATATATATATATATATATATATATATATATATATATATATATATATATATATATATAAAATTAGACATTTATAAAATTAGAGTCAGAAATATAAAATAAAAAATATTACTGAAAAAAATACGATCATATATATTGTAATTATATATATATATATATATATATATATATATATATATATAATTACAATATATATGATCGTATGACCAGCCAAATTGCTCTTTTAATTACGATTAAAATGTAATTCTAATTTACAATTACCTATAAAAGAGAGACATCATTTAGAGGTAATCTATACACTTAGTCACACAAGAAAATGTAAATAGTAAATACATTTAGTGCAGTTAGTTAATCTTCTGTCTCATTTCATAATCTTCTGGTTTTTGTGAAAAATCCCAAACATTTCCTTCCTTCCAATGCAGTGTGTAAACTGATCTGTTCCCCTTCCATTTGATTCTCCATAGCTCAGCAGATCTACTTTAAGCCACAGTCCCTAAACCTCAGCCCACCCTATCTGCTGCAGTGACTATATATACAAGCCTCACCCAGAAAATGAAATGGCCACATCTCTCACTCCTCTCTGCCAAATTCCCCTTCTGTTGTCCAGCCAGGAACCATTTAGGCTCAGTCACTCAGTGAATGCGTGTAATGTTCAGAGCGTTAGTGCTGCAGACAGACTTGGAGTACAGCCAGCAGCACCTACTGAACTGATGTTTACATAGAGAGAAAAATGAACAAAGATGTTATTTATCTTTTTTTTTAAAAACAAATGTTTAATAATATACACTACCAGTCTCTTCTGCTCACCAAGGCTGCATTTATTTGATAAAAAATACAGTAAAACACTAATACTGTGAAATGTTATTACAATTTTATAATTATTTTAATATGTAATTTATTCTGTGATGGCAAAGCTGAATTTTCAGCATCATTACTCCAGTCCTCAGTGTCACATGATCCTTCAGAAATCATTCTAATTTGCTGATTTGGTGCTCAAGAAACATTTATTATTATCAATGTTGAAAACAGTTGTGCTGCCTAAAACCGTCATATATTGTTTTCAGGATTCTTTGATGAATAGACATGACTTTGATGACATCATGTGAATGCCAAAAATATAATACACCCATCCCCCCCATTGTTTGCACTTGTTAATGCTGCATTCATGCCATGTCAGTATTATCATAATTACGTGTTCCTCACTAGTAAAAAACATTCACGTCTTCGTCAAACTCAAAATTACAAGTTGAAAAGTTGGAAAATCACTAATTGTCATCAATGTCAGACATGGATGCATTTAGGCATTGTGAACATTTCCACAGAAACAAATCTAGAGTAAGAGGATGTCAAAGCTTCAGAGTAGACTCTTTGATTCCTTTTTGTCATTCATTCAGTTATAATAATTGTTACATGATATGAGCGCAGCATTAAACCCAATGTGTTTCCTACTGGGTTTTCTAGTTTTGGCAGTTCGGGGACTGGGTGGACGTGGTGATTGACGACCGGCTGCCTGTCAGAGATGGGAAGCTACTTTTCGTCCACTCAGCCGAGGGAGCAGAGTTCTGGAGCGCCCTGGTGGAGAAGGCTTATGCAAAGTAAGAAGGCCTCAGTCATACGCTTTCACAGGTAGACTTCAGACCAGGATCTTGTTTTTGGTTGTGTAACGCGTTTGTTGTTATGAATGTGACAGGTTGAACGGCTGCTACGAGGCTCTTTCCGGAGGCTGCACGTCTGAGGGGTTTGAGGACTTCACCGGTGGAGTGACAGAGATGTATGAGCTGAAAAAAGCTCCACGTAACCTCTTCAGCATCATCAGAAGAGCTGTGGAGAGAGGCTCCCTGATGGGCTGCTCGATAGACGTTAGTGCTCAGGAACAACATAACCAATAACCAATCAGTCTGTAATATCTGGAGAAGTCTGTGTCTTGAACATCTAGGTGAATTCAGGGTGATTGGGAAACTTTGTTCTCAATTCAACAACCTGAATTCAAATACATACAATAAATATAATTCAGTCATATTATATAGTATAATATAATATAATATAATCACAGGATAACATAATACTTATGAATGACTGTCAATGGAGAGAAATGCTTTAGATTAAGTAATTTCAGCATCTACCAGCAGAGGCCATGCTAACCTAACTTTAGATTCTCATATTTAGATTGTTATTAATGTGTTCAAAAGTACTCAACTTTATTTTATTTTCACTTTCAGATTACAAGTTTCTTTGACATGGAGGCTATCACCTTTAAAAAGCTAGTGAAAGGTCACGCCTACTCCGTTACTGGAGTGGAGGAGGTGAGTGTTGGATTTTGATTGACAAGAAACTCAACCAATCACAGACAACTCATCATTGGCAGATGTAAATCTGTTGGCCTTGGCCAGGTGGAGTACAGAAGAAACCTCACTAAGCTGTTGCGCATCAGAAACCCTTGGGGAGAAGTGGAGTGGATGGGGCCATGGAGTGATGAGTAAGACGAATGATGTGAAGAGGGAAAATTATTCCTAAAATATTAATGAATAATGTCAGAAAGCTTTGCTGAATACTGTCACCATCTGTCAATTCAGGTCAAAGGAATGGCGTGAAATCGACCCATCTGTAAGGTCCCGTCTGCACAACTGCCAAGAGGATGGAGAATTCTGGTTCATGTTTCTTGCAGTATTTTTTTAATCAATGGAATCTGTTCCTCACTTGCATATTACTTTTTAAATAGTTACACATGTGGTATATTAAACAGGAATAATTAATTGCTCAATATTTATGGCACCATTACAGCAATTTTGCTGTGTTAAATACAACTTAAAAACAACAAGGACATCTATGGCACGTCATCCAAAATATGACACACAAATATGAAATATGGGATTCACCCAATTCACCCAAAAAAGAAAATTCTACTCCCCTTGTGTCCAAACCTTGACTTTCTTTCTTACACAACACAATAGAAGATATTTTGAAGAATGTTTCAGTTGTTTGTTTTTGTAATATAATGAAAGTCAATGGGGACCAAAACAACATTGGACCCCACTGACTTTCATTGTTTGGACAAAAAGAGCACTGAAACATTTTTTCCAATATCTTCTGAACTATCGTTTTACGCTTTAAATATAAGTATTGTTCACTCCCCCGCACACAGGATGTCGTTCAATGACTTCATGCGAGAGTTCAGCAGACTAGAGATCTGTAACTTGACAGCGGATGCGCTACAGAGCAGCGAGGTGAAGAAGTGGAACACGTCCCTGTATCCTGGTGAATGGAGAAGAGGAAGCACTGCTGGCGGCTGCAGGAATTATCCAGGCATGTTCTCTATGAAAGGATGCTTGTGAGCTGACATGAGTGACAGTGCTCTCACATTAAAGTCTATTTCTGTCTACACAGCAACATTTTGGATCAATCCCCAGTTTAAAATAGTCTTGAAGGAACCAGATATTCAAAATCAAGATGAATGCACTTTTCTAGTGGCCCTGATGCAGAAGAATCGCAGAAAGTTACGTCGGGAGGGCAAAGACATGGAGACGATTGGATTTGCCATTTATGAGGTAGAAAACTCATTTGATATGGGCATAAGTAACTAAATAGATTTGAGTAATTGCTGAAGAATCAATCAGCTTTAAGATGCTTTTTATGTAGCCTATCAGGAATAAACTCTTGTTTTGTTAAAGGGGTCATATAATGGTACATGCACTTTTACAAGTTGATTGTACTGAAATGTGTGTTGGCAGTGCCTGTACACAACCATCATAAAATGATAAAAATCCATCCAGTGTTTTTTTTTAAATCTTCTTATATGATTTCCCCCATCTCAAATCAAGCCGTTCGATTTTGGGACGTCACAAAATCGACGCCCCTCCCACGATTGTTGATTGACAGCAGCGTTTCAACACAGACCCGCCCTCGCTCGCTCGTGAGCTGTCAATCATAGTCCGCGCGGACCGGCGTGGTCATTGTTGATACGCTGGAGCACTGTCTATGAGCAGAATGGCGTCTAAGCGATTGTGGTGTTCTGTTCTTGGGTGTAATAACGAACACAGCAGTCATTTTGATGTTCCTAAATCCGAACCGCTGAAGACGCAGTGGCTGAGTTTTGTTTTCGAAGGGAATATTCCCCACGATCAACGTCAATGCTTTCATGTTTGTGCGAATCATTTCACACACCAGACTGCTTTACAAACGAGGTCAATATAAAGCTGGTTTTGCTAAGAAGCTGCTCCTGAAAAAAGGATCGGTACCAACTATTCGTGTTCCTGCTGCACCTCCAGAAGAAGAAGTGAGTGTAACGTTTTATTAACCTTTATATTAATATTTATATTAATCTTTGCAAATCGCTTGCTGCACGCTTCACGATGAATGCGGCTAAGGTTTACACTAAGGGTACATTACGGCATGTTTTCTATGTACGACGTTCTCAATATAATTCATAATCCCTCGTTTATAATGAACAACGCGTTATGGTTATTGTGTTATTATTACAAACGGTGTACGCACAGAACAGAGGGGCGGGGTGAGCAAAGCTCATTATCATTTAAAGACACATGCACTTAAACAGCGTGCTGAAAACAGCTGTTTTTGACCAGGTAAAATGAGTGTTTTCTTACAATACTAATGAGAATTTTTAATTAAAGTATATTACAAACTTTTAATTTAGACCCTAAAGAATCATATTAGCTTGTACAAAAATGGCATTATATGACCCCTTTAAATATATTTCCATGTTATAGAGGAGACTGGGGCAAGTTGTCACATGGGCTTTACCTCACTAACTATTAGGCTTTATTAAGGTATGTTTTATAGAGAAAGTCAACTTTTAAAAAATAAACCCACCCTGAGAAATATTCACTGGCATAAAATGTGTGACAACTAGCCCCACTGTTCCCTATATTACATTACTGGACGTAACAATTATTATAGGTTGGTAAAATAGTGATTCCAATTATAAAGAAAAACTGAAAGATGCATACTTATTCTAAACTTTATTTCTGAATCTTACAGGTCCCAAAAGAGGTACGAGATCAGCATTGTTTAACATAGGTAAACCTTTTGTTATCAGTGCCTAAATTGCAGATTTATTCTTAGTTTAGATAGCGTAACGCTGAGAGATCCTGCACATGGTCCGATAGCTGATGATATGTGTGTAGTGATATGAATCTCCTCCACTTGTCAGTATCTGGGCAGGGTGGGTGTGCATCTGAAGCGTGATTTTTTCCTCACCCACACGTCCAGCGCTCGTTCCGAGCTCTACATCAACCTTCGAGAGGTGAGCTCGCGCTTCTGCCTGCCAGCAGGGGAATATATCATCGTCCCCTCCACCTTTGAGCCCCAGAAAGAAGGAGACTTTGTGCTGAGGGTCTTTTCAGAAAAGGCTGCTGACTCCCAGTGAGTGACCATTTGAGAATGTAATGGGGTTTTTTTTTTCAAACGAAGAAATAATATACAGTATAATCAGATTCAGAAATGTAATACAATTTAATACAATTAAATAAACATCAATGGTGCCTTCACACACATGCAAGTCACCCGTGCTGTTTGCACTGATGCACCCCATACCATGACAGATGCTGATGAAAGTATGAACTGTCCCTTACTTCTTTGGGACTGAGAACTCAATGTCCGTTTTCCCAAAAACAAGCTGAAATGTGGACTAATCTGATCACAGCACAAATTTCCACTGTTTTTGACCATCTGAGATGAGCTCGGGCCCAGAGAACTTTGTGCATCTCTGCATTGAATTGATGTATAGCCTTGACCTCGCGTAATAGAAATTCGAGAGGCATTTCTTGATGCAGACTTATTCTTATCTTGACTGCGTTAAGTGACAACAGTTTTTCAAAGTGCTCCCGAGCCCATGTGATTATTATTTAACACAGTAACATGATGGTCTCTCATGCAATTCCATCTGAGGGCTTGAAGGTCACACACATTTAACAGAAATTTCCTGCCTTGCATTTAACAGAAGTTTCCCTGAATCTTTTCACAATATTATTGCATGTTTGGATGGTTAAAGACCTAAATACTTTGCAATCTTGCATTGAGAAATGTGTGTTTTTTTTTTTGTCATGAAATTTGGCACAAAGTGGCAAGCCATAACCAATCTTTCTTGTGGATGGTTCTGAGAGAAAATAAAATGTAGTTCTTTCACTATAGGGAGCTAGATGATGAAATTTCAGCAGATGTACCGGAGGAGGTGAGTTTCCCTGTGAAATGTTTTTAACAATACTGCACATAGATGAATACTGGGAAGTTTCGCTGCTAGTGAATGTGTTGTTTCTATGGCAGCCTGCACTCCAGGAGAGTGACATTGACGCAGGCTTTAAGGCACTTTTCGCAAAGCTGGCAGGGCCGGTAAGACAGCAGGAATTGGTGTTAATGGGTTGCTGTTATGCCCAATAGCTTCATTGACTACTCACTTTGTTCTACAGGAACTGGAGATCAATGTGTCCAAACTCCAGATGATTCTGAACCGGGTGGTTGGCAAACGTGAGTGTGCTAATGGACACGTAACGCATATTTCAGTTTTGCTAATTGACAACGTCACATATGCTGTGAATAAAGCTAAGGTCATATTTAACTTTGTATATTCCCTGAAAGGAGGCAACTGATGTATAAAATGACCTTATTTCTGGTTCTTCTTACAGATAAAGATATAAAAACTGACGGATTTGGCAAAGAGGTCTGTCGAGCCATGATAAATCTTATGGATGTATCCTTTTAAGACTCATTAGACACATTAATGAATATTAGCATTTGCGGACCACTTTGAAGGCATGTGAATAGTATGCATTAAAATCTTGGAACAAACCTTGACCTGCTATAAAGACAACTGGTGTTGGAAAGCTTGGACTGACAGACTTCCATGTGCTCTGGGAGAAGATCAAACGCTATCTTGTCAGTGGCTACATTTTATGCTTACTTTATGGTGTAACCTACTCAGTCAACATGCGGGCGGGCTTTAGCATATCATTAACTCCTGCAAAGCAGTGGTCTCAGTCTCTGTTGATAAGAAAAATCAAAACGATGTATATTACGATGTTATAAGGAACTATAGGCCTATATAGTATGAAAAATCGAAATGATGTATATTACGATGTTATGATGAACTATAGGCCTAAGCATTCAAAGCGTTTCTAAGGAAGCGGATTTTTAGAAGGCAGCTGTCTGACTCTGAGATGGTGAACGGGAATATGGTTTGTGTAACATTAGTAACACATTATTAGATGTTTATAGAGGCTAATCATATTAATTACCGTTATGTGTACGACGTTGTAGAGAGCGATATGTAAAACGCATTACAATTCTGATACATCGACTTGACGAGCCTGTATGAGTAGAGGCAGGGCTCATTTGCATATTCATGGATCCACATATAATAAATGAAGCAAGGGTGTAGAGCTACATTCAAGCTATTTTAAAACATGAATAAAAAGAATGTTCACAGGAAAAACTTTTAAATATGCCATTTTGGTGATCAAAGATCAGTTTTATGAAAAAGGATTGACTATGGGGGACTTTAAGCAAGGACACCTTAAAATTCTAACAAAAGTTTTTACTATTTCAAATTAATGCTGTTCTTTTGAACGGTTTTCAATATTGATAATAAGAATAGAAAAAAATCTTGAGCAGCAAATTGGTATATGATTAGTATGATTTCTGAAGGATCATGTGGCACTGAAGACTGGAGTAACGATGCTGAAGAATCAGCTTTGATATCACAGAAATAAATTGCATTTTAAAACTACATTAAAATAGAAAACAGATATTTTAATATTTCACAATATTACTGTTTTTGCTGTATTTTTGATCAAATAAATGCAGCATTGTTGAACATGAGACTGTTTAATATATATATATATATATATATATATATATATATTACCGTCCCCAAACTTTTGAATGGTAGAGTAGATCTTGACAGTATTTAATTTTTTTTCTTCAATAAATCATTAGGCTGTGTTTAGGAAGTTTGACTTGGACAAGTCTGGCACAATGAGCTCTTATGAAATGCGTCTGGCATTAGAATCAGCAGGTATCTGCCACATGCAACACTCTTTAAAAAGCACATCTATAATTACTGTGGTAAATTATGTTTATGATGACTTTTTGGATTTTATGCTTCAATAAGGCTTCAAGTTAACCAACAACCTGTTCCAGCTGATAATCCTGCGCTATGCAAAGGCAGACCTCGACGTGGACTTCGACAACTTTGTGGCCTGTCTGATCCGCCTGGAGACTATGTTCAGTAAGTGTGCCAAGTAGAAAACTCCATTTTTTATGATAATTTTCACAGTGCAATTACTGTAATCAAAATTCAGTAGGACTAGATGTGTTGAGAGTTCACATTTATTCCAACAGAAACTTTTAAAACAATGGACGCTGATGAAGATGGTTTGGTATCCTTCAGCTTCTCCCAGGTTGGTCTAAACTGGTCATTAGTAATGAGAACTTCAAAAAGCAAATGCCTCTCTGTGGCTCAGTAATATATGTTTGCAACATTTCTCTCCCTCTTGTTTTTTCCCTGTCTTCTTATAGTGGATCACCCTCACTATGTTTGCTTAGATGGATGTTCCTTGTCCTCTCTGCTTCCTCAGTCCAAAATCTTCTTTACTACATGCCTCATGTAACCTCAGTTGTGTTTATGAAGCGGGTGCTTGACCAGCAGTATAGCACTCATACTATCAGCAGTATATGGCAAAATGCACGATTTAGGAAAGGAAAGCAAATATTGAGATACAAAAGCTAATAGAATATACTCAGAAAAAGCAGTGAACCTGTTTTTTTGTTTACACTACTGTTCAAAGGTTTGAGGCCAACAAGGATGACAGTTCAGAAATGTATGTTCCATAATGTTACGAGTTTCTATTTCAGATAAATGCTGTTCTTTTGAACTATGACTCAATCAAAGAATCCTGAAAAAAAATGTTTTCACAAAAATATTAGGCAGCACAAATGTTTTCAACATGTTTTTGAGCAGCAAATCAGCATTTAAATGATTTCTGAAGGATCATGTGACACTGAACACTGGAGTAATGATGCTGAAAATTCAGCTTTGCCATCACAGGAATTGATTACATTTTGTAATATATTACAATAGAAAACAGATCATTTAAATTGTAATAATATTTTACAATATTACTGTTTTTATTGTATTTTTGATCAAATAATTAAAGCCTTGGTGAGCAGAAGAGACTTCTTTCAAAAACAACTTTCCAACCCCAAACTTTTGAATGGTAGTGTACAATAAAGTTTACAAGCATGCAAGATATATATGGGGCAAAACTTAGAAGTATCTGAGCCAAAGAGAACGTTTGTACTTATGCCAATGACTAGTCTGAGTAAAAGGTTTAGTCTATAACTGTGAAATAGAGTGCAACAGTTGGGTTTCAGGAAGTAAAAACTCCATTTGTTTTCTCCAGCCTTAAGGCCTGTTCACACCAAGAACGATAACTATAAAGATAACTATATTAGCGTCCACACCAGCGGATGATATCGTTATGTTTATTAGAAGCACGTGCTTGTCTGTCACTTTAAATGCTCAAGCTCATTACAGCAGGATGGATTCTGATTGGCTGTCAATATTTTTATCGATCATCAGCTGGATAAAATCGTTGTGCAAGTGATTCCTACGCTGTGGTGTGAACTCTGCTGTTTTTTAATCTTGAGAAAGATTTTTAAATATATATTTTTTTATCGTTATCTTTATAGTTATCATCCTTGGTGTTAGCCTGCATTATACTTAGTTTTAAAATAATCTTGTTTAACAGCTGAATTTGTGGTGAAAAACTACATTACCCATGATGCAGTATAGAAAATTCCACCAGAGTCGAAACGCCAAAAGATCAAATTAGTTCTGCCCAATCCCATGAAGCACTGCCAATTATGTAATCGAGTCGGTCTCCCTGCGCTCTCAAAATGCTTAAATATTTGTATATGGTCATATTTTGCAATACACTTAAAACATTGCTTATATATATATATATAATCAGCATTTTTAAATGATCAGTTTCACATTTCTCCATCGTTTTTAATTGATTATGGTGTTTGCAATTTTTCATGGGATTGTAGGTCTTCCCATCACTAAAGCTGGTAAATGCACTGGTCTTGTACGTTTTTTTTTTGATTTTCAAATACTTTTTTGCTTCAAATCAAAGTTTGTAATGTTATGATTCACCTTGTAGCTGGTTGTCTTGATTCATGGCGTATAACGCTTTAACGAAAACTTTTTTTTTTAAATCCCTATGGGAGAAATGAAAGGAAAACATACTTCTGAAAAAGTGGATGGCACTGTTGCACTGTATAGAGGGAGAGAATTAATTGAACTTTCGCTAAGCCCCACTCCATTTGGTTACTGATGCTCACTCAGACCTTTTTTTTTTCTTAAAGATTTGAAAAGGGGGAAAAATATTGTCTGTATCCTCTTTTGGTACCGTGTCACTATTTATATTACCTGTAAACCCAGTTAAAATCTTTAAAACACATTGGAATTCCATAGACATACAGAATAGATGAGCAAAAGCTTGTCTGATAATATGGTGAGCAGCAACATTTGCTAAGGCAGGACTGGTCAGTAACGGGGCTTAGCGAAGGGTCAGTCATCAACAGCTCTGGCTGCCCTTTACTTGAGATTCTCTTGTGACCTTTCACCCTTGTGCCTCTTCATGTGTGTGCTTTAAAAGTAGTATACAATAGTTGTGTCCCAGATGAAACACTGTGCACTTATGTACTCTACCATGTAGTGTATGAATTTCATATGGTTATTTTGTCATTCAACATTGAATTATGATGCCCCTCTGATACGACAGTTGAGTGCATGAAGTGTCAAACATTCCACACTTCATTTTTCCGTTAATTAAGTGCATCATCCGGGTATTTAAAGTGCTATTCACACTATTTATACTACAAAACGTCATAGAATAGTGCATAAGTATGTGAATTGGGACGCACGTAATCTTTTACTTACTGCTCTGCCTTGAACGGTTTTGAAAGATTATCCTCATAAACCGTAACACTGATTATGTTATGAATCATATTACAACAGAAGTCAATAAAGCCTCATAATTGAGTTTGTGTGTGATCATTACATCAGGAATAATAAATATGAATTTACATACAAATATACATGACTACCACAAATAAACATCAGAACAACTCTTACATCCAAACTATGGAGCACTTGGCCTCACAGCTGTCAATCAAAGGCTCCAGTCACTATCCATTAAAAGGCATTGCCTGTGAGGACACGCCTCCCTCAATCCTGATCTAAACTACAGGAAGCACCGGCTCTACGGCCAGCACAAGCTTCTCTTTACTCCTGTGACGTTTCAGGCCGCTCCATGGAGAAGCCTCGCTGCTAACTGCTGCTGCTAGGAGCACAGCAAGAGTTGAAGACGCCTGTGAAGCTCGGCTAGACGACACGACTCAGTTCAGTGCAAGTCCTTCACTCACAGGCATGTTGATGTGGGCGGTGAGGAGAGGAGCACTCTTTCCTTCTCTCAGCACAAACACCTGAAATCAGAAACGAAACGACAAACGTCGGCTTGATTTCATGCATACAGTAATCAACATTTATGTTGTACATCATGAGACTGTACAGGGGCATCATGCTCCTATTTTTTGAGGTGGCAACAGTGATAGAATAATAATAGAATATTCAGTTTCAAGCAAATGTAGACATGAATAGATTTCTTATGCCACAGCATTTTAGATAAACACTGTTTTACACACTGCCATACAAAAGTTTGGGATCGATAAGATTTTTTGAAAGTAGTCTCTATTAAAACCAAGGCTGCATTTATTCGATCAAAAATAATAAAAATAAAAATATTTATATATACATTTTATTTATATAAAATTTATATAAATTATATATTATAATTTATATTGGTATTATATATGGTATTTTATATTGTAATAATATATATATATATATATATATATATATATATATATATATATATATATTTATATTATTACAATATAAAATAACCATTTCTATTTAAATATATATTTAAGTTGACATGAAATCAAAATTGACCTTATTTACTTTGTTAGCTCATATTACTAGTCTTGTGGTTAACAATTAATCCGTGCAAGTTAATACACAGAAAAAAGACTTTAATCAAAATCTGAAAAGTTACTTCCGGTCTGGAATGGCGTTCCTTTCCTGATGACGTCAGTTAAAGTAAAACCCTGCCCTCTGTTAAATATTCCGTTTCACTTGGAAATACGTCACAACACTGGAGAAAAGTCGTTTGCAACTTTTTTTTGCAACAATTGTCCTATCCTAACAAACCATACATCAATGGAAAGCTTATTTATTCAGCTTTCATATGATGTATAAATCTCAATTTCATAAAATTGACCCATGTGACTGGTTTTGTGGTCCAGGGTCACATATGCTGATTTGGTGCTAAAGAATCATTTCATATTATTATCAATGTTGAGTATTTTTGTGGGAACATTTGAAGTATAAATATTTTGTAACATTATGAAAGTCTTTACTGTCACTTCATCATATACATGTGAGCGACGCCTAGTTATTATTCCGTAAATAAAATGGTTAATTCAGTTTTGTATAAAACTTTGGGGCTAATATTGGTATATTGTGCAATTTGCATATTTTTCTAGCCATTCAGAATATAAATGTTCTAACTGGGTGCGAGTCTTACTTTGATGATGTCAGAGATGCCTTTGTCACTCAAGCACTCCACAAAAGTGTCAATGGGGTAATTCAGTCCTGGAACCAGTAGGGGAATCTACAGACACACAACAATTCACTGTTTTCAGTAAAACATTTCCTCAACATTAATAACTACACATAAAAAGTCAGCACTTGTCAGGTAAAAATAGTGCTCATGAAACTGCTCAGATGAGGGCACCTTGAAGAAGGCTGTCCTCATGCTGTACAAACTTTCATCATACAGAAAACTGATGGCCAGGTTCATGACCGGACGAGACGCTGCAGTGTTCTGGATGTTCAGAGTGAGCTTGAAGGATGGGCCCAGCCCTTGAACCTTGCAGGAACAGAAAGCAGAAGTGGAGATCGGTATCGGTCATCTGGTTTCATCTTGTTCATGCACTCAGTATTGCACAACTCACCACTGCGTTCATCTTGAGTGGCTCGGCCAGGCTCGCAGACATGGGCGCGAGGCTAGACTCCAGGGCTTTGACATAAGCGCGTGCTGCAGCTAGACGCAGCCTGCTTAGGTCCATCTGAAAAGCTCGGTGCATGGCTGCATAGAAAAAGCAACAAGAGGCTAATAAGGAAGAACAGAAAACTACACCATCACCTTTGGTTATTAAAATGACTAAATTATCTCAGTTGTTCTAGTACTGTGTGAATGTTGCTTCACAGAGGGTCCAATTGTAGCAATGCACCGAAATTTCAGCAAACGGAAACAATCGTCTGAAACGCGCAAAAAAAGGAACTTTTGGTTTCAGTCGAAATGGTTTTGGAGAACCATTGACCTAAAAATCGACGTTTAATAACAGCTTCTTCAGTGGCGTGTTTTGACTGTGTCAGCATCTACTTTGTTCGCACAACATGGATCAAATACAAAAGATAATCGGATGTTTTGGGCACACTTTTCACCATGGCCAGAAATTATGCTACAATATATAAATATTGATAGTGATGTAACATTGATAATAAGAAGAAATGTTTCTTGAGCAGCAAATCAGCATATTAGAATGATTTCTGAAGGATCATGTGACACTGAAGACTGGAGTAATGATGCTGAAAATTCAGTTTTGGCATCACAGGAATATTACATATTAAAATATATTACAATAAAAAAGTGATTTTAAATTGTAATAATATTTCATAATATTAGTGTTTTTACTTTATTTTTAATCTAACAAATGCAGACTTGGTGAGCATAAGAGACTTTTTTTCAAAAATATTTAAACATCTTAATTATTCTTTAATTAAGTTGTAAGACCAGTATGTAATATGCAATGTGTACAATTTGTTCAAATTGGTTTAATTTATCACTTGAGAACACAAAACTTAATTATCAAAACTAGACTTCCGGTTTCAGTTTTCAGCTAAGGGAAAACTTAAGTATAGTCAGACTTTTTGATCAGTTTCACAAAATATTCAAGGCCACAAGAATTTTTTTTTTTGTATGAATAGCTGAACATGCAATATATTAAAAGAACAGAGCCTCTGCTTTTAAAAAAATTATGCTAGCAAAGCTACATGCAATATTTTTTATCAACACTTGAATGTGGGTAAAAAAAAAAGAAACTTTCTGAACAAAAAGTTGAGAAAATGTAAAAAAATAAATAAAATGTAATCAAAGAGTACGTCCGGATTGGATTCAGAATGTGTAATAGTGCCCCTACCGTATAACAATGAAAACATGGATTGCCAGAAATATCCATCAATGGCGAGGAAAGAGTTCATTTCTGTTTAGGTGGTTCTGTAAATTTTTTTATTTCGGTTCATCACTAACCAACTGCATTTTCACGCTCTCTCAAAGTCTGGTCCACATAGAGCTTGGTCTTCTTGGGCACGTTCAGGCGGATGCTCTGGGCTATTGGGGGTCCAGGGGCCGAGTCTCTGTCATCAAACACAGCCGTCCTCTTGAGGATCTTCACAATCAAACCTCCTCCTGGATCACAGACAGTTAAAAACATTTGAAATGCTTTGTATCCAATCTTACAGTTGACGTAAACTGCTTTATCTACCATGTAACACAAGTTACTACCTTTGGTGGTCATTATCAGAGTGCCGTCTTCCCGTCCATAGCGCCCGAAACAAATGCTTGTCACTACGTCCTGTAAGACAGAAATTAAAGTCTCTGATAATGATAACGAGAACAGGGACACTTCAACTTCACACTTCAATATGATGCCATTGAGTTTTGAATTCATGACAGTACTTACTGGTGTTTTGATGGTGCTGATCAGATTTTTGTCTCTGTACATGTGTACTTCACAGTTGGCCAGACCCACCAGTACAGCCTGGAATCCTCGTGTGGGGAGGTCCATCAGTGCCATGGTGGTAACAGGGGCTGGCAAATAAGCTGTCCACAGCTTTTTCCCCTACAGGAGAATTCATTAGAAAGTTATCATTATCAGTTTTTGAGGCATTATTGTTATTGTGACAGACATGGATACATGTATCATACCTTTTGAGTGTAACCATGCAGAGTCTCATCGGTACATCCTACAACTACATTCTTTCCCATCCTCACCAGTCCTACTGGGTGAGAGGACAGCTCAATGCAGTACTTGGGCTTTGGGGAATCCCTTTAAGGCAAAAAAACAAAAAAACACTCGTGAAATGTAAACTTAGAATACTGAGAAAATAAGTCACTCGGAATTCCGAGAAATAAATTCAGAATCGTGAGATATAAGCTCACAACTTCAAGGAGTTGCAAGAACTGTCAGAATAGCAAGGTATAAAGTCAGTATTAAAAATACATATGAACATATGAAACTTTAATGAAACCACACTTACAATGTATTTACATGTATTTAACCAGCAGACATCCTCATCATGTCCGGTTTTGAGTGCTTTGAGATTTATTTATTATTTGATTACAAGTTTTGAAAATCCTCAGTTCTTCCATCTTGGACCACAAAAATGTGTAAATAAGTTTCAGTTCACTCAGTTACCTGCGTAGTATGTAGATGTTGCCGTTGCGACAGGCCACAGTGATACGGAATTCCACATCAAACTGACCCGTCACGTCCATTAGGGTGGCTGTACTAGGCAGTGACATCTGAAAACACACAGGGAAACTCATAGTAAAGAGTTCGTTCTTTTTAGGAAATCGGTTTATTTAGAACTACATGTAAAGTCATTTTAAACTAGTCACTGATATTAAAAACCAGAAACTACAAACATATGAAGCAGATATGAATGTGCTGACCTTATAGAGAATGGTAAAGGCTTCTGGATCTAATATGTAAACATCACCGTTCTCTGTGCCAATCACTAGGCAGCTAACTGCATCCTCATCTGCCATGTTCTTCTTCAACGTCCCTATACAGGTGATGACCGTCTGAGACAAACAAAGAGACAAAAGCCATGTTAGTGCAATTGTTTTTGGCCATCTATGGTGTGAGTGACTGTGTATATGTATTCCGATATTGGCACCTGTCTACGTATAGGCTGCTCTTTGTAAAGATGAACAAAACTCTCCATTTCCTGTGGCTCAAGCATGAGGAACCTGAATAAATCACACGAGAAAGGCAATTAATTAATAGATTAAAAAATGTTATGCTTTTTCTGCATGTTGGTTGTACCATATCACTTTGCCAAAGGTTTATATTTTATATTAAATAAATAATTGTTTTTGTATAAATTATTTTGAGGCAACCAATTCCAAGTTTTGAAACTTGCTTATTTTTAAAAAAAAAAAAATATTTTAACAAAACAATTTTTTATATTATAACCTTATTATTATAGCATATTAATATTAATTATAGTATATATTGTTTATAATATATATATATATATATATATATATATATATATATATATATATATATATATATATATACACACTACATTAATAATCTTAATAAGGTTATAATATGAACAGATATAATATTGGAACAGTTTTTACCGTAGCGATCTGACAGAGAGTGGAATTTCAGCTTTGTCCCTGTTCAAGAGAAAACAATACAATTATCTACTGTACTCTAACTGTGAAATACACATGTATTGTGTCAGGCTGTACTCTAAAAGCCATTACAACTGCAGTGCATTGGGTCTAAACACTAAATATATACAGTAACTCACCTTAATCCTTCTAACATCTCTTTAAGGGTCATTGGATCAATCATGTCCTAAGAGTCAAAACACATCCAGTAATCATTACAGTAAACATATGGCAGCCTCACACACGACATGATGTAGTGTCCTGGCCAAATTCCCTCCAATGGCCCTTATCAATCATGGCCTCCTAATAATCCCCATCCACTAAATTGGCTTTATCACTCTCTCTCTCCTCTCCACGTATAGCTGGTGTGTATTGAGCGCACTAGTGCTGTTGTACTGTGGCTGCCGTGCTGCACACTGGTGGTGGTTAAGGAGAGACCCCATCATATGATTGTAAAGCGCTTTTGGGTGTTCAGTAGTAAAGCACTGTATAAATGCCTCATTCATTCACTCAATGCATAGAGCTGAATGTGTGATATGAACAGCTCACCTCCCTGGCCTGACTCCAGACGTCCTGCTCCAGAGGGTTCACCTCTAGACTAGGCAGCGTGAACTTGAAGTAGGGCCTCAGGTTCTTGTAGACGTATATGAAGGGACCAGAGGCCACGGCGATGGCCGGTGTTCGTGGCTCATGCAGGTCCATGAGGAAGGAGACCAGTCCAGTGGGCAAGTCCAGCAGGGTGCTCTCACTCAACAGACCAGTGCCACGGTACACCTTTAGCTTCATGTGACACACTCCCGTGCCAAGATCACCCACCACCAGCTGGTACACAGACAGCTCAAATCACTCTTTATTGCCAGTCTACTTCTCAATGATGGATTATTGCCATTGCATAAAAAGGTAAATTCTTATCTTCTGGGAAAAAAACATTCAACTTCAACTTCATACTTTTAAAATTACTTTTTTTTAAATAATATACTTACTGAATGTAATATTTTCATACCCTTAATGTTATTTACAATTAAATTAAAATTGTATTACAGTTTAAATTTATATTAAATGCAATTCGCTTTTTTTTTTACCTACTTAAGTACATATTTATAAGTAATTTTATAATTATGTCTATTGCCTTTGAAATATGGTTAAAATGTACTGTCAAATGTAGTAATATATACATTTATATTTACACACACATATATATATATATATATATATATATATGTGTGTGTAAATTTAATTTAATTTTTTGCGTGAGCTGTCCCTTTATTTATATATATATAGATATATAAATAAAGGGACAGCTCACCCAAAAAATTTAAATAACCCATAATTTACTCACCCTCAAGGTGTATATGACTTTCTTCTTTCAGACAAACACAATCAGAGTTATATGAAAAAATATCCTGGCTCTTCCAAGATTTATAATTGGGAGTGAATGGTACCTTCGATTTTGCAGTCCAAAAAAGCGCATCCATCCCTTGTAAAAGTAATCGATATGGGTCCAGGGAGTTATTAAAGGCCTTCTGAAGTGAAGCATTTTTGTATGAAAAATATCCATATTTATAACTTTATAAACTATAATCACTGGCTTCCGGTAATGGCCGTATGCGAGTCGAGTTCCGGCAGAAGAGTGACCTCTGACCCGACGAGTGACCTAGCATAAGCTTAGCTGAGAGTAGAAGTCTCTCTTGGTTCAAACAAATAGGGTTGGGCAACAAACTCAAGCTCCTCCAACATTAAGACTCCTAATTCGAGACCGGTGTTTTGCTCTATCTTCTGCGCTTCCGCATTCATCAATACGTCACTCTTCCGCCGGAACTCGACTCACGTACGGCTGTTACCGGAAGCCAGTGATTATAGTTTATAAAGTTATAAATATGGATATTTTTCTTACAAAAACCCATCGCTTCGCTTCAGGAGAGCTTTATTAAAACCCTGAAGCCGTATGGATTACTTTTGTGATGGATCCATGCGCTTCAAAATCTAAGGTACCATTAAAGCTTGGAAGAGCCAGGATATATATATTTTTTTTAAATAACTCCGATTGTGTTTGTCTGAAAGAAGAAAGTCATATACACCTAGAATGGCTTGAGGGTCAGTCAATTATGGGATAATTTGAATTTGTTGGTGAACTATAAGCGCACATCTTTCTCACAAGGGACACAATGCCATAAACACACACTCACCTTATTCTCTCCATCTCCATGCAAATCTGAAAGAGCTGTGAAAAATAACAGGAAGAATGAGCTGGTGAGATTGGTAGTTGCAGGCTAAACTGCAGATAAGTTATGCAAGTTATTGTGAGAGTTCATGTGACTCAAGGGACTTACCAATGCAAGAGGAAAAGGTGTATAGATTGGCGACTGGGTCATAGTGGGCATCAAGCCATTTGGAGCTGGCCACTGAACTACAAGAGCACAGGGGAAACTTACTACTTCCAACAGGCTAGCATCTTATTATAAAACCATCGGTAATGTTACATCTGAATTTATTTAAGTTATATCCACAGGATTTGAAAACACTCTCAACTCTGTTGTATTATTGTGCCGCCATATTTGAGAAAATCAGAGAAGCTCAGCTCTACTCCTATTATAAAAGGATTGGCCATCATTTATTATATTTTAAAGAAAATCCTAAGCCATTCGAATTTGCTATATCAACATGCTAATGCCAATCGCATTTTAACGCGCTATTTTCTGGAGAATGCTTCATAAATACGCATAACTACTCACGTGTCTTTCAGCTCCTGGGAAACAGAGGACATGACGGTTTTGCTATTTTCAAATGCTTTTTATTAACCTAGGCAGTGAAAATCACACTGCTTCGATTGTCTGCTGTAATCCTCAGATCGGCTTTCCTCGTTCCTATAGCAACCACTCCAGCGGAAGAGCTTAAAGTCGCTACATTAAAATGCTTCCTCCAGGAAAGGTTCGTTGTAATTAGTTCCGAATAAATAAATAAAAACACAATATTATATTATATTATACTATATTATATTATATTATATTATATTATATTATATTATATTATATTATATTATATTATTAGCACGTTTACATTATAAACATATATAAATATTTAAAAACATTTAAATGTTTATCAACTTTTTTTGTGATTTGTTTTTTTAATATTATCTAGTAATGAACATTATTGCATCAAAAACAATGAAGTCATGTAAAATAAAGTTTCAAGCTAAAAACGGAAAAGCTTTTTCAGTTTTTTTTTTTTTTTTTTTTTTTGCGTAGGCTACAGACGACAACATTGTCAAATCGATCCCACTCGGATCCGCAAAAACAATTAAAAACACTGTGTTATTCATGCTAGGCCAATCGATGTCACTTTGTAAAGAAAAACTACGCGCCTAGACCTTTTTCACAGCAGGGCATCTTTGATTTGTAATGGGAATAATCGAAAGCGAGGCTGTGATCTCTACGTCTTTTCAATGGGTTGTACTGTTATTTAATGTGTTTTTGGATTGTTCTGCTGACGAAACACTGCAGAAATATCTTTCCAAGAAATTTCAGTCGACAAAAAACTCCAGACAACATGCGCTGTGGAAAATTATAAGTGTTCTAGGAGCTTTGTACAGCAGATGACATTGAAAAGAAGGAGAGGCAAGTCTATCCCTCAAAGCCTCGCTATCATACCTGTCATGGCGCAGCTCTGAATAAGGTCTATTGACTTAACCATATGCGCATGACATCACCGTTTTCACAAATTTGCGTTTTTGTAGTTTATATGGAGACGAGAACGGTATTGTTTTCAAAATCTTGTACTTTGAAGCAAAATTTTCAAAAGTTTGCGTTTTAAGGCCTCCTAAATTAACGGCAAAAACGCATACAAAAATGATAAAACCGGTGTTGTGTAAACGGCCCCTGATTCATTCAATTCATTGTTAATTAACCACACTTGTTACTTGCACTGGACTATAATTTAAAACTCAAAATGACAAAAACAACACAGGTTAAATTAAAATGTTATTGCTTTTTATTATTAGCCTACACAATGCTTTTATTGTGTCACATTTCTTACAAATTGCCACAAAGTTCAAAGTAGGAAAGGACAACAGAAATGTTTATTTAACTGAGAGGCATACACAACATTTCTGAACTACTGTTAAAAACAATGTTCACAAGAACGTAAGAGGGGTTCCCAGTGTGCCATCTCCTAGGTAGCGTTCAAGGAATGAGCGTACTTCTGCACTGAACAGACTTGTATGGTAATCTCTGGATTCTGCATCAGACGTAGCGCTCGGGTTGCCCTGGCACCGATCCTTCACTCCCCAGCTTATGATACCAACCTGTCCAAGATTATTCAGATATTAAAACATCATATTAAAACATCTCTTAAAATAGACATGAATAGCTATTAAGTCTTCAGAAAAGTATGCAGGTGATTTGAAATAGTTCAGTATTCTGTAAAAAGGAATCAACAAACATGAAAACGATTCAAAATCTCACCTGGACCATTCGATTACCAGGAACCACAAAAGTGGCCCCTCCAGAGTCACCTGTTGATGACATGCACAGCATTAAGAGCTTGGATCTTTTAGCAAATTCAATTTACTAAGGATAAGCAGTTGTTATATGACATTTTGATGATTCTAGCAACACCAAAAATGGTAGATTAGAGCCAAATATTATGCACTCTTGCAAAAATCAAACGTACCTTTGCAGGCAATATCATCTCTTGTAGGTTCAATACCACCGCTGCACAGAAAATTATCTGTAACGATATCTTCAGCATTTTCCGCAGTAATTCCCTGAGCTTTTTTGGCATCTTCAACGCAAGAATCCCGCTGAAGAAAAAGGACAAATGAATTTAATTGTTGAGGTAAGCATGCATTTAATTAAACTATTGCTATTAAGTCCATTCCCTTTTGAGATCCACCAAAAAACAATCAAGCCCTGTATAAACGTAATGAAACCACAAATGAATACAAATATAAGGAGAACAATCAAAGGATAACCCAGTTTTCAGCATAAACACATCATTACCCATTTCCCCTGCTTGATTTTGATGAACTTCTTCTCACTGCTTTTCTTCCTGTCAGACATGAAAGCAGCACTCACAGTGTCTGCACTCATTGTCACTTCCCCTGTAAAAGCAGTTCAAATGTTAATAAAATATATTTTAGCAATGTTAGAAGATATAGGCTACACATATTTTCTACTGCCACAATGTGTTTAAACTATAAATTGTACATGGCAGTGCAATGATAATATTATATATTTACTATATTTGTACACACACATGCTGGGTTATTTTTTAACCCAAATGCAGTACAGCCTGTTGGGTAATTTTATTGGGTAATTTTTTTTTTTACCCAGCGCTGGGTTGCCAAATAATTCAGAAATGGTTGTTTTCTAACCCAGCATATTTTTTAGAGTATCCACAAACCTAATATGCATGCAGCATTTTTGACATATCTGTTGAAACTCACTATGTTTTTTGCACGTTCCTTCTCTATCTGAAAGTCTCAGAGCTCCACTGGTTTCCTTGGTGCAGGGGATGCAGATTGGCCTGTACAGACATACAAAATATGTCTATTATACTATTTTAACACTTTTTAGTAGCGTAAAATGACTGCATTCCTCACCGAAGTTCGAGACTCATAATTACTGGTTCCTCCAATTGAATAAGAGCTACGTCAAATTCATAATATTCGGGTATTCCCTTGTCCGCTTTTGCTCTGAGGTTATAGCGAGGATGAGGTATGTACTGCTTCACTTTTGCTATAAGAGTAAAGGAAACACCACTGATGAGATTTAGACCATTATACATGTTCTAAATGATATGGTTGAAGACATAACATTACCTTTGACATTTGAACCAATATCAACAGTTATCCTATCCTGTGTGTCACCAAAATTGAAGCAGTGAGCTGCTGTCAAGATAAAGGTCGAGGTGACTAGTGACCCCATGCAGTTAGAGGTTCTTCCATTACTGCGCTGCAAAATCATCAGAGAATGAACGTTATAATTCAATAAAAACTTAGCATATGTTCATAGAACTAGTGTGGTGATGCTAAGCTATTTATTTAAATGGATTTTTAAATAAGAAATAAGACTACAATATATATATTCCTATAGGGATACCCACAGTCACACTGATCTTTGCCAACCAGGGGTATTGACGGCGGTTATGGGACTGTAAACCATCATCGTAATCTTTGTAAAGTCCACATAATGCTACACTGGTGCCCTCATCTGTTAAGGGAGAGGAGAGGAGAAACTTATATATTAAATTTATATTTTATAAATATTAATATTAACTTATATAGGCTATTAATTATATAAATTGACTGTGCTTTGAAATTAATATGGAGGACAATAACTATCTTAAATTTAGCCTATATTTCTAACCATGTTCCTAAATGGAAAAGACACATAATGAAGTACCAATCATGTTGTCAAATGTCTCCTTCAGTTCTTCCAAGGTCTTAAGCTTGAAGAAAAACTTCTCATTTCCCCGATCAGTCTTCAAATCATTAATGTCCTCAGCATTCACGTCATCTCCCATCCCAAACACATACAGGTCTGGACGACAAACAAAACAA
The DNA here is from genome assembly GCF_963993115.1 of Abramis brama. NCBI lineage: Eukaryota > Metazoa > Chordata > Actinopteri > Cypriniformes > Leuciscidae > Abramis > Abramis brama. Next base: position 17,316,256 of record NC_139977.1, read on the forward strand.
TATATCAATAATTAAACAATAGAACTGAGTTTTTAAACATAAGTGAGATGTATTTGAAGATTTGCTCTACTTTTTGTTAATGTTCTATAGTTTAATCTCAAAGATCATTCATGTCCTTCCTCACCAAGTTTTTCCTCTCCTGAAGGATTACTTTGTATCACAAGATTTTTGATCTGGTCCACCGGTATTTTTGGGCTACCACCCATGTTGGCCTGACCTAAAGACAAAATAAGTTGTAAAGTATAGTAAATATAGAGCTTTAGTTAGTTTACTTTTTTTCTGATTTGTGATAATTTCATTGTTTTTTACATTAAGGACAAAAGACACTTTAACAGTTTCAGTTGTAACCACCAAGTATAAATATTGTCACCAATACCATCAGTGAACATGATGACGATATGCTGGGTCTGCATGAAGTCTTCTTTATTGGTCTCCTGTTCTATTTTCATACTCTCTAAAATGTCCTTATAGGCCTTGGCAATATTAGTTCCTGTTCGATCACCTTTACCTGTTAGTCACAAAAACGTCAGGATATTAAAACATACGTCCTTAAAGACTCTCAGACTGTACAACGCTGAACAAATGCATTTTAACTTTTGCTATACTGAAACAAAACACTTACTTTCATATTTATAATTCTCCAGTCTTTTAAGGATTTGGAGCAGGTTATTTCCTTGCCCGCTCTTGAAGTCCCTCATTGAGACTATCCGGTTAACGTCAGTGGCAAAAATCAGGATCTCATAGTTTGGGGAGACCTCGTAATAACTGATCTGTGGGTTATTAACATAGGATCAAATCTGTATTATGTTCATGCGTAGTTACATAAAAACGTGTAACTAATGGTGCACAAGTATACTAATGGGACATAATTAGGCAGAAATATCGAAGAATGAAATCAGTCAGCTGAAATGATGGTTATCAACACATTATTTATTTCATATACCTTATCTATGAGTGTTCTGATGACCTCTTTTGCCTTTTCAAAATCATCTTCATCTATGCTGTCTGATACATCCAGGGCAATGTAGATATCGAGTTTTCCACCTTTTTGCACTTGTATTTTCTTCCCGTACTGATCTGACACAGGGAACAGGTTTCGTTCAAAAAAGCTGTGGTGACAAAAGAAAGTATATATTGTCTTGCAGAGGAAGAAGGCAGCGTGAGTTGCACAAGACTACCTGTTTCTTCATGTTGTTTAGAAAGCTCTAGGTTTGACTTTAGAGAACTGCTGAAACCCTCTGAGGCTTCCTCTGGGGTGTCGTATGTGAAATCAGCTGTATTTACACAACAACAACATTAGCAAAGCTGAACTTTCAGTGAAATTAGGGCAATGTACTTTGAACAGGAAGGAGGAAGGTTTACCATAACATTCTGGCTCTGTTCCTGACCACTGGCCATCGTCCTGACAGACTCGCTCTTTGGAACCAACCAGAGTCAATGTTCTGTCACAGCTGTATGTGACTTTGTCGTCAATGTTATAATTGTTGCCATTTTTTGTAGAGCCAGCGGGAACGCCGGGATCAGGACAGTGATCAGCTGTTTGAAAAGAGGAACAGATAATTAAAGAGATTAAGGACAATTGTTTATCGAATTTGTAGGGCATTCATGAACCAGGAAATTGTTGGATTTACTGCTTTTTTATTGCACTATACAGCACAGAGAGACTTCTCACTCACAGTTTCTTCCACAGACTGCTGTGCTTCCACTCCACTTCCCATTCAACTGGCAAACACGAGTCCCTGAGCCACGGAATGTGTAGCCTGAATGACACGAGTAGTGGGTTGTGTCGTTCACGAAATACCTTGGCGAATATGGATACACCTCTCCGTTTTCAAAACCACTAGGATTAGGACATGTGACTTCTGAGACAAAAGGAATGGTTTTGTGAGTAGCCTTGAAATGGAAAATGTGGTTGTGTTTTCAGTTATGAATAAGAGTAATCATGTTTGTCTCATAATGTGTTGCTTACTCTTGCACTCTGGGCGTTTTCTTCCTGGCATCGGGTTCCATCTTCCCTTGTCACAGCGACGGATTTTAACGGTTGGGTAATAGCCTTCTGAACAGCTGTATCTTACAAGGCTCCCATCACTTGAAAAACTGCCTCCTCTAATACTGAGATTCTCATCAGAGCACAAATTAGAGGATGGAGCACCTTTGGGGAATATCAGATGGATAAAAAGGGTGTTGCAAGAAAACACTGTAAAAAACATTCTGGGTCCCAAACCTTCTTTTCAAGTAAAATTGCTGTAATATTTTTTCACAATGCTTTATCAAATAAAAGTCGTTTTAAGCTCAAAACATAAAAGATCATGCTTTTGAAAATGTCTAAACGTTACAATAAATTATTTCTAGACTCATTTTGGACTATTGCTTTGGACTATAGACTACAGACTATTAAATGTGAAATTAGGAATCAATTAGCTGCTTAATACATCTCTTGTTTATAGGAAACGTTCCCTCAAATCAGCATTTCAGTTAAACAGCTAAACAAAACTTTTAAATTGAGAAAAAACCCTGATGGTTCTGATGGTTAAAGCCAAGGCAAGATGACCTACCGGTTATGAGAGGACACAGTATTGCAAGCATGAACAGATTCAGCCATGGTTCACGCTCCATGATGCTCTCGTCAGGTTCGCAAAGCAAGTGAAACAAAAACCGAGGAAGGCCACATATTTATAGAGCGAAGAGGGAGTGACTGTGGACACAAACTAATCTGTCAAACACTTTGTCAAGATCAAACTTACTTGTTTATACATTTAAAAAAATTATAAAGTAAAGAAAACTGTATAAAGTTCTCTTAAAAATGGGAAAATTAACCTGAAAAGTTATTTATTTTTCCTTTTAAAAACTACAGAAGCAAAGTGGGGCTAGTGGGTGTTGGCTGATAATTTAGTTCAAGTGTTGCAATGTTCTCTAACCCAAATTTCCATACTTCTATTTAATTATCAGTTATCAAGAATCATTATGTAGCCTAATTTCTGTAAGAAATAGAAAAAAAATATTTTTGAACCAAGATTGGTTAAACATATTGCTTTCGTTTTATAGCAATTTTACAGTAAATTTTATTTAGTAAAATATATGTTTTGTATAAAATAAAAAAATGTTTAGTAGGCTACAGTTCATTTGTTTTACAGTAAACTTAAACTTCTATAGCTTTTTTACACTTTCATTCTGCTGATTGTCATTTAAAAGATACCAACCTAAGGTCTGTATTCAAAAGCATTAATGAATCACAACTATTTATGTCTGGATAATAAAGTAAAGGAATGGGGAAATGAAGAACAATGAAAGGATAAAAAGAGATGGACTTTGGATTTGAGATAAAATTGGACTTAAATAGTGAACCAACATTGCATCTGTCAAGGCTGGTTGCAGGAAGGGAGAGTAGAAGCAGGGACTATTTACAGCAGTCACTTTTATTAACAAAAAAACAAAACACACTGGAGACCAAGAGAGAGCAGAAACCAACTGAAAATGAGGGCTATACTAATTAGGGAGGAAACAAGAGCTAACAAAGGTAAAAGGAGATACAAACTGATGTAGCTACTAAAAACAAAAAAAAGTTTTTCCTTTGTGTTTTTCACATACAGATGACTGTCAAAAGATACCTGTTCACCCGGAACTGTGCGACTAAAAACACTGTATTATTAATGCCAGGCCAGTAGTCGGCGATGTCACTTTGTATATAAAAAACAACAACTCCAAACTAAACACGTAATACGCATAACGTCACCATTTTCACAAATTCGCGTTTTTGTAGTTTACATGGAGATGATAATGGTATATTTTTTTAAAACTTTACACTTTGAAACACGTTTTCAAAAGTTTGCGTTTTCAGGCGGCCCCCAAAACGCCGTTGTTGAGTAAATAAACGGCCAAACCGTTTATTTTTTGTTTGTTTTTGTTGAAAATGGTGTCATGTAAACGCCTCCTAAAACAGAAACCTCATGTCACAGCATCATCTTCAATAGAGATAATGTTCTGTATAATATAATGCAATATTTCTGAGGTAGCCTAGATATTGTTATTCTTGTCTTCATGGTAATATTGACAATATACACTCACCTAAAGGATTATTAGGAACACCTGTTCAATTTCTCATTAATGCAATTATCTAATCAACCAATCACATGGCAGTTGCTTCAATGCATTTAGGGGTGTGGTCCTGGTCAAGACAATCTCCTGAACTCCAAACTGAATGTCAGAATGGGAAAGAAAGGTGATTTAAGCAATTTTGAGCGTGGCATGGTTGTTGGTACCAGACGGGCCGGCCTGAGTATTTCACAATCTGCTCAGTTACTGGGATTTTCACGCACAACCATTTCTAGGGTTTACAAAGATTGGTGTGAAAAGGGAAAAACATCCAGTATGCGGCAGTCCTGTGGGACGAAAATGCCTTGTTGATGCTAGAGGTCAGAGGAGAATGGGCCGACTGATTCAAGCTGACAGAAGAGCAACTTTGACTGAAATAACCACTCGTTACAACCGAGGTATGCAGCAAAGCATTTGTGAAGCCACAACACGCACAACCTTGAGGCGGATGGGCTACAACAGCAGAAGACCCCACCGGGTACCACTCATCTCCACTACAAATAGGAAAAAGAGGCTACAATTTGCACGAGCTCACCAAAATTGGACAGTTGAAGACTGGAAAAATGTTGCCTGGTCTGATGAGTCTCGATTTCTGTTGAGACATTCAGATGGTAGAGTCAGAATTTGGCGTAAACAGAATGAGAACATGGATCCATCATGCCTTGTTACCACTGTGCAGGCTGGTGGTGGTGTAATGGTGTGGGGGATGTTTTCATGGCACACTTTAGGCCCCTTAGTGCCAATTGGGCATTGTTTAAATGCCACGGCCTACCTGAGCATTGTTTCTGACCATGTCCATCCCTTTATGACCACCATGTACCCATCCTCTGATGGCTACTTCCAGCAGGATAATGCACCATGTCACAAACCTCAAATCATTTCAAATTGGTTTCTTGAACATGACAATGAGTTCACTGTACTAAAATGGCCCCCACAGTCACCAGATCTCAACCCAATAGAGCATCTTTGGGATGTGGTGGAACGGGAGCTTCGTGCCCTGGATGTGCATCCCACAAATCTCCATCAACTGCAAGATGCTATCCTATCAATATGGACCAAAATTTCTAAAGAATGATTTCAGCACCTTGTTGAATCAATGCCACGTAGAATTAAGGCAGTTCTGAAGGCGAAAGGGGGTCAAACACAGTTTTAGTATGGTGTTCCTAATAATCCTTTAGGTGAGTGTAGAACATTTAAATCCACACTATGTGTTAACATGTCACTGTAGTGAAGGATATTGTGCACTGAAAAAAATGAGTCGTTGGATCAAAGTAAAAAAATTACTTCAACTTGTTACAAGTAATCGGTTTTTTATTTTATCTCAACTTAAAAAAATTCATTTACTCAAATCACATTTCCATAGTCAACTTAAAGTAAAAATACTCTTTCAACCAAAGAGATTTGTTTAATTAGCATTAAATTATAAATTATTATTTGGATTAACTTAATTTTTAAAACTTTTATATATTAAATATCAAAATAAATACAAAACAAAATTACAAACATGAAATATCACCGAATTTTTGTCTGAAAAAATAAGCCTTTTACACTCTGGAATCAAACATTTAACTGTTTATTTAGTGCAATCTTCCAACAAACTCACAGAAACCAGAATTTCCACTTGTTCTAAAAACATTTGATGAAGAATTCATTTGATTTACAAAAGTCAATACTGAAACCGTTTTAGTGCATGACTTAATAAAAAAAAAAAAAAATACATTCAATAATAAGACCGTCAACAATGTAATTTTGTACAACAAAAAAAAAAAACATCCATCAATAATTTTACATCAATTCCATTTGCTATAGTAAAACTGTCACTTGACATTTCAGATTATCTTGCATTAAATTTAAGAATGTAACAGAAAACATTGAAAAGCCCTTAATATGGCATTGATAAATCATCCAGTGTAACATCAATTCATTGAAAAAACAAAACAAAAAAAATATTGAAACAAATCAACATTGAAAGCTCCTTAAAAGACATGACATGCAGGAACATTTAAAGGGTTAGTTCACCAAATTAAAATATTTTTAATGAGATCTGAGAGCTGTCTCACTCCTTCATAGGTTGCTAGGTAATTTCATTCTGCCGGCCAAGACAAGTTAGTAAAGACATTGTTAAAATAGTCCAAGTGACTACAGTGGATCAACCTTAAGTTTATCAAGTGACGAGAATACTTTTTGTGTACAAAAAAACAAACAAAACTTTTGACTTTATTCAACTATTAATTTTCTTGAGTTTGGGTCTGAGTGAGTTCACGAGAGCGCCACGACACATGCGCGAGAACTGAGAAGATGACGCTCACGATCATTTGATGGGAAAGGCTGAAAGGTAAGCCATTCATTTAGCAGCATTGGCAAGGAACTTATACGTTTTCTCGTTGGTTTTTCACGATTCGGACATCCAGTAAATGCACACTTTAGAACCATTTTAAACACTACATCGAGACCCATCTGCGGCATCTTCTCAGTTCTTGCGCATGCGTTGTGTTGCTTTTGTGAACACGTCAAGAAGATGAACGAAAGTCTTACAGGGATGGAACAACTTGAGGGTGAGTAAATACTGACAGAATTTTCATTTTTGGATGAATTAACCCTTTAAAATCCATTTGCATCTTCGCTATGTCCATGACAATTTTTTGAAAGCCCTCAAAGGTATATTTAAGTACTTCAGGATACCTCAAGTTCTCAGTACGTGATTCCAAACATCATGGCACAAGCAGATTCAACTGAGGACAACTCATGTAAAACCTCAATACCATCAATGACAATGCTGATGTCCAGGGGAGTGCTTAGACCATCACTTTCACAGAGCACAAAAACTGTCCAAGTTCTCTCTGTGCTTCATCTTTCTGGCCAATCTGAAAGACACACAAGCAAAAAAAAAAAAAAGAAACAATTCTTACTCAGAGAGCCAATTCATAAATTCAACTGCTCTTACCAAAAAGAGACCAATTACTTACCGTTATCTTCTGACTGGACTACAATGACTCCAAACTGTTGTCTTTCAACATCTGTATCTTAAAAAAAGACAAACACAGCAATCACCAACTTTCATAAAGAAAATTAAAATGCATGGATATGCTTTTGCACCTAAGAGCCAAAAATTTTGCAAGTTTAGATATTTATAAATAATACGTTAAATAAGTTGGTGTAATTTGAATGTTTATCAATAATTATTTTCAAAGTTGCAAAGATGTCATGTCATACAGATTTCATAAAATAATCTATTTTGTGTAACGTATTATGTAATAGGTCATTGCGTGCGTGTATGCATGTTTAAACTTTTATGACGCAATCGGAACCTACTGCAGTGTGTTAAAACGTCAACAACGTAATTGATCAATCAAGTATTTACCATATATTTATTCTTTTAAGGTTATACAGTAGTATGTATATATGAGGCTACTGTCACTTTAAGAATTAACACACATACCAACAAAGACAAACTCGATTTTTTGGCAAATGTTTAAGACACAACCAAATGTGTTAAAGTGAATACTTGGCAAGGTAGACATTTTCAATTAAAATAAAATATTTATGACCATTCAAACGCCATATGACACTAAAAAGAACTCAGTTCAGTGCTGTGCAATATATTGATAAAGTGTAAATTCTCTGATGTCCACTTTGAATACAAACTTTGAATTATTTGATAAAACACTTGCATTAATCAGTTAACTGATCCTCATGTGATTATAAATGTATGAAACTTAACTTAATTTGTAAGATTACTCACCATATGTAATTGTGTGTCCACCATGAGGTTATCCTGCAGCAAAAGAAGATGATGGTCGATAAGAATTTTGTCCGTGCGTGGTCGTCCGTGGTCACGTGGCTTAAACAGAACGCAAACTTGTCATTTGATTTGAAGCATAATCACACCAACTTAACTGTTGCTTGACTCATTTTAAAGTATTAACCACTCTTGCTACTTTATTTTTCTCATTCACCAATGTTTCTACATCAATCAAATGTCAGAAACGTATGCAATCCACTCAATGAACGAAATGCAGATACGCAATGTAATATTATAACGTTACAATCTCTACCGATAGTAACAATTATATACTATTTTAGGGTTTTTCCTGGATCAAAATGAGTTGAAGGTGGTAAAATCCTGCTTGGAAAATAGGTATCTGAACTTGGGCTGTCACGATTATTAAATTTGGTAGACGAGGAGTTTTACCGCGACGCGCTGTTTGAATACTGAATGGATCAAATGATTGACAGCTGCAGCGGAGGGAAGACGAGTTTGCGTAAACTTTAATTTAACGATGTAAAATTTCTTCTGTCCCTCACAACAAGATATGAAATGGCTTTACACCACTTAAATCATTATATTAGAATTTGTGAATGATTGAGTAACGTAACAATATTTCTGATTATTTATCGCGACAGGCCTAATCTGAGCCTGTCTGAGTTTTGAGGACAGCCGGATAGGGCACGCCATTTGACAGAGGCGGTCGCCTTGTAATTCTCAATGCAGGAAAAACCCAAATAAATAATGTAATTAAAAGTCCACAAATTATCTAACGTTACTAACGTTACTTAAGTAAGTTATCTATTAATGGCTATCCATCGTTACTAGGCCTAACAGTTATAGCTAACATTAACTGTACACTTGATCAGATGACTCTGACCAAAATAAAACAGATATTCAACCAAACACATGCATGAATGCATTGAATTCTACTTTAATATTATACAAATGTATATCAACGGCGATAAAACTTAATGAAAACTTATTTTTAGGATTACTCACCAATACTGTGGATCCGCAACGGTCTTCATACAGCAAAACAAGATGGCGGCCGAACAGAAAATTCTCGACCCAAGCTTGATGACGTCAGTAGTCACGTGGTTTGGACGTGGATGTAAAATTGTAATTTGATTTAAAGCAATTAGTTTAAATTACACCCAAAAAATTGTTTTACTTCAAGACAACTAAACTCAATTACATTAGACCAACGACAAGCCAGAAAAGTGAATTTATTGAGTCAGATCAAGTATAAAAAGTTCTTTAAACTAATGACAAGCCATATGCACTTTTTAGAGTGTGTGTTTCCTTCCACATTAGTTTATTTGAGCAAAACCAGGATCTCCACTGTTATGATAGGCCTTATTGTATCACATAAAAAGTCAACATTTTATATGAGAAAGGATTTGACTTATTTAAAACAAATAACCTTTAACCAAAGCAAAATATTAACATGCAATGTGCTGTTAATGTTGTCTCTTTGGTATACTGTTTTGTATATGCCTACATTTATTTTTGTAATTGTTGCATTGCGAAATTGATTTTGCACCACCCAAATAACTATGATGAAATCTTGAAAAAAAACCTTTGTTGCAATCATAAACAATTTTCTGAAAATGTTTAGCACTCACCAAGAATTTGACTGTTTCTGTGAACAGAGTCTAAATTTGTGACATTTTGTAAATTTGTGACATTTGTGACATTTTGGTTTAGTACAAAAAAAGAAGAAATGGGAACAGGGAACAATCTTGTTTTATTTTTTATTCTTAGCATACAAATCTTCATTTTATGGTTTATGCACTGTAAAAACTAAAGGAGCCTCAAATATCCTGTTGGATAGGAACTTCAAAATGTAATTTAGGTGCCTCAAAGCTCTTTCTCAAAAAAAAAAACAAAAAAAAAAAACAGTATGGGCATGACGGCGCGGCCGCCATTATGGACTGAAAACTGAAGGAAAACGCCGAAAAATAATGGGAGTCAATGGCACTGAAAAACTTAACATAACAAAAACTTAACACAACTTAATTTTTTCTGGCCGTCATATCTAAATATGAAAACAATTTAAAATACATTAATGAGGATGACCGACGTTAAATGACGTTAAATGACAGAAAATATACGTCTGTGTTGGTTATGCATGGCCTAATTATTACCCTTAGGAAAATAGTATTTTGGGACAAAATATTACTATAGAAGTAGCCTACTATAAGACTACTATAGAAATACTATAGCGGCTCTAGATTATTATAGAGGTATTACAGAACATAACATAGCCTACTTCTGTGATGTTCTGTAATACCTCTATAATATTTTTAAGCTGCTATAGTATTTAAATAGTAGTCTTATCGTACTTTTGTAGTATGTCCCAAATTACTATAGTATTCCTGTAAGATTACTATAATATTTTGTCCCAAAATACTACAAGATTGCTATAGTACTTTTTAGTAAGGGTAGTATTCCCCCACCGAATCGGCTTCATTAGCCTACCACTTACGGTTTGCAAAGATACAATTATAAAATTACTGCAAAACTTTAATTTATCAATATTCATGTTCTATTATGCATTTTCCTTGTTATATGGCTAACAGAAATTCATGAAATAATATAGGCTAGGATAGGCAGACACACTGTAATTAGATATAAGTAATAAGATATTTATTCAAATGTTGATTTTGAAATTAGTGAACATCACCATATATATGATTTGGAAAAATAATTAAATAAATAAAATTATAAATGAACATTTCTAAAGACAGTTAATATTTTACATAGAATATCACACAAATAATAACAACTTGTTTTTTCAACATCTTCAGTGAAAGTGCACACAGTGAACGTTTCAATGGCAAGAAAAAAAACAATCTATGAATGTCCTATTACAGGCGGAAAGGTACAAAAAAGATGTGCAATCTAGCAAGTGCACACATGAACTATAAACACCTACTAAAATGGATTTTGCCATTGACTGGCGCTAACGATTGCAGCAGCTTTTAGTCCATAATGGCGGACGCGCCTCCGCAGCGCCATCTACAGACTGTTACCCATAACACAACAGAGTTTCGCCTCTTGGGCTTCTATGCTCTTTGGCATTATGTCACTGTTTAGCAACATAATTTTTCTCCCTTGGTCCGGAATGAACGGAACTACAGATGTGAAAGCACCCTAAACGGTTCAAATTGACCCGCAACATAACACAAGGGTTAGGGGTGCTGAGGGGGACCTCTGGCGTGGAGTCCGGAAAAAAAATATATGGGTGGTAATAAAAATCAAGTTTAAACAAACTCGTGTTGTGTTTTGGCTATGCATACATATTACGTGTGTTTGTGGTTGTATTTTGTACGGTTTTAGCCGCGATGCTAACTAACGTTACGTTGATCTGTAATGAACGGAAATTATTGACTTATTGTCTTAGATTGATTTAGTCATTCAATTCAACATATTCTGTAGGCTACAACTGTGTCGTCAAATTGCTGATATAGCCTATAATTTAGCTGATTCCTGCTGTCATTTGCGTTTGTTATGAATAACAAAAGCAGGTTAATATAGTTTGGTCTGTTTTTGTTTAGCCTAACTTTACTTAGGCTACTACATGTGCCCCCATTCTCTCAAATACGTTACAATTTTAAAGCCATTTACTGGTCAATAAATATTATGTTGTGAATAATCAGCTTTTTTTCTTTTGTATCCCCAGAACAACCATTACATTTCTAAAATAATCTGAACATTTCAGTGGCAACATTGAATTACAGTAAGTTACCTGCACCACATGCAAGTACTTTATTACTATGAACTTTCTCTGTGTGAAATTGTATTGTTTGACTGTGTACTAGTGTTTTTTTAATCAGTTATTCTCTGAAAATCTTCCCTCATGATCTCAAATCTCATTCATGTTACTCAGAAAAATAATATTAGGTTTGGTTCACAAATAATGCTATGCATTTTTTTTCTTATATCTTTATCATTTGCATTTGAATATAAGACATTTTAATTCTGATTTATAACTTCAAGTTTAGTCTTTTTCGACAAAAAAAAAAAAAAAAGGAAAAAGCTATTATGGCTTCAGAAGACTTGCAACACAACCCATAACACATGAGTTGTGAACTCATTGATTATTTTTAGGATCTTTTCTGGGACATTTTTGGAGCTTAACCATTTTTACATAAATTGTTGTATTGAATTGAACTAGACAAGTGTACATAAGAATGGTTTCCTGAATGATTTACACAAATGTTTTCTGCTTGTTTCATGCAGTGATCGGTAAGCGATCGGTGACTGGGGTTGCATTATGCCTGAGATCTGCTTTTGGGTTCCACAGACAGAAATTCAAACAGGTTTGGAATGTCACAAGGCTGAGGAAATTATTTAAATTTCACAACTATCACTTTAATAACCTTACTAACAGTAAATTTTGTACTTTGCAGGGATCTCGGTAAGCTGAAATACAAGTTTGAACAAGAATAAAAATCCTCCTATAGACCTGAAAATCACTGAAATGCCTGGACCATCCACCAGAAAAGAGGAAAAACACACGGAAATCGAAGCTGCGGCACCTCTTCACTTTTCTAACTCTTTAAGTACCTCACACCAACTTGGTCCCATAGTGACATTTTTGACCACAAACGAAATTGCTGACCATGTAAATTCTTATTGAAATGACTGGAATTCATCAGTGAACATTCACAGAACAACAGATAATTTTACTGCACCTTAATACTGTTTCCGGGTCGAAGCTTCTACTTCTACTTCCTCTATCTTGTTTCATGAGAATACTCAACAACCATTTATGAACACTGTTGATTCAAGTCACACATTTAAGCTTTTCAAAAGCCATAGTGTACATTACAGTCTCCAGTCTCACGGCATCCCAGACTTCAACATTTTATGATTCAAAATAGCTGAATAACTAACCATCTAAGATTTCGGTATAGAGATAAAGGTTAGGATCATAATTTTCAGGAATATTACAGCACAATGAGTGCATAATAGCACTGTTTGTTTGTTTTTGGCATCTGATAGAGCTTTTGGACTTGGAAACAGTGATGTCAGACTTACCATCGGACTGAAACACAAATGTTTTAAAGTTAAGTAAAGATGGACATTTTTAATTAAGCAAAATGTAATTTTTTTTACATTGATTTATTTTGTGGAACATATGCGTTTCCATGCATTTTGTTGAGATGTCTTTTCTTGTATAGCCTATTGTATATGGTTGATTATTCATGTTGCTTATGTATTATACTATTTTTTGTGTATTCATTGATATTAATCTATAGTTAGCTTTTTTCCCATGTGCATGGAAGTGTATAAAAATGAATATCAAATATGTAATAAACAATTCTTATTTTGTATTTGGTTCAATTTGTTTATTATAATAGAAGTCAAAGGTTACCATAGTAACAACATGAAATTAAATATAAAAAAAAAATGAAATTTGGTTCCTGGAGGCACCCAAAGTGGTTCCACACAGTGCCTAATATAAGAGTTCCTCAGGAAACCTGTGTGGTTCTTCAGAGAACTGCCCCTTTTTAAAGGGTGCCTTGAGGATCTACAGACGGTTCCGCCAGTGTGGCAAAGTGAAGAACCCCAAAAGGTTCCTCCAGGCACCTTTTATTTTTACAGTGTGCTTTTTTAAAATTTCTCCTGCATATACTTTTTGTCCAATTTTATTTTGCATGATTTATAATTTCAATAAGTTACACAAGTTTCACATAATCAAATTCCAGTCTAATTGGCTCTGCTAATCTGGTGTCTGTGAGACGAGACTGTCAAATTCATACTTTATACTTCCAAAAATGTGTCCTATTAATTTACAAAATAAGCATGTTTATGCTGTTATAACAATTTAATATATTAAACTTAATGTGGAGAATGGGATGCTGAGTCGTGGTTTCTCAAAGTTTGCTTCTCGTCTTCCATAATTATACTTCCCATAATATTTTACTGTAATAATAACATTGCTTAGAAATATGTTAGAAACTTACTTTATGGGAGCTGCGGGCAAAGAAAGAACAATTTTAATAAAAGTTTCATCAGACAATGTATGAGTCACAGTTTGTTTTCATTAGTCACATGTTTAACTTTGTCCAGGGGTCTGTGTCTGACCCATAGTTGTCATTTTTCATGTAGGACGTAATCTACCTTCATATACTTCAGCCATAAATGAGCTGACTGAGAACTGCAGTGATGTACTGTAAGGCTTTTATTGCAGTTTGTAATCATTCTCAAAACAGATGGAATTGTGAATTGTAATACTGCAAGTCAGAATGTAGACCTTATTAAGTCAGTATAAAGCAAAAAAATTGTAGTTGTCATTTTGAAATATATGTGCAAATCATCAGAGCGTAGAACAAACAATATTATATTAAGGCATGTTCTCTTAAAAAGCCTTAAAAAAAGTTTGTTTTTTAAAAATTATGTGATTAAAGGATGTGTGCGTGTGCATGTGCACAGAGACTAAGCAATTTGTAGGTTTATTTCACCAAAATGCCCGAAAGCACTGTTTCAAAATATACTCCTGTGTCAGTGGTCATTATTTTGTAATTTTGTATTTTCTGCACCACTGGCATCACCAAACAAAATTGCAAAAAAAGACTGACACTCCCCTGCTTGCCATTGGTTGGGACATCCAGATAGTCTTGCACAAACATAGACAACATAGACATAAAATTAAAAGAATAACACATGAAAGACTGTTGATAATAAACTGGATTAATTTTTTAACAAAGGCCAGCCTATTTACTTAAAATTGTTTTGATATATCAATGAAAATGAATCAAAGTGTTTTCTCAAATTGCACTCACACAGTTTCAGTCTGCTAAAACATTCAGAAGAACTGTAGAGGGTTGCCTATTACGTCATTTCCAAGGTGTTCTTTAAGGAATGATTGTATATCAGCACTGAAAAGATTTGTATGGTAATCTCTGGTGTCTGCTTGGGAATTGCGGTCCGGGTTTCTTGCTGTGCAGATGTCCTTCACTCCCCAGCTTATGACACCAACCTATCAAAATTTCACAGATATTAAAAAAGGTTCCTATTTCTCAGCTTCTCTCAAATTAATCTTTAAATTCACCCTGTAACACACAAATTCCAATTGGAAGTGAACATCCTTATGGCTTTATGTGTGTATGTGTGAGAGTTTCCTCTCTGATCTTCAAAACTTGCTGCTAATCAAATAACATAACAGTTCTACCATTTAAATGTATTTCTTACCTATACATAACTTATTTAAACTTCATATGAAATAATGCATGATGAAAATGTGTGCAATATGTCACAACAAAACCAATACCATACCATCCAATCACGAGGATTCACCACCCTGAGTCATATGACCATAAATGGTAAAATTACTGCCTTTGAAGTGAGCATGGCATGTACGCTTCACTGACGGACTTGTGGAAGGGCCCTTCATGAAGGTGTTCACTTTCGTTTGGTACGCCCCTATTTAATGGCGTCCCCTCCCAGAAGAGCCATTTTATACGAGACTTCACAGCCACATTACCAATACTGTTTTCAACAGGAAATGGAAATCTCACCTGAATCATTCGACCTTTTTTATTTATGTAAGTGGCCCCACCGGATTCACCTATTACAAAATGACATGCAGACACAAGGAACTGTATAAGAATTATATCAATTCATTTCAGATCTCTGATTAGAATGTTTTCAACCAACGTTATGACGTTATATAAGTGGTAGATTAGAGCTAAATAAGCTGCTGTCACAATGGCAAAAATCAAACATACCTTTGCAGGCAACATGATCTGTTTCTGGTTCAGTACCACCACTGCACAGAAAATTGTCTGTAACTACATCTCTTGCGTTTGTCACGTTGATTCCTACTGCTTTTTTTGCATCTTCAACACAAGCATCCCGCTAAAGAATAAGTAGAAGAAGTGTTCTTAGATTGTTGTGGATGAAATGTTATATATTCAAATAATACATTTTCTGTCGCATATTGCACATAATTAATGTTAAATGGCTAAATGAAATTCAAGTCCTAGCAAATGATTGTGCTGTATATGAACTTTATTACATTTATGCCCCATAAAATCAAAGTTAAAATTTTGTTGCTTTCTTATACTCATAATGCACTGGATTTTTTTTTTTTTAATTACTACACATCAGATTAGAAATAAAAATAAAAGCATTACATATTTCCCACGCTTGATCGTGATGTTTTTTATCTTTTCTGGTACATCAGTTGTGGTCTTCATTTTGGACGTAAAAGAAGCTTCCACAAGATCGTTGCTCATTAGTAATTCCTCTGTAACAAATGCAAAATGTATGACATTTTATGTTTGGTATGTTTCATTGTATAAGCAGTGGCACATGTTTAATATATCTAATCTTTCACACTTTTTGATAGGATTCTAATATGCATGCCTTACCATGTCTTCTGCACGTCCCTTCACTGTCTGAAAGTCTCAGAGCTCCATTGGTTTCTTTGGTGCAGGGGATGCAGATAGGTCTGTACAGAGATACACATGACGTTCTTTAATTAATTCAGCCTTTTTTATTATTCTTAATAAAGTTACATCAAGTTACATACTCCTCACCGTAGATTAGAACTCATCTTAACACTTTTTTTCAGCTGTATAAGAGCTACATCAAATTCATAATTTTCCTTTATTTTCAAATGCTGTTTTGCTGTGATGTCATATTCAGGATGACATATGAATTTTTCCACATCTACAAATGCAAAAGGACAAGTAAACGTCATTGATAAGATGTATGCTGTAACACATTTTTAAACATCTGACAATATGGGTGTATCAGTTCAGGACATAACATTACCTGCTTTCAGGCCTTTTTCCAGATTAACTGTTATCTTATCAACTGTGTCTTCGCTTCTGAAGCAATGAGCTGCTGTCAAGATGTAACTTGAGGTAACTAATGACCCCATGCAGTTTGAACCTTGTGGAGAACGCTACATGAAGAGCAGAGAAGATAGATGTTGTCATGCTTCATCTCTATTGCCATATAACTTGCATGTCTATTTTGCCTCTTCTTGTGTGTTTTTTTTTAAATGAGCGAAGTATTATACACATGAATCTATCTATAATTATATATAGACATACACATGATAAAAAGGTTATGCTTACAGCAACATGAATCTGTGCCAACCAGGGAAATGCACTCCGTTTCTCCTTGTCATAGTTTTGATGAATCCCACACAATTCAACACTGGTGCCCTCATCTGTGTAAGGAAGCAGTATAGGAACAATCATTCATTACATGATAAGAACTAGAGGTTCCTTAAGTCAATGCTTAAAGCATTAGTTCTCTATTCTGTCAACATTCATTAACCTGCATGTAGTTCCAAACCTGTATGACTAAGTAGACATTTTGAAGAATATCCCATTGTCCATTCCACATATTCAAACTAATGCATTCTCTCACATACAAATACACGAGAATGACAATTTCCATCAATGGTGTCAAACCTGCTCTGACACATCTAAAGGCGCCATGTTTGAATTGAACAGAAGCAGGAAGGAAATTTATATCTATAAATCTCTAAATATAATATCATAAATAAACATAAATTATAGCTACAGTACCAATCATGTTGTCAAACGTCTCCTGCACCTTGTCCAAGTCTTGAAGAATAAAGAAATGGTGTTCTTGGTCCCTCTGTGACACCAAGCCATTCACGTCTTCTTTATTCACATCAGTTCCAACTCCAAATACATAAAGATCTGGAAAGAGAGGACACATTCGTATCAATAAGAAATCAATAATAAAGTCTTCTAAATCAATATGTGAAGTTTTTGCTGTCCCTGATGATAATGCTTGTAAATGAAAGACATATTTTGAAAAATACTACAAGTCCTAAATATTTGATTTCATAATAATAATAATAATAATAATAATAATAATAATAATAATAATAATAAAATTCATTGCTTACCAAGTTTCTTTTCTCGTTCTGGATCATTTTTGGTGATGAGATGTTTGATCTTGTTCACTTTAGGTATAGGATTCCCCCCCATGTTTGCTTGACCTATGAAGTAGGAGATCAATTAAGATAAATTACAGTGAATATTTGCTTCAAAGTTGATCTCTAATTTATGGCAAAATGCCTGTTGTGTCTTCTAGTTTAATAGATTTTTACTGTACAAACCGTATATTCCATCCCTTAACCCTAACCCTACCCCTAAACAACCCTAACAGGAAACTTTATGCATTTTTACATTTTCAAAAAACACAATTTAGTGTGATTTATAGGTTGTTTTTTTTCCCTCATGGGGACCAAAAAAAGACATTATGTAGGCTATGCAAATTATGAATGGAATAGATGTAAATACCATCAGTGAACACAATGATGACGTGTTGGGTCTCAAGGAAGGTCGCTGTATCGTTGAGCTCCTCTATTGTCAAGCTCTCATAAATCTTTGCATAGAGGTTGGCGAGATTGGTACCTGTGCGATCACCTTTATCTGTCACAAAAACACCAAAAACAAATATTACAATCAGCAAGTTAATGAGAAACTTTTTTCTAAAAAGCTTCTCATTAACTAAATAATTCTAAAAGCAAGTGACTACATTAAAACATAAAAAGAAAAAAAAATTCAAATTAATCTAAATTAGAACATGAATTGGGATTTTGTTTAAAAAGAATATATGATTTGTTTAATTGTTACTTACTGTATATATATATATATATATATATATATATATATATATATATATATATATATATATATATATATATATATATATATATATATATATACAAGTCTTCCAAAATTTATTCAGACACCTTGCTTTCCTCACTTACATAAATGAACTGTAACAAGTTGCTGTACCCCTAAATGTACTATTTTGGCATGGCACATTTTTCTGTAATTATCATCTCTAAATGTGACTGTTTCAATGTATACAATAAGAGGCGTACTTACCTTCATAATTAAAATTGTCCAGATCTTCCTCAACCTTCGTTAGCCTATCATCCTTTTTTGTATTTTTAAAGTTCCTCATAGAAATTATCCGGGTAACGTCCGTAGCAAATATCAGGATCTCATAGTTTGGGGAGACTTGGTAATAACTAATCTTTTGGGAAAGAGCAATAAGTATTCAGAGTTGGAAGCACCATCTGTCAGTTATCCAATCAAAATGCTGGATTGAAATGTGGTTATGTTAGCATTAATGATAGCATGAACAACAAAATGTCAAGATGTTAAAGGGCCCCTATTATGGATTTTTGAAAATGACATTTCATGTAGTGTGTAACATAGCTCTAAGTGAATGAAAAACATCCTGCAAAGTTTTAAATCTGAAAGTGCACTGTATATAAAGTTATTGTCTTTCAAAAGTAAGAGTCGACTCTGAGTCAATGAAATGAATCGTTCTTCAAACCAGTCATAAGCCGTTTCGTTGTGACGTCAAGACGAAACATTAGCATATTGCCCGCCCACTTATTGTGTGCGCAGACACCAGGGAAAACTTGAACCTCAAACCAACAGCTGATTCCTGTGGATACTGGACAGCATCATGTCGAGAAGACATGCTCTACAATGTGAAGGTAAAGCCAGTTTTTTTTCATTGCCCAAGGATGAGCATGTGAAGAATCAGTGGTTAAAATTCATCTGTACCACGATACCACAGCAGTATAATCCTAAACTTTTGCTGTGTTCCCTTTATTTCACTGACGACTGGTTCTCAAGTCTCGGAGTTCAATGCAGGATTCACACACCGCTTGCTCTTGATAGATGGTGTTCAAAATACTTAGTTTTGAGTTTTATATTGTGTAGGTCTCCTGCTAACTGGCTAACTCACGTTATCACTGTCTTACTTAAATACTTCTGCTAATCAGTTTGTGGGTCACTATTACCTATAACTGTGTCTATTAATGCAGATTGTCTGTCATTCTCACTACATTGAGGAAAGATTATGGATCAAGATTTGTTTTACCAACGTTTATGTTACACTAGTCATTCACATCAGTCATTCACGCAGTACACGATAAACCAATCACAACAGACTGAGCTGTCTGGCCAATCAGAGCAGTAGCTTGTGGAAAGGCGGGATTTAGAGAGATTGATTCATTTGACGAGTCGTTTGAGATTCACTGGAAATGTGTTGATGTGCAAGTGTATATTATGAGGAAATTAAACCATTTTTTGACCTTTGTAGGAGACTCCAAAACAACATTAGGAAACTTTAAAATAGCATAATAGGGGCACTTTAACGATTGCATGAACACATAAAGAGTTCAAGTCCACATGAAACAACATATGCATTTTGCTTCCATTATGTGAAACAGGATTTTCATTAAGATCGAATTCAGTGTTCGACTTGATTTCATCCTCCGGTAATTGCTTGGATTGTGAACCGTGATCGTTCCAGAGCGGAATGCAAGTATACTGTGGATTGTAGGGGACTACTCCCCTCTTGAAACGCATCAAAGGCCAAAGTATAGGCTTACTTACTTAAGTATAGGCAACCAGTGTTGCCATGTTGTGGAACAACTGATTAGTGCAAAACAAATACAATGCGCATGTGCAACCTACGCATACAAAGTCAACAAAAATCAGGTGGTGACAAAATTTGCATCACGTGCACGGTACGTGGACCCTCACGTATGCTTAAAAACCATTGGTGGTGTTAATTTAGGTGTATATGGTGATCCTATAGGTTTGAGTGTGTGAGAATAAGCAGGAGCTGAAGAATTTAGCTAACAAGGGTTCATTGAGCTTCTTGCGGAAGCGATTGGATTGAATAAAGCTCTTAAAAGCCTCTGACGTCCAGCGACTGAGTGTTTGAATCTGAAGCTGCTGGTAGAAGCCTTTTTGAGCAGCTGTGGTTGCTGCACCTATGCCAAACGAACGACTGTAAAAGTGTTCGGCTGGGATGCCGGATTGAATCAAATGGATTTGAGGTGTTTTTGGAACCAGAAACGTGTGACGGAGCAATTGGAGTCAGATGGGAATTTAGCCTGTGAGCTTCTAAAATGTAAGTAGGCTAAAAGGGATTGGTACGGCTGACTTGGTGACGAGGAGTGGTGTTGTGGTGAAAAGTGAATATTGGGATGTAGACTGAAAGAGAGATGTAGAGGAGAGGAGCCGAGGCTGTGATTGCCAGCGGAGGCAGCCTCACGCTTGGGTCGGCCTCTGGGGCTTGGGGAGGGACATGGAAAGAGGCACAAGTGGGAAATAGTGGATGAAAATGAGATGAGTGAGCCTGTGTCGCAAGCGGAGGCAGCCTCGCGCTAGCGTCTGCAACAGGAGCTGGAGGCAACGGAAAGGAGAGAGTTGGTGGTGGCAGGAGGAAAAAGTAAAGATTGGGAGGCTGGGGGTGAAGCCAACGGGCATACCGAAGAATAGCGCAATGACTGGAGGAGCTGCGGTAATGCTGAGTGGAGGACGTGACCAGAATTATCCTATCTATTGAAAACACCCACAAATTTAGAAACGCCCACTTTTGTTCCGCAGAGACCCCATACTCGAAAACTGTCAAGGAACATAGGTGTGTGTGTGTGTGTGGGCTAAGTATAGGTCTCCTCTCATGCTGATTTGTGTTCCAAAGATGAACCAAAGTCTTACGGGTTTGGACCAGAATTTTAATTTTTGGGTGAACTTCATTATCGACATCAGTAGTCTAAAAAATAAGTGGTCTTACAACTTTTATTACATCAACCTCTGGGGGACATACCTTCTCTATAAGCAGTTTAATGGTATTTTTTGCCTTGTCAAAATCTTCCTTGTCGATGCTGTCAGATGCATCCAAAGCAATGTAGATATCAAGTTTTCCACCCTTATCCAAAGTTATTTTCTTCCCCTGCTGATCTAAAGACAGAAGGAACAAGGCATTCACGTTATAGATTCACATTATTTTCTTTTTCTGAGCACGCCAATTATTAATGACGATGAAAAAACGTGTGCGTTTGTGTATAAATATGATTAAGGCTTTAAACCACACAAATGTACCTTCTCCTTCATGCTGTTGAGAAACTGCTAGATTTGACTTTAGAGAACTGCTGAATGCTTCTGACGCTTCCTCTGGGGTGTCGTAGGTGAAATGTGCTGCACAATATTTACACAACAACATTGTAGGTGCATTATCCAGAAAAGCCACATTTCAAAAGCAAAATCTCTTATTTTTGAGACCACAAGTCCATACAAGGCACATTATTTTGGAGCTTCAATGTACCAATCAGAAGACTCACCATAGCATTGCGGCTCTGTCCCTGACCACTGGCCACCATCCAGACAGACTCGCTCTTTGGAACCAATCAAGGTCAATTTACTGTCACAGCGGTACGTGACTTTGTCGTCAATGTTAAACATGTGGCCTGTTCGACTGCTACCAGGGGGAACGCCAGGATCAGGACAGTGATCAGCTGTGAGGAAGTAACAAAAAGACAAATTGAAGTGAAGATCTGTGGATCTCCATTTGATCTAGGCAGATGCATGGAGAGGAATTTCTGCTGAAATTTGAAATGATTGTGATGAAATTTCTGCTGAAACTGTGTTGAACTCACATGACATCAGATAGAAACGCAACAGAATAGACATCACACATCAGTACAACATTTTTTTAAGCTAAACTCAAGGACTCTGATATATGGAGAGATATTAGACCAGGAACTAAATTAGCATTTTTATATCCGATTAGTTAATGGAAACTGATGAATATAATGGCAATTACTCACAGTCACGTCCACAGATTGGTGTGGTTCCATTCCACTTCCCATTAGGCTTGCAAACACGGACCGCCGAACCACGGAACTTATAATCGGAATGACATGAGTAGGTGGTTGTGTCATTTACATAGTACCTGTCTTTAAATGGGGTCACCTCTCCATTCTCCAAAACACGAGGATTGGGACATGTGATCTCTAGAAAAGCATAAATAAACACATACTGTAGAAGAGATCATCTCTAGCTTCAGATTAAAAAATAAATAAATAAATATATATATATATATATATATATATATATATATATATATATATATATATATATATATATATATATATATATATATATATATAAAAAAAACTCTGCTTCAAAATAGTCCAGCATTTATTCATGATATAATGACTCAAAATCACGGTGACCATATGGGTGAATGTGATTTCACCATGTACAACATGTTCCTGGATCGACATGTTTTGGTGATCCTGGAACAACATTCCTGTCCAAAACTGTAATCTTACTTTTAACCCTATCCCTACCCCTAAAAAATACCCTATCCATAACTTATCCCTAATCAGAGGGAAATGATAGGTGAATAACACAGATGTAGAAGCACCTAAACTGGTTTGCAAGCCTAAACTTGACATAAACTCTAAACGTATCCCTCCAATTTGATTGGATGATTGGAATGTTGTTCAAGGATCAACAAAGCTGTTGATCAAGGCATATATTTTACTTGGTGAAATCACGTTCACCCACATGATAATGTCTTGTTTCTTACTTTTGCACTCTGGGAGTTTTCTGGCACTAGGCTTTGGGGTCCAAACTCCATTTTGACAAAGACGTGACTGAACAGATGGGTAATATCCATCCGGACAGATGTATCTTAGAAAACTCCCTGAAAGAACATAGCTCCCGCCAACAATGTTTAGATTCTCCTCGGGACATGATACATGTCTTTTGGACATGGAGGATGGAGCACCTAGAAACAATCAGATCATTGGAGGAGGTCACAAGAAAAATAACTTTTGTTGCGGTTTCATTTCCAGAGAAAATGCATATCTATATAAGCCAAAATACAGATTTAGATGAGAATTATTTGTGAGCTGTCTATCACAAAGTCTTTAAAAGTACCTTCATTTTTAATATATTCCTTTCATGCTAACAGACGTTTTGTCTCTAAATTTCAGAATGTATTTATCCTGATTAAGCAAAAAGACTTACCTGCAATAAGAGGACATATCATTGCAAGGATTAACCAATTCAACCGCTGCTCACGCTCCATGCTGTTTTTTCCAGTTCTTCAGCTTAGATTAAAAAAAAACTGAAGCAAATGGACCAGGGGACGTCTTTTTATAGTGGGGTCAGCAAGAGGATTTTATTTACATTCAGTGGTCAATGTTTAACCTTAAGTCAAATAAAGCAAATCAATTTCCCGGCACACAAAACAAAATAACAACCGTCATCAGTACATCATTATATTTTCAAAAATCACAAAAAAAAAAATAATAATTATGTTCATCTCCAACTATCATGGATTCTATTTGAAATTTTTCATCAAATATACAGATGTAGAAAACAGCACATTTGTTTGGGGAATACTGAAAATTTTTAGAGTTAAACACCATAATCATTTGTATTTCTTAGAGAACAGCTCAAACTCAAGGGGTCATTTGAGAACACTACTGTTTTAAACTGCTTGCCTCATACATTAACACCAGCTTAATGCATGAATATTAATTAGATAAATTCATAGTATATTATCAAAGAACTAAAGGTATGACAGGACATTGTTTGGTAGATGGAGGGAAAATACTTTAGTAGGTAGGCTACTGTTGTCAGGCCTATGACAAACTTATGCAAAACACTTTTCTTCATTTTAAACTAACAATTAACTCATTTTATAAAAGCTATAGCTATGGGCAATAGATTCATCTTTGGAACTAAATAGCCTACATTTGTTATTGACTTTGCTGGTAATAATAAACGTGGCCTATTTTCATGGAACATGTTTTAACTCTTGATTTCAAGAGAAAAAGAAAGACTAACAAAGGAGAAAGAAAGGAATATCATAAGTCTGTGTTTCTGTAGAATTTTGATATGGTTTTACATTTTTTTTACTTTTCTGTTTCCTTGTTTGCATTTGTTACCATACACTGTAATAAAAAGAAAAGAAAAAAGTTGCTGCCTTAAATTTTAAAGTACACTCAACTTGGAGTTAAAGTCATTTAAACTTAAATTACATTAAACTGGCTTAAAATAATGAGTGGAATCTTGTATAACTTGTAAAAAATAAAAATAAAAAAAAGCTGAAAATTGAGTTAAAGCAATATAAAAACCTATGTTGTCATAACGTATTGATCATGTAATTTTTTTTACAGTGTAGTTGTTTGTGGTTTGATTAAGTTTTGACACCACGTTTCTTTTATTGGTTTGAGTTTTTATATTATAGTCCTAATTTTCAGTTCTTTGTCTGATCTTGTTGATTGCTTGGGGGGGGGGGGGGGGGGCCGGGGGTAAATAGAATTTGACTGATTGCATATCCATATCTAAGCTCTTTTAATTCCGTGTTTGCATTCTAACACTGACAATATAAAATTAGTAGGCCTAGGTCATAATTGGTGTGAAAATGCGTTTGTATTTTTATATCAAAAAGGCTGGATAAGTGGATATGTAAGGGAAAACAATTGTTGGGGTCATGACACTATCCACAATATTCCGACGTCTGGTAGGTATGGACTAAGAAATGAAGCCTCTTAAAGCTTCGAAGCTTTTCTCTCATTGTTTTGGGAAAAGATTCGAAGCATCAGGAGTTTTCAAAACAGTGCCATCTTGTGGCAGGCCAATGTATAGTAGCCGTAACCTACACCACGAGTGCGCAACTCCGTTGATAAAAGCCTGATAACGCTAAAAATGTGTTCAGTTTTCTGAAAATATAATTCACATACTGAAGTGTTGCAATAAATTCAATGTAATAATAATAAGAAGAACACTACCATGTATGAATATTGAATAAAAATGTATTTTCGAAAATCCATATTTGAATCACAGCTCTTTTCAAATGTACTTAGCCTTAAGCTTTTTGCAATATAAAAATTATCAATATGCAGGCTATTTGCAGTATTAAAAAAAATCATAGTGGATTATATAGTGGATTATATTGTGCTTATATGAGTGTTGACTTTATTAATATATTAAACAATTCAACAGTTGTTAATAAAATATTAATAAACAAAATTATTAAAAACATGTCCTATTTTCCTGATAGCCGTTTCAACACTGAAAACAAAATAAATACTAACACGGATGAAGAAGCGACTCATAGGCGAAGAGGCTGCTCACTCACTGCAGAGCCATGGGTGGAGCGTGAAGTCAGCCAGTGTCAACAACAGAAAGGGGAGGAGGACCTCCTCGCTGATAGGTGCTCACAAATGTCAATCATTTGCTCATTCATTGGTTCAAAATATACCCGCGCTTCTTGTTTTGAGGAGAGACGACGTGTGTCTACGACTCTGTGAGTATTTATTTTAATATACTGAATATTCTGTTTTTAAAATACTTTAAATGAACGCATCGAATTTTAGAATAATATATTCTATTTCAGTGCAGTCACTGAATCAATATTTATTTATACCAGCAGTAAATGCTCAAACGTAGTCTCTTTTTCACTTTTTCTTTCTTTTTTCAAAATCCATTGGAAGTTGGTTGACAGATGTAGAAGGGAGCAGGTATTGTTTGGGCATAAGTTATATGCTTTCAGATTTTGAGTGATGAGTGATTCACGTTTAGGATACTAGGTTTATAGTATCTTTAACAAAATTGAAAACATTTATGATTAACGCATATCGTGACGCAGGAAATGAAATTATGCTTTTAGTGTATATTTTATTTGATATAAATGCTTATTTTATTTATAAAACTCAATAAGTCAATAAATTAAACAAGAACTAGACATTAATACTGATCAACGTTACGATAGTTTAAGTTGTTCGTCGTTGAAGCTGAACTTCACGCGGGTTTTTTCAAAGTTGACAGAGGAAACTGATGATGAAATCATCCGGGAAAGACGTTTCCCGCGTTTCTTTCTTGTGTTTCTGGTGGTGACGGGAATGAGTTTAGTAATAATTTAAACAAGTTCCTACTGGTAGGCTTCAGCCGCAGGATGACTTTAAATCATTTAATTATATAAAAATTAAATGAATTATGAAGCTAAAACACAAACATCAAGATGTAAACTGAAATCAAATGTTTCCCTCTCAATATTTTTTATTGAATTATAATCTAGAATCTTCTAGAATCACAAAACAAATCATGGTTAATTAAATGTATTTAAAAAAAAAAAAAAACAGTTTCTGTTAATAAACAAGCAGTGCTTGCAAAATTACAGCAGAAATACCCGAGGAAACAGCCTCTGGTATCTATTTCACCCACAATTCATGTAGATGTCTGTACAGTAATATATGGTTGTGTATTGATGTCACTAACTTGATCATGATCTAACAACAAAAATGTAACTTTTTCTTTTTTTCTCTCAGAACATTTCAAAATGAGGACTTGTAAGGGGACATCAGATAAGCAGTGAGTGGAGTTCTGATGCCGATGTCAACTGATTTAGAGAACAGAAAATCAGTTGGCATCATGGCCATGCTGAATTATTCAGGAAAAATAATAAGATGTTAACTTTCATTCATTTTGTTTAGTTTATGACATAATGTTAGCATAATTGTCTCTCTAACCTTGACAGTGGCCTTGTGGCTGTTATCTTTTTCTTGTTGGGAATGGGAACTCTGCTTCCATGGAACTTCTTCATAACGGCAATGAATGTAAGACAGACATACTTTTACTGATTAATACTTAAGGTTATCTTTAAATGTCATGTGCTCATCCTCCATTCTCTTCTGTTTGCAGTATTTCACTGACCGTTTGAAAAATGGTACAGATTCTTCACAGTCAGACCCGTATATGTTTGATAACATGAGTGTGCTGTTAGCCCAGCTTCCCTTGCTGCTGTTCACACTTCTCAACTCCTTTCTATACCAGCAGTGAGTACTTGGTTCAGTCAAGCAAAAGTTCATTTTGTTTACTTTTGCATGTCGTAGTGTTGTATTGGTACAGAGGTGTATAGGTCGTATTATAATCATGAGTTATTTTGTTCTCGTTTGCTTTACGTAGCATTGCAGAGAAGATGCGGATTGCGGGTAGCATGGTCTTCATATTACTTCTCTTCATTCTCACGGCCATTTTAGTGAAAGTTAGGATGGACCGGGACCACTTCTTTTCCATTACCATGGCAACAATCTGGTTTATTAACAGTACGTTTCTTATGCCTTACATCTACAGTATGTTCACATTTACCTTTTCACTTCATATTGAATAGAGTATTAGAATAGATCCACTCCACTTCTACTTTAACAACTTTCAGTGAGTGAATCAGTGGACAAATCTAACTCCCCTCATTGTTCTTGCACTTTTTTCTCTCTCAGTGTTTGGGGCCATTCTGCAAGGTAGTCTGTTTGGTCTGGTCAGTAAACTACCCCCGAGATTCAGCTCCCTGTTTATGAGTGGACAGGCGGTGGCAGGAATCTTCTCGGGTCTTGCCATGCTGTTATCGAATATCTGTAAGTACCTGCAAACTCCTTACAAATTGAATGATAAAAATCATATTCTTCTAAATAAGAGGATAATGTACATCCAGCTGGTTGCTATTGAAAAATAAACCCAGACACCCTAATTCTAAACCCAAATTTCTCTGTTATTCTCAACATTTAGCATAGCCCTAATGTTTGTAATTTTTTCACAATTTCATCAAGCTGTAACAGAATGTTTGTGGGGGCGGGCAGGAGGGAAACACACGTTGCGGGAGCAGGGTTAAAAAAAAACAGTCCCATGCAGACCTCTAATGTGCAGCCCTATTCCACCCCATGCCTACTTGAACCTAAATAATACGAGGTGCTTTTTATTAAAACTCTGAGAGAAAAACATTTATGCTGACAGTTTTCACATTTATGCTGACAGTTAAAACCGACTCTGAGAGTTCTGCCCTTGGATATTTCATTACCCCCTGTGCCGCCACTCTGCTTACTTTGTGCTGCTATCTCATACTTCCGTATCTGGTAGGTGCCTTAGGCCATCATGATTTCTTTTTACTTGTCATTTAACTGTTGAGCGTCAACAACACAGATAAAAGCATTTACTGCTCATTTAAAAATTGCTCTAAAATATGAAAATAGTGCATTAACGAAATTCTGATTATTTATGTTATTTTGTATAAATGAAATTCCTTGTTATATTTCAGAGATTAGCCCAACTTTATTTGGAAAATGTGTCCCCTAAAACTGCAGAGACACAGAAAGAGCCACCAGCAGATAGATCTGGTATGTCTAATTGCACATTTTTCCAGTGTTTGGACAAACTACAGCAAAGACAATCACTGTGTTTTTGTGTTATTTTTGTTGCTACAGAGATGGATAAAATGAAGTTAGATGATGCTGACAATGGATTCGATAACATTGGTGAAACTGAAGCATGTAAAAAGCTGAATGAGCTCAAAGAAGAACCTGAGGAGAAGTCAACTGTGCCACAGGTCTTCAAAAAGGTATACTGAAAGTATTTTGATATTATAACCAGCATCCTTGTTTCAAACCTCAGGAAAAATGTAGTACATTTATTTTAAGACAAGTAATAGTACATATCTGGATTTATTTTATTTAATAATTTATTTAACTTCATTTTTTTAGATATGGGTGATGGCATTTTGTGTGACATGCGTGTTTGCCGTCACACTGTCCGTTTTCCCAGCAATTACAGTAAATACAAAATCTTCTGGCTTATTTGAAGGTGAGTCTACAAAAGATTATAATTATGCATTATGCTTTTCAAAGCACTTTGATTTATATCCTTTTTCATCTTATAGAGAACATCTTTATCCCTTTGTGTTCATTCATTGTCTTCAATGTGATGGACTGGATAGGCAGAAGTCTCACTTCTCGTCTTCAGTGGGTGAGTCTCATCGGATCCTGTATCAACACAATACAGTGCTATGATAATGATTACTTTTGGAAATGATTCTTTATCTAACATCTAATTTTTCTTTTCCCAAATTCCCAGCCTTCGAAGAAGAGTAAATTATTCCCTCTTTTCGTGGTATTACGGGTAGTTTTCATTCCTGCCCTCATGCTCTGCAACGTTCAGCCTCGCTCCTATCTTCCAGTCATTTTCAATCATGACTTGGCTTATATTATCTCCATGTCTTTGTTTGCCATCACAAGTGGATATTTTGCCTGCCTCTCCATGAGCTATGCTCCACAGTAAGTACTCTTAAAGATAACACGAAAATATTTTCGAAATCAACTGGGTTAAGTAAATAGTACATTTATTCTGTAATGTCACTATTCCTGGTATTTTCAACCCATTGACCCACATAATATTTCTCAGAACACCCACAAACTCGTTTATTTTTTTATCTAGGCTGGTGAGGCCTAAAGATGCAGAGACAGCAGGGGCTCTGATGACCTTCTTCCTGGCTTTGGGACTCTCTCTGGGTGCCGCTCTCTCCTTTGGCCTTAAAACAATTCTTTAGGGAAAATCTCACAAGCTGACACTGCTGTTATCTCATTACTCACCAACATGTTTTGAGTGAGAATTGTCTTGAGGCCTTTGTATGTTTATTTTTCCTTGCTCTATTCAAGTATACTCTGGACTTTATAGCACTTTGTAGTCATGATTTTGAAGATATCATGAAGGAAAGAAGGAGAAATTTTTTTAGATACTGTAGATGTTGTAAACTTTTCTCTTCATCTTATGGTGTATTTTATATTCCTTCCTTTCATTTTTACATTTCCATAGGATGTTTTTTTAAGGGAAATATTTCACTTTTAACATGTTTTACGATTTTTTATTTCGAGATTCCGAAGAATTGTATTTTTATTATTATTATTATTATTTTTTGTATCTTTTAAGTTGTATCTTGCTGCACTATTTACCTTTTATATTTTGTATGCTTTTTTTATTTGTTTGTGTGTTTTTTAAAAATAAAATGTAAAAATATAAACGCTTCATGTGATTAGTCACTCTGACCTGTCGGTAACAGCTTAAGCCCTGCATAGAAATAAATAAAAAAACATTAGATTTGCTGGTGCCTTATGTGGAATTTTGTGGGCTTAGCATAAATTGTCAGTTTTTACATACTGAGCAACATTACTATTATATTTTATGCATAATGGAAAACTAACATTAGCACTCAAGACCAATGAAATACACTAAGCATATATTGATGTTTTCATTTAGTTCAGATACATGTGCGCATATATATATATATATAGTGCTGTCAAATTGATTAATTGTATCTAACATTAAGTTTTTCTTTATATAATATGTGCATGTATAAATATAGATGTATTTTATATATATATACACACGTGTATATAAATATACATACACATATAAATAAAAACTTATGTTAGATTAATCGATTTGATAGCACTAATATATATATATATATATTAAACAACAAAATACACAAAATTTTATATTCTTTAGGATCATTTATTTTTCTTCCTCCAAAATGTAAGCCATTTGTATGAAGGGAGAGCAGATGTCTCTTATTAACTGTCAATGTGAAGAATGATGTTCTGACAGGTTTTTGTACTCTTCAATCCCTACTGGCTTGTGAAAACTTTTCACCGCAAAAGGGACAGACCACTAACAAGGATCAAACAGCAATTGATGGTGTCCCTCATCATGTTATATCAACTGGTGACGCACAGGACCGAATCATTGCAGCAAGGCCATCCATTACATCTGACATTGTTCTTGGAGTTAGATGTTTAAGGGTTTCATGAATTTAGGGGAAGGGTATACTATAGGTGGTGGATGTGACAAAGGGCTCTACAAGTCACTCTCTCCATACAGGGCACTGGAGAAGGAGATATAATCAAGAGAGCCTGGGGGAGCATCACCGCCCATGTACTTGGTCATGCGGCTGATACAGTATTCGGCTTGTTCTGGGGGCAGCTCCCTTCTCAGCTCCTCCACTGTAATGTATGCCTGCAGAATGTAGTAAAAAATGGATGCTTAGACAACAGGAGCCATATTTAGCAGATTCTCATAAAGCACACATAGGTTATTTTGATGGTTCTTAGTTTGGAATTACCTTGTCAGAAGCTAATATCTTGAAGGAGGCCACAACTTGTTCAGCAGTGTCAGTCTCTGCTGTCTCCCTGGTCATGAAGTCAATAAAGGCCTGGAAGGTGACAACTCCTGTGTTGTTGGGGTCCACCAGAGTCATAATGCGTGCAAATTCAACTTCACCCTAAAAAAAGGGGGTTTATATGAGAAATAAGTCCTTAGAGAGAAAGTTGATTTTGTGTCCTGGTATTTCTGGATGATTTTAAAGCAACGAAAAAAAATTAAAATAAAACTGGCAGTCATATTTTGACCAGGACTAAATGCCCTCACCAGATCATAACCCATAGAAATCAGGCAGGCACGGAAGTCATCAGGATCCATCATGCCATTCCTCTTCTGCAAATAAAAAAATTTGTGCTTATTCTACAATTTGGACAATGTTGCACAACTTTGTGTATTCTAAGTAGAAACCAAAGACTCCATGTATTGCAAACCCGGTCAAAGTGGTTGAATGAGGCTCTGAACTCATTCAGCTGCTCCTGGCTGATGCCCTTGGCGTCACGGGTCAGGATCTGGTTCTCAACCTCATTGATTGTGCGGGCAATGGTGGTGAGGAGCTGCTCCCATCCCACGCGGACATGCTGAAATGTACATAATAGGAAACATGCCTTGTAGGTAAGGTGAGATTAAAGGAACTTGATGGAAATGGACGTAAGACACCTTAGCTAATGACACTTGAAACTTCAAAGAGGAAATACATTTCAGAATGAATAGAAAATAGCTGGTCATCAGTACCTCCATAGTGTAGTTGGTGTGCTTATTGTCAAAGATCAGTCCCTCCTGGCTGAGCTGGTGGTCTCCCTCCAGTTTGTCAATATTGGATTTGTAATTAATGATGTTCTGTTCATATGTTTTCAGATTGCTCATCTGTTCCTCAAGGGAACCGGAAATGTCAATTGACACATGGCTGATCTCCTGTTGACCATGAGGAAGATTATTTCAGATATTTCAGTTTTAGTTTTCACAGTATGTAATATGTAACTTTAAATGCGAGTAAGGTATATGGTGAAACACCTCCATCTTGGTCTGAATCCAGGGTCCAATGATATTGGCCTGACCAGCAAACTGGCGCCTCAGCCTCTCATTGGACTGTTGCCTGGCCACTTCCTCTTGCAACACCTGGTCACGCATTGGGACTAATTGCTTCACCTGTTGTTGGGAAGGAAGCAATATTTCTCAGTGGGAAAGCTGAAAGGAGCTTAAAAGACTCCAAATATTGAACCATTTTTATTGCTGATTATTCTGAAATTGTAAAATATAGATTGTAAAGTACTCACAGCTTCCCATTTGTTGCTAATATCCTGTTGAGAGAGGACAGTGTAGGGATTCTCACCCACTATCTTGATCCCGTACGTCTGAGCTATCTTCAGGATCTCATTATGAATGCCCATGATGGCCAAGCGCTCCTTATCAGCTTCTGGTAGGGTCGCCTTGAATTGGTCATGGGCTGTGATCAAACTCTGAGGTTGATAAAAGCAGGAGAGAACCAAATGATGTTAAGACATTGTGAGTAGTAGTCAATGAAAAGAAGGTAGAAAAAGGGGATCATTAGAGAAGTTAAGTGAGATTTAAGGGAACTACAAAAATGTCCTAGGCCCAAAACATATTGAGAAGATACTGAAGCTCAGTTACACAATGTTATTTAGGAAGATAAGCATTCCTTCAAGCATTTAGCATTTGTCTTTCACCTGAATCTCCTCAATGCTGTGCACAATGAACATGTCCTGCAGATCTTCCATAGCTCCATCCATCCAGTTGTTGAAGGGCGCAGCCCTCTTGGCAAACTCCAGATACAACTGGTCAATTGTTTCCCAAAGCTTTTCCACACGCTATGGCAAAGCAAAGAGAAAGATTACAGCAAGCGCACACACTTTATGCACTGTAAATATCACATATTATTCATACTCTCTATTACCCTGGAAATCCAGAGTTCTCGCGAGAGCACAAGTTGAATTTGCTCAGCGAGTTACTCTGGCGTTGAGTAATGATGCTCATTAAATATGCCCTTGTATCCGAGCTGCACCAATCACATCGGGTTATCTGATATAAGCAGGCCAGTGGCAAGCTAAACAGATGACGACAGCGCTTTGACGTCGAAGTCATTAGTAAACATTGCAAGATGGCTATGGATGAACACCAGTTGTTTGAAACGGCTTTGGCCGCTACAATGAACGAGTTAGACTTGGCTTTTTATCTAAAAGAGAAACAGAAGACTGAGCTTGAATCGTTCCTTTGCAAGAAGGACGTTTTTGCTGTTTTGCCAACCGGATACGGCAAGAGACAGAGTCTAATCTACCAGTTAGCTCCGCTGGTAGCTAAGCGTATGGGGCTTGTTGTGATTGGTCGTAGTGTTATCCAATTGTGTGCAGTGAGATTTTCAAATGCATGCTTGGTGCCACCTCTCGAGCTGGCCGATTTTCATTAGTCGATGCCAGACCATTAATCTTTCAGATTTAGGTCTGGATTTCCAGGCTAACTCTTTATTGCCTAAACATGCAAAAGAGTCTTAATGTTTCTGGAAGTAGAATCTACATTGGTTTTTACCCCATTCTCAATTCAAGAAATAGACAATTGGGGAAGAGTTTTATCATATACATGTACCTCCAGTGATTCTCTCCTTTTCTGGGTCAGGGTGCCCAGGTTGTCCCACTGGTCACAGATGCCCTGGCATCGGGCATTGATGGTGGCAGCATCATAAAAGTCCAGTTCACTAAAGAACAGCGTATTTTATTATCATTTTCAATACCTACAGTAAAATCTTTAAGAAAGTACTATCCTTATTTCAAGGGGCCTGAGGTGGATCTATCTTACTTGAGCTCCTGTGCAATGGCAGCGATCTGTTCCACTCTGTCCTGGTGAGCAGCCAGGTCGCTCTCAAAGGCCTCGTGTTTCCTCATCAGAGCACGGATCTCCATCAGAGATGCTGACTCGTAGTCCTTCTGAGACAGCAGCTCCACCTTTCCTGTGTTGAGCATTACAAAACAAGAAGAATGAGGAAAAAACGAGGAGGAATATGTCAGTTGTCAAAGAGTTCAAATGGCTGACTAAAAGTTCTGCTTAATACCTGTGGTCCATGATTCATGCAAGGTAGACTTCTGCTTAAACTTTTCAGCCAGGTGGTCCAGTCTCTCCAGACGACGGATTTCTGTGAGCAGCCACTCCTCGTAACCTTTCTCTACCTGCTCCAGACCCTTCCAGGCATTGGCAATGTCCTGCAGAAGGGGACAGCAGGTAGAATATACTTCAACTCTATAGGGTACTTGAAAGCCAAGGTCATTTACCCCCATATACATGTGATCAGAAAAATGGAGCAACACATACTGAAACCATTTTGCCCTCAGAAGGCATGAAAGCAGGCCTGTTGCTGAGCCTCAGCTTGGTCTGCAGGGTGTTGAAGTTTATCTCCAGCTGACACTTCTCCTGAACTTTGGGTGGCTTATGCACACGACGATAATCTCTGAAATCCTCCAGTTTCTGTTGCATGGCATGCATTGTCTGCTCGGCCACACGGTTCTCCAACCAGGGGGTGGTCCTTTGGATCCACACCAGAAGCTGAGGAGAAAATGTAAGTGCATGTTTAAGTGGGTTCAAGAAGAAACCTTGGGTAGAACCAAGACTATCAGGCACATGTTTATAGAAATTAACAAAATATTGTACATCTAATAGAGAATTTGAGTGTTCTCACCTCGCTAGCCAGCTTCTCGTATTCTTCCATCAGCTTCTCGTTTTCCTGATTCACAGCCAATACTTTGCAAATCCTGTTAGCTGCTGTCTCAGCCTGGAGGACAGTGTGACTGATTACAAAAGGGAAAATAAGGTGGGCAATTACATTCTAAAAGGAGCGACTCTCCTTCCTATACAGATGTTCATCTCCAGAAGAATTCCCATACCTGCTCTGCACCAGCGAAAGCATGGTAGAAACATGACACATAGGTCATGATGGCCTTCTCATCAGGTTTCGGAGTGTTCACAATATCTGAAATGGAGACAAACAAACTATTCGGGAAACCATTTTATTTTTACATTTTGATAAATGAAATCGCATGATTCTCCAAGAGGTTTACCATCGGCATCAAGCATTTTAGGGATGTCAAGGTATTTCTCTGCTACCTCAAAAGCAGTGTTGAGGTTGCCAATGGGGTCATCCTGCAATAGCAGACAAAGCCAGGAAGAAACTCAATGAAGAATTAATAGATAAACAAAATAAACTTTTTCCACACTCCTCAACTGAACTTTGCAAGAAAAGACAGTTAATCATTAACCATCATGGCAAAATTTTCATACTCATTTACATCATAAACACCATTTTTAGATGTGACACATGCCATTTTATACACTACAGACCATTAGTGACATCATTAAACAGGCAAAAATGTAATCCATTTCTGATTTTTTTTTTTAGATAAATTTAGTTCTTTACAAAAAAGTATGATGTCAGATGGTAATACCATGGCACTTTGATATCTACCATGATTTATAGTTATACCATGATTACCATGTTCATGTACAATGCTGAACTGAAATAATTTAAAGAATTTCATGGAATGAAAAAGACAAACCAAATGAGACATTTTTCTCCACTCTAAATAAGAAAAATAGTGTTAATTTTTTTTTTTTTTTTTTTTTTGAGGCAATTAACAGTGCATTCACAGCCCAAGAGACAACGTTAGTTACAAACAGGTCAAAGATGACAGATATAGTGTGAGTGAAAAGGTGAGTTTGAAACAGCAGATGAATGGACATATAGCTAGTGAACAAAAAAGAAGGCAGAGATGCAGGATGAGAGTGACTGAAAGGGGGTGATGGCACCTTGCGCAGTTTGGCGTAATCGATGAGGTCAGGTCTGTGTCTGTGGATGAGGGCACAGAGAGCCAGGCCATCCTTCCAACTGAGACACAGACCACAAGCAAAAGGAGGAAAACATGGAGAAAGAACAAGAAAAGAGTCATGGGAATGATTAACAAAATTATAAGTGTTGTGCAGAGGTGCTCGGTGAAAGTTTAGAAGCATGATGGGTAATGCGAAGATGAGTTTTAACAGAGATAATGTACACATGTGCACACTAACAAGAGCTGTAATCGGTTAAACGGAGTATGAGATAGTGAAAATAAGCCAACATGCTGTTCTCTCCAATGGTCAACAGGAGTAAAGCAGAAATCACCTGATGTGGAAGTTCTGCACATTGACATTCCTGTAGGGGGCAGTCTTCCTCTGACACCACAGCAGCAAGCCCTCCTTAGCAGAGGTCTCTGTGAGGATCAGGTCAGTGGATCATCAGGTCAGTTGACCTTACCCTTCAACATTTCATTTTAAAGATACGCTCATTTGACCTTTCGTTCATGTGAGTAAATTCAAGCAATTTGCTCCTAAAATGGAAGTCACCTCTGGATTCACAAATGCTTCGTAAACCTCAGATTTGACAGTTAAACGTGTATGTTAATGAATTCCAGTCATTTCAGCATAATCCCCTTCCATGAAAATTACAACTAGTCTCTTCTGAACTCCTCTCTCAGATTTGACTCCAGTATATTGCAGAAATATAAAAGAGACTTATTGGCCAACATGCCTACAACAATTACTGTGGCGAGTAGGGCAGGTTAGAGAGCCATGGGAACGGAGTGAGGCCGTTTGCGCACGTGTTAATGAGGGTCACCTGCACACCATTCTCGAATCCCACGGAGGAGCTCCGGAAGAATAAAAGGAGAAGTAACATCAGTGGGACTCGAGACCGGTGTGGCACGCAGGTGACGCTCATTAACACTTGCGCCACAGACCTCACTCCGTTCCCACGGCTCTCGGACCAGCCCTGCTCGCCACAATTACTTAAAGTGTTAAGTGTGAAAAAAAGGCCTACTGATTTTCCCAATAATAGTAATCTATAATAACATGCACTATGCAGATGTTTTCCTTCCTGTATTCCATGCATTTATGTGTGGTTGTGAGCAGGTGTAAATTTACTAATACTAAGCCAAATACTAATCACTTCTACAATGGCACTGGTAACTATAAAAACATACTTTTGTGTGATGCCTCATCTATGCCACTTGGTGTCAATAAAAGTTCAAAGCGACTTTCAAACCAACCAGTGTGACAAACAAAATGAGTGGGCCTTTAAATAAACAAGAGCGCAGAGGTGCTAATGTGTCAAATGTTTGGAGTCTCTCACCCTCCACTGAAATGTCCTGGATTGCAAAGCGCAGGATGATGGTCCAGATCATCCCAAGGGTCATTTTCACATTGCCATCCACAATCTCTGCAAGTCAGAACAGACAGAAAAAACAGTTTCACTTGACAGAAGAGTAAAGTTATGGAAATGGACAAGAATAGAGGGGCTTACGGTGACGATATTAGAGAATCTGAAGGAGATTAAGTTTTTATCCTTACCTTCAGCACCGATGGAAACCAGCTTGACTCCCTTGCTGCTGATATAGTCCAGGGCCTTGTTTACGTTGGCGATCTTGTGAAAACGCATTTTGCCTTTGTCTGGTTTAGGGAGTCTCTCACCTGAGACCACACACACAAATCATTTCATAAGTACATATATATTACTTTGCTTCATGTGAGGGTATTAATAGGGGAAGTGTAAAGTAACAACATCTTTACATTAGCTACATTTGGGAACACGAAAAAGTTATATGCATTTACAAAGGTCAGAAAACAAATCGAATAGGAAAATAATATAAAAGTGGGAGGAAATCCACACATAACTGCAACATTTTTTGTTTTAGGGTCTTTAGAATTCAAGCTTATTCTATATTTATATTTATAATAGTATTTACTTAATATTTTTATTTCATTTTTTTTGTTTAATGTGTTTATGACACTTAACCTTGCAAATGACATGTGCAACACTGTTTACTGTAATCTCCCAATCAATGACCCAGAAGGGGATCAAAGTTCTTTTACCCAGAGGTGCTACAGTCTACTTATTTAACATCCAGATTGTTTCACGGGTGCAAACCTGATATTGGCCAATGGCCAACAGAACACTGATATGGGACACAGAGCACGTATAATCAACAGATCAAGTGAGACGCTTACCTGAGATAACCTCCAGCAGCAGCATGAGTTTGAGTCCATTCCTGAAGTCTTCCTCAATGTTCTCGATCTGTGTCCCTGCCTTACGCAGGTGAGAGTTGCACCAGGCAGTGAAGGTCTGAGGGGAAAAAAATACAATATAGGTCATATAGAAATACAGCATGACATCCCTTTTCTTGAAATAATTTGTAACATCAAATAATAAAGAAAATGTCTGTAAACACATAAGAGCAGGCCTAGGCTTACAATAGAATATCAAAACAAAATAAAATGGTACTATGAAGCCATTTGTCCCCACATTTAAAATATCTGAGGTGGCATTTTTTGTTTTGGTGGCATTTTTTCCTTGAGGAAAGGTTAATTTTTGACCCTGACCTACACATAGAGTTGGATCTATAAACAGTGTTGACTGTATATGCCTCACTGGGAGCCCCAGCGTAAGAGAGAAGGGGAAAGAGAGCGAATAAGGTGACTGAAGAATGCCAAGGACCAACGTAATTTGATGTAAGGCTGGAAGTGGAGACTCTTTTGCAGCAGGTGGCCACCCTTCAAATCACCCCTCCTCTGACAAAGATCACCAAAATTAGCCTGTGTCCCGTGGGAGGGGGAGGTGAAGAGGAGGAAGAGGAAAGGGGGAGTGAAGGAAGCTATATCGGGGAGCCATGAGACACCAGCAGACAGCTGAAAGCACAGCATTCCTGGAACAGACGCTCAAAACACTACAGCGAAAGAAAATGTTTGATGTTCCACAGTGCTGGGCCCATTTATTTGATATAAAACATACTCATAAAACATTCAATTGTTATCAAAAGCAATACACTTTGCTGAGTGTTGTGTTAAATTGGAGTTGAAAAGACTGGATGATATAACACTGATTTCACAATTATTTTAGCGGCCACCCAAGTATGAGCACCAGGAACATTAAACATTTTTCTTGGACGTCCTTGAACTCACTACATTGCGAACGAGAGAATAAATATTTAGTCAAGCAACAGGTTGGTCGTACAGAAATAACTTGGCATGTCAGTAATGGTTTCATTGCGTTTTCACAGGCTTATATCTTTAGCAGTGATGATTTATCAACTCTTTAAATCAATCAAACATTTTAAAAATCTGCATGTAATCCTTTTGACAGATATTTTTCATATACAAAGCTTTGATTAATAGCTTTTAAATAGCTTCAGATCTGAGTATTAATGAAAGGGTAATGCTTAATGGACATCTGAACTAAGAAACTGAGACTAGAAGGTGCAAACTCTTAACTAAAATAGCCTGAAAAAATATAAAGCACACACAGACTGAAACTGATTTTATTTCCTGAATCTTCTTGTTCTGAGGTTCTTGTTCTAATTTCTGATACTGTACTATGATGACCACAGCAAATACAGTCTCGATCACTGAGCCGTCATTTTAGCCTTGCGATTCAGTGGCACTCCAGTTACATCATCATTTCAACCATGCATGCATCTGTGCAAAAGCTTTGCATTTATGAGTCAGCTGACTGCAGCCTCAATGCTGTCGTGACAGGGCATTGTTTAAAATGAAGACAATTCACCCATCGACTCATGCACACACAGATATTAAGAATATATTCTACATGTTATTGTATATTTTTATAAATTAAAGGACCACAGCATATTTGGATTTTTTTATCCATTTTTTATTTTAACATTTATTGTTTTTAATAAACAAAACATTGATCCATTCACAGGTAAGTATATACCCTTAAAAAAAAGGTGGATTATTGCAAATATTAGTTACACTTTATTTTAAGGTGTCCATGTTACAGTGTAATGATATACATTTAAGGACTGAGTAATAATAATTAACTACATGCACTTACTTCAGGATTAGGGTGTGGTTGAGGGTTAGTTGCATGCAATTATGCATAATTTACAGTAATTATGTAGTAATAATAATAATAGTAACTACATGTGTAACAAGGAAACTAAAATAAAGTGGGTACCACTTTATTTTACAGTGTCCTTGTTACATGTTACATGTACTTACCATAGTAATAACAGTAAATTATGCATAATTACATGCAACTAACCCTCAACCAAATCCTAATCCTACCCTAACCCTAGAGTAGGTACATGTAGTTACTTAATATTACTCAGTACTTAAATATATAATTGCACTGTAACAATGACACCTTAAAATAAAGTGTAACCCAAATATTTTACCCAATAAAGACCTTCACCTAAGCCTTATAGTCTTGTTTTTATTGGGGGATGACAACAGCCAATAACAGATCATTTACGATCTACAGATGATTTTTGCTCATATTTTGAATTAGATTTTCTTTTTATATTTTCTGTATTCACTTTTAGTAATTTTGTGGGGGGTTTTATTAGTAGTTTTAGCTAATTCTATTTATTAGCTTTAAATTATTTAGTTATAGTTATTTTAGTACTTCAACAAAAAAAGATGAGAAATTTTGCCTGGTCAACTAGCTGAAATAAAGTAAGTTTGTTATTACATTACATTTTTTTAATTACATTTTTATAGTTTTAGTTAGATAATGGGAACACTACCCAGCTGTAAAGGTATAACGCCACTGCAATCGACACTAACAAAAATACCTATATGTTTCCTTACGTTTTGACCAGGATGTCACATCATAATTACTGACAGAATCTATAGAGGGAATAAATGTGGTTGTGAGAAATTGTAGGGATGAGGCACATTCAGGTGAAAGGGCTGAACTTAGGATTCTGGGTAACATGATATTTACAGTTTGAAGGCCTGGCATTTAAAGCTATAACCTAGCTACGGCATTGCATTTGACTTTT
The DNA here is from genome assembly GCF_963993115.1 of Abramis brama. Lineage (NCBI taxonomy): Eukaryota > Metazoa > Chordata > Actinopteri > Cypriniformes > Leuciscidae > Abramis > Abramis brama. The sequence continues at coordinate 17,357,772 of NC_139977.1, forward strand.
GTTTGCACAGCAAAAGCAATATAAGCTATTTAAATACACCGTAGCACCTTTCGTTAACTTTAAGGTGGTATAAAACCTATGGAAGACACCTAAAGTGGAAATCAATAGCTCGAGTGGGAAGGGGATTGACCAACAGAAACTTGTGACCTGCGACCAATTATTATTATTGTCCTATTATATGTTCCACCCTCTTTTATTGTTCGCATTTAAACGGCCATGAAAGTCAAATCCAGCCTGAAATAAATTTACCTGTCTGACCTGTTCTCCAGTTAACTACCCCTTTCCCACCCCCATGCTTTCATTAGGTAGTTTATAGAAGCTCCCCTACAAGGACACCTCTTCTGGAATAGCAACTGCCATTCGATCGTACTCATGACTTTCTTCACCCCACCCCCCCACCATTTCCCACCTCTACCCACACCCCTACCGTATGCCTGAAGAATGTGCACACCTATCTGAAACCCTCAGGTTCTGTGGCACTAGGGTTCCTTAATGGAATGGGGGAAAAAATTAACAATTCCTCTGACTTTGATTTGCAGATCTCATAAAAAGATGGATGAAATACACATTTAATTTGATGAAATATGCATACCTGTGCATTAATGCTAAAAAAGTAAAAAGTGCTTTGAGTGCAATACTTTGAGACCATAGAAGTGTCCATGAAACCCTCATGTTGGAGAACTCAGTGACATTTTCCATGTAACTGATGCAGGTAATGGATGAGGCCTGGACTACATGCACCATGGCTCAAACTGATGACTTTACAGGCAAGGAGAGTAGAAAGGTTCTGGGACACAACATAGAAATTTATAAATAAAACAAAATACAAAAAAAAACATTCAGAATCAGAATCTCTCTCTTTATCAAAGCTCAATGGTCCATGCAGGATCTGACACATTAAAGTCATGCAAAACTGCACAGATGAGTTCTCTAATAAACTAGTCCCAACAGGTGGCAAAGGGACCAAGAAAAACACAAGGATGCTTAGGTTTAAAAAGTAATTCACTGAAGCAGGAAGACTTACAGGAATAACAAACCAAAGTAAAAGGAAGCCTGTGATATCAGCATCGAGTCAAGTTTTGTGAAGAGAATTGTGCAGTGTGACAGTTCTGCATTGACATAATTGCTCACATTCAAGTGCAAAAAAATAAATAAATTGTGTTCAAGCTTTATTTAGATCCCCTTCAGCTTCCACAACGTGTTCGCTAGGCTAGGCTACCAGGAGTACACATAAAAATACATCAACAGTATGACAAAAACAATGAATGCTACTGCAAAAACCAAAACATTATCACCCTATACAGTGAACATACAAAATTACACATTTTCATTGGGAAATTTAACTCTATAAGTAATTGACATAGCAAACACATACACAAAGTTAGCATATCTTTTGAAATGGTTCACTTTGGGTTTTTACCCAAATTATTTTTTAAGCATTAAAGGCGCTATAATGTGTGTTGTTTGTGCTGGGAGAACTATTGTGTCATAATTTCAAATAATACCAACATAATTGATAATAGTAGCTAGTTTTAAGTGGCTGGCCTAAACTGCATTACACAATAGGGATGCAAAACTCTGAATGAAAAACAAATTATACAATTTAGTTTGACTTTTTAGGTAAAGCACCATCGGGATATATTTTGTAACCTATTCATGGAAAGTACCAGTTTCTTAGAGTTAGACTTTGTTTTTTAGACCAAGTTGACCTACCAATCTGAAACTCAAACTATAATGTGAGTTTCAGTTTAGTAGTGAGTGCACTCAGCAAGATGGAAAGGTGTGCGCTTCCAAATGAGATGTAAATAAATCTGCAGTGTAGTCATGTTAAATCCTTGCTTATTAATAAACACCTCTCAACATGAACTGCAAGTCATTTAATTACAATCAACAGACGATGATAAACAAACTGGAACCCTTGGATTAATGGGTTAAGGGGACAGAATGGGGCCAGTATTTTTAGTTGTAGAATCTATTTGCAGCTCTCAGTGCTGCTTAACCACTTCCTCCATTTTGAACATTTTGTTGCCTCATCTGTTCAGCTGTTACTGTCACTTTGGTGTAGTTGTCTAATGCAATGTAGGTGCAGCACGGTGCTCTATAATGCAAGTAGTCTACTTAATTTCTGCTCAATAAAGCTATTAACAGGCAAATAAAAGATTCTCAGTTCCTGTGAAGTAAAACGATTTCACATACAAATATACGCGATTTGATTTTTTGATATTTGTTATATATTTGAGTAACTAGTGACAGTAGCCTACATAAATGAACATTTCTCGTTTCCTCATTTAAATAAATTAACCGATGTTTACTTAGTTGCAGTAATGATAGCATTATGATTATCATAATCAATTTTTTTTAGTTAATAATTATTTTAATCAATGGTTGAAATTAGACAACATTATCCAATCATTCGAGTTGCTTAAGTCAATGAGGCTACAGCTGATTGGTCCGTGTTACAAAGCGGTATACAACGTGCAGATTCGACGGTCCAGTGCAGTGCTGATACAGCCGAGTGCAATGCAAAGTAATTTCATTAAGAGTCTTTTGACCTTACAATATTGCTTTTCAGTCCATAAGGTAGTCTAAAACACGATCAAAACTTGTATATAATCTAATCTTATTTTCTTCTGGCTGTACACTAATTCACTTTACGTAAACTTTTATAAAGAAAATTAAAAAGTGAGATTTGACCTTCCTCTGCTGCTTCTCCCAGGCCGGGTCCAGTAACAGGTCTCGATCCCAGTCGTTTTCTTGGGTCATGTATTCCTCAGTCGTAGTCATCATGTAAGAACTATATTGCACTTGCGTTTCAATCGCCGTCATTTTGCCGTCTTTCCTGGGGTGCTTGGTATCCCCTCAACCTACACAACCTAATTATTTACCTCTTAATTCAACATACACGCCCTGTGCCGTACAATCGGAGTCCCGTGAGGGTTTGGAGAGAAGACAGACCCTGCTCCCACCGGCCGATGAGCTGACAGCTGCTGCCCAAACTCTACAAGTAACGGCGCCCAATATGAGTGACTAACTGCTGCAGTATTTGGTCACAACTTAATTTCTTAAAAGGTGATGGGCGGGATTTAAGAACGGTACAGAATGAAAAGAGTTAACTTAGATTATTGAGTCAAGTAAACAAATGCACGTTCCTGCAGAGATTCAAGCAAGTTTGGTTTATCGCTTGTAAGGTCTCACGCACAAGCAAAAGTAACTGTACCGTTTAGATTGTTATACATTTAGATCTCCATACATAAATCAACTGAACATGAAAATAAACAAAATTATAAATGAATGAATAAAACAAGACCATGAATCGCTTTAAGCATCATTTATTGAACTTTACAAGAAGAAAATACAAAGATCATGGCACTAAAGCCAGTTTGCAAATAAAAAACGTTTGGATTCAGATTCAGACATTAAGACAATTACATAGACCACAATGAAAGTTGCCCATTCAGACCTAGAAAAAAGGATCAATGATACTTGAACTTCCCTGAATCACTGAATATTTCAGTTCTGGATTATCTACAATCATAGTTTATCCACAAATAATGCTCCACTGCCCAGCTTTTCAAAGCACCTTTAAATCAATCAGAGGTGAAGCTTTAGGTAATTGGAAGGTTGTGAAAAGACACAAAATCAATGTAACATATCAATATATATCAACTGTAAAGTGTTCTAAAATTTTAACGAAGGTTTTGAGGTTAAAGCCTTTTTGATAATTAAAAGGAATGCACAAACTGTGATTTCGAAAAACTGTCGATTTCTGATAGGAAAGAGTTTTGTATCAAGTGACTGACTGAATAAGCTTACCTTAAACAAGGGCTTTCAAATACCCACAAAGTAAATTTGACAAATTTGCAGCAGATGGTCCCCATGTTAAAGGGTTAGTTCACCCAAAAAATTCTGTTATTAATTACTCACCCTCAAGTCGTTCCAAACCCGTAAGAGCTTTGTTCATCTTTGGAACACAAATTAAGAAATTTTTGATGAAATCTGAGAGGTTTCTAAACCAGCCATAGACAGCAACATTGAAACTTTCAAGGCCCAGAAAGGTAGTAAAGACATCGTTAAAATGGTCCATGTGACTACAATGGTTCAACCTTAATGTTATGCAGCGACGAGAACTTTTTGTGCACAAAAAATCAAACAAAAATAACTACTTTATTCAACAATTTCTTCTCTTCTGTGTCAGTCTCCTACGCTAATCACATAGTTAACAGTGCAGCGCTTCCGAGTTCTACGTCAGAACGCTGGCTCTTTATTGGCCGACGCTGTTAACGTGAGCACGACACATGCGCGTGATGCTGACGCTGGAGCTGGCAAAATAATGAGCTGGCATTTTGACGTAGAACCCAGAAGTGCTGCACGGAACAACATTGAAGAGAAGAAATTGTTGAATAAAGTAGTTATTTTTAAGTATTCTCATCGCTGCATAACATTAAGGTTGAACCACTGTAGTCACATGGACTATTTTAACTATGTCTTTGAAACTTTCAAGGCCCATAAAAGTTGTAATGACGTTGCTGCCTATGCCTATATTTCATCAAAAATATCTTAATTTGTGTTCTGAAGATGAATGAAGGTCTTACGGGTTTGGAACAAAATGAGGGCGAGTAATTAATGACAGAAATTTCATTTTTGGGTGAACTAAACCTTAAAGAGTTCATTTTGCTTATTCAAATCTGTATGTGGACAACATTCACAATCATGCACAATCTTTACCCTGAGAGAACTGAAAAAACAGAAAAATGTATGGTTTTCTTTTATGAGAAATTTGCAGAAGATATCTGAATCAATAACCCTCTTAGAGTTAAAACTAAAATCAGTGTGTTGGAGTGGAATCTATGATCTGAAATGGTGGTAGTAGACAAAGTTGAGGTGGATGTGAGCTGGACGCATTGGTTACTCACCTACGAGATCATTGCCCTACTTTTGGACAGCTCTGCACCCTTCTTAAGTATTCAAACACAGTTGGAGCGCCTCATCTCGCCAACTGGAAGTGCTTCAAAAAGACTAAATGCCAGAGAACAAGCCAAGGCAAATGTCAGCCATTCTTCCCTCTAACTGCTTGAGAAAACACTTGGAAATTTATTTCCAGCTTGACTTGAAAGCATACTGCCAGAAAACAAACCTCAAAGGCACTAAAACCTTTTATCATGAGAATTTGGGGCAAAAAAAAAAGGTAAAATCCAACAAATAACCCAGAAAAGAACTAGATTTTCTACCAATTAAGTTTCAGACAAAATACCAAACCATGAGCATTTTGGGGAAGCTAAAGAAGCTGATTCTACTGCTCCAGGCTTAAAGAAAAAACAGAACACAACAACAACACAATTCCCCCACAATAGGCACTGATCCAACCACATAGCAGAAAATATGTGCCATCCCCATTGTGTTGACTGTACTGTCAGTATAAACTGATGTGGGTCTGTTCTGAGCCTCTCTAGTAGGCGTGTTAGAATCATGGGGAAGTGTATAATCGAGGTGCAGGCGTGGTTGGGGGCAAATGGCTTTACCTTAGTGGGGAGCACGTCCGAGGCATTGTGGGGCGCTAATTCTCTTCCCCCGTCATGCTCAACTTGGCGTCCTGAGGCCCGGGAGCCATTTTAGCTGTAGTTAGCGAAAAGGGAAAATGTGGCTGGAACAGCAGTAATAATAACAAGACATACACTATTTATAATACAAAACAGACAATTTACTGTGTAGAATAATTTGTGTGGAGTCCTGGTGTGCTGCAAAAAGCTACACCGCCACCACCTTTCCATCTCCATTCTATCATACATCAAATTGAGAACATTAACACTACAGTGGTTGTTTGCCTGTGAAGTGTAATCAAAGAGATGAATTTTAATGTAGAGTGGTAAGATAATGGGTTACGTGTGCTAAGTGAGATTTGTGTGTGTACCCCACCATATTTCTTTGGAATGAAAGACTGAAGACTGCCTGAGGGGCATTCTAGGAAAAGAGGACATACATAACATGATTAAACAAACCATTCTTTTTATCATGCCTTCCAATTTCAATCATTATTCACTTTTATTGTGTCTGAAGGGAAGCTACTCAACTGTCATTACATCTGTATCACTTTGAAATTTTAGCAAAACATCTATTGCAGATAGTATGAATTTTTGGGTAGATTCCCTTCATACATTTACAAACGTTTGAAACTTCTGGCACTAGTTACATGGACTTTAACCTGGATGAATTATTCACACACTTTCAGTTTATAATGTTATAACATGTATGTTTAATTGAATTGCCTAAAATGCTCAAACTGGGACAGCACATTTTTTTTTTCCTTAAGAACAAAAATACAATTGTATGAAGCACTTCACTGTTTTTTTCACTCTTATAACCAATTGCCTTAACTAACTATATGTCAGGCCTGAAAAAGTTTATCACCCCCCCCTCCACACTAAATAACTAAGTGTTTCCACCCCAAAGCCCCTGAAATAACTTCACATGACTCGAATAATAAAGAGACTATAATAATGTGAACAAAATAAATGGTCAGAGAAACAATAGTAATTGCATGGGGCTACTTTCAAAGGAGACAAGAACGTAAAAAAACTCATTCTCTTTTAAAGACATTTGAGGGGTTACCACCCGTACTAGTAAGTCAATACTCCCAAGTATTCTGTCCATGTAAGAGAACGATGCAAGGCCAGAGATGGCAGTCGTTTGCTCTTTAAATCCTGCAAAACATGCATAATTGCTACTGGCAGGCTATAGAACCAGTTCTGTTTGCTATTTAGCAACAACGACATCTCGAACTCATTCAGAGTCAATATAGGTATCCAAATGGAAAACATTTAGAACATTGAATAAGCCTATCGAGCGACAAATTAAAGGTGTCCCTTTTGCAGTTAATTTGTCCTTACCTCTCTTTCACGACAGGCGATTTTAATATCAGTTTTATTGTAGTCGAACTGGGCAGGCGTGTAACCATCTGCACTAGTGAGGCAGTGGTTAGAGCGTTTAAGTACAGATTTGTGGATTTGTTTGGTACAGATTTACCTAAATATATCCATATGCACCACCCTTACTCAAATAGGACTATACAAAATAAGTATGATGTGCATGTGATTGTGGTGCTCATGTAAGCTAAGGGATCAGCCAAACTGTTAACATTGTGTTCTCACTCTCACACACACACACACACACAGACTTCAGTCACACAGGTCCTCTTTATATTCAGTCTAAACTATGCTGTCTTCCTAGTCGCTGTGAAATTTAACATCAGTCTAAGCCAAATACAATATACTGACAACAATTTGGATTAAGATATTTGACTGAGATTTGCTCCTCCTTTGCTGAACAATGAATCTAATAAAACTGTACCTTAGCTGGCATACTTGGTTTTACAAAAGTCTGTACAAAAAAAAAAAAAAAAAAAAAACGTTTATTTTTACAAGGCACAGTCATTTGACTTCAGAGGATGTTTGACCTGACACAACGGTCAAAGGGTATTTTATCTATAAAACTGACAGCTAATGTAATTCTGAGCACTTTGAAAAAATAAGGGGGGAAAACCGATAGGGGCTCAGAATCAAAATGGCCTCGTAAACTTTTACATTCTGTACATAATGACATATTTGACATTATGCAGGGGAAAGATAACTGCGAAACAAAAATAAATCAATTTATCCCTTTCCTCCAGTTTATTTTGTCATGTAGGACCAAAACTGACGCACGCACACATTTTCACAGCCATACACGTGTGCATACACTCATGTAATGGGGGCTATCGATATGGGGACTCAGATGTGTGTTGGTGAGAGTAATCAGGATGGCGTAGGAGGGGCTCCTTGTGTGCTGAAGTTGGCTCATACACTCTTGGTGAAGCTGTGGTGCCAGGGGCGGCCATCTGTTGCGGATCCATTGGGCCTGGAGGCACCATGGGCATCGGAGGAGGTGGTGGCGGAGGCGGTGGATAGCTGTACTGGTACTGCTGGTAATGTTGGTACTGCTGGTATTGTTGGTACTGTTGGAACTGCTGGTACTGTTGGTAGTACTCTGCATAGCACCTGGTATGGAGAAAGAATAAATATTGTATATGTAATTCATATTGTTCATATATATATATATATATATATATATATATATATATATATAAAAAATATTATATGCATCATTACGTAGCAAAACATTTAGGATGCCTTTACCTTGCAATTGGGTCTCCATTTTTAACTGCAGGTAATTCTGGACCACCAGGTGGTGTTGGGAGCAGGGCCCGTCGTTTGGGTCGTGTCTGGGAGAACGGCTGGGGAACCGGGTCAGGCAGTAATGGGGCCGCGCGCCGTATTGGACTTCGGTCTCGGTCGGATTTGGTCACAGCCTGCTGTTCGGCCAAAACTTGTTGTCCCTGCTCAAAGAATCGGGCCCGAGCGGCTTCAAACATGGCTTGGGGGTCAGGCTCTGTGCCTCCCATGGTCCCATAAGCTGGACTGGCACCGTACAGAGAGGAATTTGCTCCGTAGGCAGGGTTAATTGCAGTAGCGCCCGGAGGAGCTTCTCCTTCAGTGGGGTAGCCATCCCTAGCCTGGCTTATCCTCGAGCTGAGCACCTGGTCTGCGACAGCACTGTAGACTTGACTTGCCAGGGCCCCGTAGACCGCGGCACTGACAGGTTTGCCATCAACCCTGGAAGTGGTCAAGTCTTTCAGAGCTGCAAACGTCGGGTCAGTGCTCGCAGTGTTGTAGAAAGAGTTGTGGACACTCTGCTGCACCTGAAGAGGAAGCCCAGCAGCGGCAGCAGCTGCTGCAGCTAAGACAGCAGCCTGACTCTGGTGATGCTCCATGGGAGGCCTGTTGATTGGGCATTCTCCTGCAAAGTGACCATGCGCACCACAGCTGGCACAAGGGACCTTGTTTGTGGTCTGCTGTACCTTCGAGAGCTCCACTGCGAGCGGACGTCCCATAAATGAGGTCCCGTGAAGACCCTCAATGGCTTGATCTGCATCCTCTTTGCGCTCCATGTGCACAAAGGCGTAGCCTGTTAAAGAGGAGAGCTTTGCTGCAAGAGAACAAGTTGTAATGTCATATAACACCAATATTTATGCACTGACACAAAGCAGGTGTATTATAAACACACTTACTCTTTACTTTGTCACAATCAAGAACTTTGCCGTAAGCCGAGAAGAGCTCATACAGGTCTTCAACTGAACAAGAAGCACACAGGTTCCCCACAAATACTTTGGTGGAATTGAGGGGCCTCCCTTTGGATTCCTCAACTACAAGGCTCCGGCCACGATACTCTCGACCATTCAGATCACGGATGGCACGGTCAGCAGCCCCTTCTCCCTGCAGATGGACAAAGGCAAACTGCCTCAGTACAGTTAAGTGCACCACTTCTCCATAAGGGGCAAAAAGTGCTATTAGGTCATCTTGTGTGGTTTCCAAATCCAGATTCCCAACAAAGAGCTTCACTGCGTTGCTGTCGTCCATTGCACCCCAGAATACCTAGAAATAGGGAACAAGCCTTATTTCTTACTTTTTGGCGGCAAAAACCAATTCATACTAAAACTAAACGGGTCTGAAATTTGAGGAGGGCTTATCAAACGTAAGTTAAATCGGATCAGCTGAATAAAGATACAGACACCGCAAATCAAATTACGCACGTTTTCCACTCCACTGACCTACTTTTTCATTGTTTTTTGTAAATGTGGTAAATATGTTTGGCCGTTGTGCTTAAAATATTTATTTTAAATAATTGGCTAAATTCAAAAAGTTTTAACATTAAAAACCGCGTCTCTAGGCCTTGCGTGGTTTATTAATTCCACTAACCTGCGTTTCGCATTTTTAACCGCAAAAACGCGTTTTGTGTGAAAAGCCCCATATATCGCCACTCGTATGGGGTGATAGACACAAGAGAAAAAGGCAAAATGCAAACATCTCTTATCATTACAGTTATTAAAAAACCATTGTAGCCCGCCAGATGCGGGGACGCGCTGCTAATCTGAGCTGCGCAGTAACGTAGCATCTAGAAAGCGCTGAGCTCACCGAGTTTAGCTAATGACAACTGGCGGTGATTCACACGCATAGTGTTAGCCAGCTGACTTTAAACAGCTTCCTCGAAACATTCGCACCTGCCAGCCCCATAAGACGCACCATTTGTGTTCATATAAGCCTTAAAGGAATTTAAAATTCGCATAATTAGCACGCGCGTAGTTTGCTAGCCACGCGCTAGCTTGTTAGCAACCATAAACAAGGAAATACAAAAATGAACGCTCATCATACTCACTGTTAAAACAATTCAGGGGAAGCGGGAACAAATACGACCAAAAGCTAATGAATAGAGTCGAAGCGCTAAGTTATCAACAGGACAAAAATGTTTTGTCGACCCTCTCTCTTACCGAACGCGGTGGACAGACTTCATATCCGTTTCCCGACTGTTTGACGGTGTGACAGTCGTCCGGTCCGTGCGAGTGCAAATAATTGGTGGAAGGATCCGGAATTTGACATTATAAAGTAGGCTATACTAAAATAGGGAACGTTCACAATTTCATAGGGAAGAACGTTGTTTTTTTTAAGTATTGGAAATACGTGCATGGGATACACAAAGATAAACAGAATGGTAGCCAGATGCATAAATATATAAAGTCCCCATAAAACATGGAAACCCAAAATGTGTGTGTTTTCTTTTTGTTTTTGTATATCTGTTCATCAAACTGTTATACCCTATATATTTCGGTATGCAAGTGATTATTGTAATGTTTTATTTATTATAATCTGACTAGCAATATTAAAAAGATGAACTAGTCCAGGTTTCAGCTGAAAAGTCATTATGACGACGCTGTTTTAATTTCAAAGAGGAAATGTGGAAGCTGACATACTAGGGCTATTATTAATATTATCAATTTCAAAGAGGGAATGTGGACGACATAGGTCTATTATTATTATTATTAATTTCAAAGTGGGAATGTGGACGTGTGGCAATAAATTATATAATTATATATTTCTCTCTCTTTGTGTTCGTATGTTATAGCGCGTCACAGCATGCGCATGCCCAGGTATGAAACACGACTTGTCATGTCCGAGAGCGCGCTCGCCTGGAAACAAAACACATGTGTACGAGAAGACGAAACAGACAGTGTGAATCACAGTTTCACACAGATTCCTGTTGGTATCTTTTTAAACGTGTGCATGGTGGAATAACAAGCAAACCCCCCCTAATTATATATTCCCGGACTTTCCACATTTCCAAAAGTAATTCAGAGCATTTAATGGATCTGACACACTTTGGGAAAAGTCACGAAGTAGTGTAGTTTTTTCTTTTTGAATAACAGCGACTGATGAAGAGGTAAGTGGCTCTTCTTCTCTCTTTTAAATATGGTCATGTGTTATGACTATAGTGTTTTAGTGCCAGGTTATATTTACAGTACAGTAAAACATTAGATAACTGATTGAGGAAGTTCGCGCTTAGTCACAAAAGTGTAAGATGGTGATTATTATTTTTAAATAATGAATATTGTACGAAGTGTTTAATAAAGACTTTTCACTGATCATATTGACAAAGATTCGCATTGTCAAGATTTATCTATTGCATTCTCCTATTTTACACGTATCAGTGTTTCTTTTTTAATGCTAATCTCTAAACACACACATACATATATATACATATACATATATATATATATATATATATATATACATACATATATATACACATATATATATATATATATACATATACATATATATATATATATATATATATATATATATATATATATATATATATAGCCTATATTAACCTACAAATTTGCGAAAGTCGCGTACTATATTGAACTGGGCTGTCAAATTATATTGTTTCAGAATGTTTCTTTTATAACGTACATTTGTAGCAGTTACATTCTTTTAAACACATTCTTCTGTTTATAGTTGTTATTATTATTATTAGGTTGTTGTTGAATCATTAGTAAATTACTATTTATAAATCCCATTTCTCTGGCTATACTGTTTCCTGTCTTTATATTAAAATGGTGCAGTATCTAAGTAGGCCTACTTACTGTATACAGGACATTTGCTATATTTTTAAATAAAAAGACATATATCCACTCTCATTCCCTTTAGTGCTGTATCCAGTTACAGCTCCTGAAAATATCTTGTTCAGGCAACAATTAAAAAACCTCAGCCTGCATTACAGAACAGAGATAGTAGCAGCTCTTTCCCAGTGCATACTTAAAGGCTTCCTTCTCACCAGTCTGGACTTGCTCTGTTCATGCCCAGACACCAACAAATGAGGCAGAAATCATTTCAGAGCTCAGGCGGACCGGACAACAGTTTCCCCGCCCTTATTTATCCGTTAAAACTGAATTCACCATTGGGATGGATAAGGACATAGAAGAATGTTCAAGGAGAGATGTTGGCCTAAGGTGTTTGGCATACTTTCTTATTATTTGTTACAGCATTTTTTTTATATTTTTTTTTTTTGAAAAAATAGTTTTTCCAAATCAATATTTGCCAAATCAAAAGTAGTGTGGCCTAACCAGGAATCCACGTTGTTGTCATGCGAGAAGGACAATATTAATTTATTTATTAAACATCCCTTATTTAGATTTTTTTTTTTTTTTATTACTTAAAAAACAAACAAAAAAACAACACGTTTTAAACATTTTGTTTAGGTCAAATGGAGTAACCCAAAGAAAATGTTGTTTGACTCATGACTTAAAAACTTTGCTTTGCTATGTTTTGCAAATATCAACTTTTTGAATCATGAATTTAAAAAATGTTCTTTCTTTTTTAAGTACTAATTAAGTCAACTACTAATTAAATACACTCAGACGTATTCAAGGTGCAAGTAGTGGTTAGACCACTTAAAGTATTAGTAGAAAAGACTACACTTTTTTGTTTTTTTCTTCACGTTTCATACTTTATTGCCCCATAAGCAGATATCAAATATTATTAGAAAGTATTATTAGAGGCATATCTCAGTTGGCCTTTTATCTACTGATGAATCTACAACATTCTGTGGGAATTTTTTTCTAAAAGGAACCAAATAGTCCCTTGAGAGGAAAGTTTTAATATATCACTCTTTTAATTTAGTTTTTACCCATATGTTCTTTATCTTCCAAGTAACGTCAGAAATATAATAATACTTATTTTCCTTTTGCAAAAAAAAAACCTTTACATTTATGCATTTTGGCAGACACTTTTATCAAAAAGCCACTTACATTCACTTGCATTCAAAAGTATTAAGACTACATTTTATCAGTTCTTCTCAGTTGAGCCTAGTTTGTATGAAGTTTTGGAAAAGGTATCTGGCCTTTCCTAAATTTGAACAGTGGAGGCGTGTGTGTCCGTGGGTTGGAATGCCCAGTGGAATATGTAAGCCTCTGTTGCCATAGCAGCCATTGGCTCTTGCCAAAAAAGTATTCCATACTGGCCCACACAGAGTCAACCTGCTACCCAACCTCACTCAACTAGTGAACAAGTTACTTTAAGAGTCAGCATTAGATACTAAAGAGTGTTCATTCATTATATAAGATGTATCAGTGAAAAAAGAAAGTTTTCAAATAATGCATCCACTCATTTTATTTATTTATTTTAAATAGAATTGTCGCATCATGATAAAATGCCTTTATTACACTAATACTTCTCGAAAATGTAATTCTCAGTTCCTCTTCACCTTGCATCACATTTGGTATAAATGATGCTTCTGTTGTTTCATCTTTAAGAACAATGCAAGTGTTTTTTGAATGGTCTGTGTGAATGCAGAACAAAAAAACGGTAGAGATGTGGTATTAGTCAGACTGTGACAAACTGTTCTCACATGGCAGGGAGAAAAACAGAGCCAGCGTGGGAGTTTCCCGTAGCCATTGAAAAGCAAAGGTCAGAAAGGAATAAGTAGGCACATGATTGTGCGAAAATAGCCATTCTAGGAAAAACAGTGACAAAATGTTTGAGAAACACACATGAGAAAAAAACTAAGATGTGTACATGAATAATTTACTGTAAGACAGGTCTAAGTCACTGACTGACAGACATCCTCCAAAACTGGTCAGAACTTCCTTTTTTTGTCAATTGCCAATGTGAACATTCACAAAGAGGAGAAACAGAGATTCATTGTCAAAGGAGTTGAGATCTCACTGTCGTTCAGAAGATGCAGGGCGACCCTGTGTACGACTATCCTGACTCTCGGCCCGTGGGGGACCGACGGGCTTGTCCGCAGAGAGGATCCCAGAGGAGCATCAGTGTACTGGACCGGCTCTTGCTGACGCACCCTGTGTGGCTCCAGCTCTCCGGTAACTCGGCTACAGCTCTACACATCCTGCGGCGTGAGCCCCCCGGGGTGAGCAAGCACATTCCAAACACCACCTGCTTTGAAAAGAGACAGTTAGCCTACGATCAAACTTAAACAACATTCTTGGAAACTTTTGTTACCTTGCAGACGTTCCTGGTGCGCAAGTCCAGTACATCGCAGAAAAAAATGCTGTGCGTCCGGCTGGCGGATGACAGCACGCCGTCCTTCATTAAACAGGTTGTCATTCGAGAAGAGGACTCAGGTGAGTTTGTTAATAAATTACTCTTGTCATCTTGAATAGATTATAAGCAATTAAGCAATGAGTTGGCCATACTATTATTAATTTTATGTCAACATTAGTTATCGACTTTTGGTGACTAAACCATTCCTTTACATTAACAGCCTTCTCTTTGGAAAGCTCAGCTATCAGTTTCCCAGATCTGTGCAGACTCGTTGCCTTCTACTGTGTCAGTCGGTATGGATTAGTATTTACTATGTTCTATCTACAACAACAACAGCAAGGCACTCCCTAAATATGATATTTTTAATCCATTATTGTGGATCTGTATTTTAGGGATGTGCTTCCTTTCACTCTGGAGCTGCCTGAAGCAATAGCCAAGGCTTCCTCACACAAACAGTTGGAGTCAATCTCTCATATGGGTGTGGGTAGGTACAACTTTGATTATCTGTTGAAATGAATTGAAGGTTTGAAAGGCGCTGTCTGTCGGGCATTTTATGATGCTCATGCTGCACCAATCCCAGAATTATAGGTAGAGCGCAGATTTTATTTTTGTATTGTACAAAAAAAGTGGCAAAAGTTTTGGGTCCGTTTTTTAAAAAAGAAATTAATACTTTTATTCAGTGAAGATGTATTCAATTGGCGATAGGTGATAGTAAAGAAATATATCGTGTTACAAAAGATGTAAATTTCAATTAAATAGTGTTCTTTTGAACTTTCTATTCATCAAAAAATAAAAAACAAAAAACTCCCGCACACTATCTATACTTGCAAAATATTTATTGGCAACGTTTCGGTCCCATGACCTTCATCAGGCACATACCTTGTTCTTTGTTTTTTATTTGATTTGACCTACCTACATGGTCTTTTTTTCCCACGCACCTATCACCTGCAGGTGTGCGATGGTGTTTGCGTTCTTATTCATCAAAAAAAAAAAAAACTGCAATATGGTTTCCACAAAATATATAACCAACAACAACTGTTTTCAACATGATCCTTCAGAAATCATTCTAATATTATTATTTGCTGCTCAAGAAACATTTCTTATTATAATGCTGAAAACAGTTGTGTTGGTTAATATATATGTTACCGGCAAAGTGTGTAATCCGGCATTCTATATAATGACTAGGTAATGTATAGAATTAGGTAATGTACTTTTTGCAAAAAACATCAGGAATTCTATACATTGCCTAGGCATTCTATACAATACCGGGATTTCACACTTTGCCGGTAACATATATATTAGTTATCGGCTTCATAACTAATATACATATATATGTATGGCTTCATAGTATGGAAAGAAGTGTTGTTGTTTTTTACATGTAAATAAATATTTAAAAAGTAAAGTAAATATTACTTTAAATATTTAAGTTTAATCTAAAAATAGTGGAAATTAAATGTAATTAAGGCGAGACACTACAGGTGAATAGGGTGAAATTTTAAAATAATAGATATCACCATGAAACTTCCTCAGCTGATTACTTACACAAGTATTTAAAAAAAAAATTAATTACAAGTTTTTGAAATTTGTATGTTTAATTATGCAAATTAGGCATTATCTAATTGAATATTGAATTTTCGGTAGATAGATCTAAACATATGATAAAGCCAGGTGCAAAATTCTTTTTTCATTTTGTTTACACACAAGATGAAAAACATATTTCATAGGGATTTCAGGATATATGCCTTCATTACCTAGAAAATCTAAATATACTGTCCATAGCCTTAAAAAAAATCGATTTTCGCCATTTTAAAAAAAATAAAATGTCACATAAATCAGGCCAGGAATGATTTATTAACAAATCCCTCTGAAAATATCTTCAGAATACTGCTAAGTGTATAACTGGAAAGTTTGGTGTATATAGGTGCCACATAGGCTGAGATGTTTGTACTAGAGAATGACAAAAAACTCATTTTGAGAAAACAGCATTTAAAGTTTTAAATAGCTCTAAATGAGATTTTGTCATTAGCTTTAAATCCCCCTTTGGACCTTCACGATTGGTTACTGATAGAAAGGAAATGCCCATATTTGGGTTACATAGCGTTGTGCAGGAGACTCAGAGCTTTACAACGATACCGGTCATGACAGACTTCAGAGAACAGACGGAGTTCGGCATGTCGCGTTGGAATGCTAACTTCTTGGTAAATTCTGGAGAAACTTACTGCCGCAAGTAAACAAAATGTAATAAAATAAACATCTTAATGTATATTTTCAACGTTTTCTTGATAGCAGCTTGAAAGAACACATATTGAAGGAGTAAACTAGCCCAAAATCTCAAAACTGACCACTGCATGAAAAATCTGTTTTTGCCTGCCGTGTCTCGCCTTAATTATCGATCACTATATCCAATGACTGATACGATAATTTACTGTTCACTCAGCTAATATGCATCATAAAACATGTTCATCATGATCTCAATGCCCTTTTGTATTCCACAGAGTTCTGGAATTCCCACCTAAATGTCCGGGGTCCTCGTGATGAACCTCCTGCCGCTGACAAACTCTTGCCCCCAACTCCAAGCCCAGAAGACTGCTCAACGCACATCAACCTAAACCCCACCACATTCCAGGAGCTTTGCCCAATCCAAACACGGAGTCCCTGTGAGCTGAATTACGGGGGAGGCAAAGGTTTATGTTTCGTCAACCCCCTCTTCCTACAAGACTACCCTGGTCGCAATGCCATGCGCAGACGTCATCATTTCAAAACCAGCATAAAGGTTCGAGTCTCCACTGAAACTTCCAGCCCCCTGTCACCACCTGTCATCCCACCACCTCCACCACCGTTACTGGCTAAAGCCAAATGCAAAGCAAGATTAAAAGCTTTAAAACAGACGACCCCACCTGTTGCAGTTCAGGCTGGCGAGGAAGCCATCAAGAAGACTGAGCAGGAAGCCACAGACTATATGCAACCTTGTGTAGTGTCTCAGAAGAAGACCATGGTCACCCCAACTCTTTCACCCACTGCTGAAGAAGACGACTATCAGATGCCCAAGGCTCTTCAGAAGGTACTGAGACATTTCAGCACTGATTTTACGGGACATTTTAGTTAAGTTTATGTGTTTTCATGACTGTCTTTTTGCGCTTTTAGGCCCAGATGAAAATCCTGGAGCAGAAAGGACATGAAGAAGACGAGGATGAGGAGGAAGGGCTTGTTCTGGAACAGCGACACGCTCCGTCCCTTAGTGAGCTGGACAGCAGCAGTTCGCTTAGCAGCCTCGACGAGACTGAGGAGAGTCCCGAGCGTCCTCCCCTCGTGCGAGGAACTAGCAACCCGGTTATGTCGCCTCCTAGGAAGTCCATGTCTGCCCTACGCAAGATGAGCGCCGCCTTCATATCCTTTTTCGCCCCAGAGAAGCGAGTGTCGCGGATGGTGGAGGACCTGTCTCGTGATCGCCGCATGGCGTTTGGCGCTCTGGTTCAGGACTTCTTGAGGCAGCAGAGAGAGGCACTGAAGCCCCAGTGCTTGAACTCTCCTGTACAGCTGCTGCAGGATTTGCGTCTCTTCATCAGTCAGGCCAAAGTGTTCCTTCTGGAGTGTGGAGAGCTTGAACCTCCAATCGAAACTCTTCTGACTGAGAACGAGAAAGGTATTTTAGTCAGTATGATTTAATGTAATACTGTTGTCAGTATCATTCAAACAAGTTAAATGGTGAAATACCACTGTATTTTCCTGTGTGCAGACCAAGCGCTGGAGAAAGCCATGTTCCGCTGTGTGCTGAAGCCTCTGAAGCCTCAGATTGATGCGGCTCTTCGGACCCTGCACAAACAAGATGGTTCCTTCCAGAGAATGACGGACAGCTTGCAAAGAGCCAAAGGAGCCTCACCCCAGAAGCTCTTTGGGGTTCAGGTGGGCGTTCCTGACGCCCAGGGCATTGAGAAAATTAAGCACAAGTTGACTCTAATGCAGCGGGCTTACTCACCCATTGACAAAGTGCTGCTACTCCTGCAGATCTGCAAACTCATTTACAAAGCCATGAAAAACAAATCAGGTAATGAAGTTCTTAAATAGCATTGGTTTATTATATACATGTAGATTTATTTGTGCACATACACTACCGTTCAAAAGATTGGGGTCAGTAAGATATTTTTTAAAGTCCCCCTGTAGTCAATAATTTTATCCCTTAACTCATCTTTGATCACCAAAATTACATATTTAAACCTTTTTTCCTTTAAAATAGCTTGAATGTAACTACACCGTTGCCTCATTTAGTATACGCGGTTCTATGAATATACAAATTAGCCCCGCCTCCACTCACTCACACCAGCTCAGAGATCCACTCATTGACGATCACACGTTGACGTGATAGGTAGTTTGTGACGTCAGCAACACCAGGGATTTTAAACTGAGCTTTTGAGTCTGTCTTTGGTTCACTGGTGTTGACTTATGAATTTGCCCATGGTTTGTCTTAAAGCATATTAAAAACACCACATGGACATATAAACAACATTAAAAGCTGGATTTTCACCACAGGGGGACTTAAAATGTTTTTGAAAAAAGTCTCTAATGCTCATAGTAATAATCAAGTAATACTTGTGAAATATTGTTAACATTTAAAAGAGTTTTCTATTTTATTATATTTTAATATGTAATTTATTCCTTGCAAAGCTGAATTTTCAGCATCATTACTCCAGTCTTCAGTGTCACATGATCCTTCAGAAATCATTTTAATATGCTGATTTGCTACTCAAGAAACATTTCTTATTATTATCAATGTTGAAAACAGTTGTGCTGCCAAGTTTTTTTTGTGGAACCCATGCTAAATTTTTTCAGGATTCTTCAAAAGAATGGCATTTATTTGGAATAGAAGTCTTTTGCAAGATTATAAATGTCTTTACTGTCACTATTGATCAATGTAATGAGTCCTTGCTATCTGTATTTCTAAAAAACAGGTCAGGAATTTGGAGCTGATGACTTCCTGCCCGCTCTATCCTATGTGATGGTCCTGTGCAATATGCCAGAGATCTCTCTGGAGGTGGAGTATATGATGGAGCTTTTGGAAAGCTCTTGGCTTACAGGAGAAGGTATGGATAAATACTTTGTAATCTTTAGCTAATTATTATTATTATTATTTATTTTTATTATTATTAATCATTATTATTATTATTATTATTGTCTTGAAGGGGGTTACTATCTGACAAGTCTCTATGCCAGTCTGAGTCTGATTCAGAGTCAGCCAGAGGATGTGCCACCCAACGGCCTCACAAACCAGGCCAGAGAGTCTCTGAAAGAATGGAGTCGGCGTCGGAGCAACGAAACCACAAATCAGAAAGACAACCAATTGCCCCAGGTCAGATATACTGGTTGAACAAACCAAAGTACATCATCACTTGCTGAATCGTGCATTAAAGTTTATATCAAAAGTAGCAACAATAAACAAGAGCTCCATGTGTTGTTTCTATGCCACAGAGATTTATAAAGGTGCTGTTTCAAGATGATGACCGTAGCATAGTGAAAACTCTAATGTGGAAGACTGCGCTCGACGGTGAGGCTATGGCTCAGCTGTGTGCTTTGAAGTTTGGGGTGGACCGGCCGGAGGATTACAGCCTGTACTGGAGGAAAGACGGGGAGTTAACACCTCTCCCGTCCAACGCCCAGGTTCAAGACCTGCAGAGCATGGGAGCGAGTGGGGTTCCCCTTATTTACCAGGTGACCAATCAGGCTGAAAGTTCCCAGAAGCTGAACAGAGGGGGCGCAGTCGATCTCACAGAGGAGGCTTCATAATATAGGGCTTTTTTTTTATTGTCATAGCAAATTCTGTATTTTATATAGCATGCCTGGTTTGTCACATAAAAGCTGATATAATAATAATAATAATATGCTTGTAATGGAGCTCAAAAATGATTTGAGCAGTATTTTCACTGAATTAATTTAATGTTGACTGCAAGTTTACACTCTAATAAAGGTTCTTTATTGCCATATATGGTTCCATGAAGAACCTTCAACATCCACTGAACCTTTTCATTTGCACAAAATGTTCTTTATAATAAAAAAGGTTCTTTAGATTCTTAAGAATCTAAGAAAAAATCTTGGGTTCTTAAGAAAAAAAAAGAATTATTTGAAGAACAGTTGACTGAAAGGTTCTGTGGGATGCCAAAATTGATCTTCTATGGTTTTGCAGCAAAATCCCTCTTTTGAAACTTACATTTTTAAGAGTGCAAGATGCAAAATCAGCCTATTTTTGTGTCCATTACTGGTAATTATGTATAATGTTCAGCTGGTGTTGTGTGAGATGTCATTGGGCTAAATTATAAGGCATTTCCTCTTGTTATATTATTTAAAATGTTCTTATAGGTTGGTTATTAATGACTTGATTCATTATCCCGACTTTCAGTTTTCAATTTTTCCCCCCTTTTAGTCTTTTCTAATGTAAAAACTGTGTGGGTAATTAACCAGTTACGTAAATTTCTCATTTATGAGATGGTCAGTAATGAGTTACTGGATATTATCTTATTGTTCACCTTGTATCATGATAATATTTATATGAAATGCATTGTACAAATGTTTTGGTATTTTGAAAGTAAACAACAATACAATATCTTCGGAAATAATTGGTTTTATTTGGTAGGGACTGTTGATTTTCACAGTCCACACTGAACACTTTGAGGAACTGAACAGCCTGTAAAAAAATTAACAACTTATATTCTTAAGAATGAATGCAACCATTTCTCCTAGATAACAGTGAATCAGCATATTAACTCTACCCTAAATATGATCTGTAGTTAGCGCAGAATATGTTTCCATTTTAAAGTAAGTTGAGAAAGTGTGTTACGTGTTGTGATTACATAAGTACCGCCCTCACACAGCAAGTTCACTCTTGTCAGCGCTTTCACATGCCTATGTGGGAAGCGTGGGCTGCGGTCGGATTCGAAGCAGGAACAGAAATTTCTAATTAAAACTCTTATCAGAATTGCCTTTGTTTAGAAGTGAATAGACAAAAAAGAAAGAAAAATAGTGGGAAGGTAAAGCACTTGGGGTTATGTTCCTGTGTTTAAGTGTGGTTCTTCCTTCCTCCTACATGTGAATGGTTTTATAATCATTACCAGTCCCTTCCTTGTGCACTCTGCAGACTTTTGTTCATTTCCGAAAGTTGCTGTGACTCAGTGTGGTCCAATACTCGTCTGAGAGGACTTCCACAGCACTGTGTCCTCTCAGCACCAGCAGGTGGAATCCGTGCGGGTCATTTCCAGCAGCTGGGCCTCTACCTCCTCGGCATCGTCTGGGAAGCGTTCAACGAAGGACTGGATGAGCCCTTCAGCGCTGCCTTCATACTCAACCAGCTTCACAGCGTCATCTACAACACAAACAGCAGCACATTATTCCATTTGTGTATCTGTGTTTCTGTCACTGATCATACAAGAATGGTTATTTTTAATATATGGCTGAAGGAAGGAGGCTAAACACAAACCTTTGAAGAAGGTGTTAGCCTGGACAAACATCTTACGAGCTTCCTTACGGAGCAGAACCGTCTCTCTGAGGCGCAGGAAATCGTGGGTGCCGTCAGCAGTTACAGCCGAGTAGCCTTCATACAGAGCCCTTCCTCCCTCCACATCGGCTGTCGCCTTGTGCACCTTTACAAAAAAAAGCAAATCATTATGGAAGCTCGTTTCTGTTCCATCAAGCTGCAGTCACACTAGACTTTGAGCACGCAAAAGTTCTACGGACACGGCAACGGTCGTGATATGACGTCACATTCTGCGGCATCTGTTTTGATAAAAACGTAAATTCAACATATAACAAATAATAATAAATCCAGAAAGTAAAAATATACAATCTACTTCACTTTAATGCAAAAAATACATGTGTTCTTTTAACTCTCGCCGTGACTTATTCATCTTCTATTGGTCACGTCTTCATGTAATATGAACTTTGGAACGAACCGAAATGCCAAACTTTTTCACATGAGCTTTTTCCAGTCTCCAGCATTCATATGCGTATGAATGGAAGTCAATGGAAGGAATGAAAAGTGTAGTGTAAACGTTCAGAGTAAAAGAATTATAATAATAAAAAAAAATTAAATACTTTACATTAACTGAAATAAAATATTAATACAACTTTACATTTTATTTCAGCTATAGTCATTCATATATATATATATATATATATATATATATATATATAAAGCCTTTTATTTCTAAATAACTCACTAAAATGCAATGTCATGTGGTCATACTACTGCTGGAAACGTTTTCTATTGCATAATGTATTCTGTTTCTCATACTATTTTTAATAACAAGTAGGCTAGTGTATGCAGTGCAGTATAATTTAGTTAGCAGAACGCAAGTTCCGTTTGAACAGTAAGCTGGCTGTACCTGCAGTTTACAGAGGAACCTCTGGATGGCGCTCTTGCCCACTGTGTTGATCTTGCTGCGGTCGAGCGTTATGACAGCGTCTGGTCGTCCATCTGTCCCCGTGCACTCCTTCAGACCAACCAGCCCCTCTCCAGCCTCCAGCAGAACCCGCAAAATCACAAACCGGGCCTGCATGTGTGCCTATAACAGCCAGGACAATGTCAAGACGAGAAGATAATCAAGCAAAAGAGTAATGATTTCTGGACAGGCACACATCTAATTCTCACCTGTCTCCAGCTCTTGCTCTCTTGCGTGTAGAACTCCAGGCCTAAAAGGCCAGCACGCACCATGGTCAGCCAGTTCACGTACACCACCTCCTCTGCATCCTCCCCTTCATGCCCGAAAATACTGGCACGCACACAAATTGCTCAGCATTTATATCTGAGTGAATCCATACAGAAGTGACTGAAGGTTCAGTGACTCACCTGAGCACCTGTTTGTTGAGACACAGGTAGAGACCTACACACTCAGCCCGACACTCCTCATAGGACGAGGCGATGGTGGAGAACTTGCTGTCCCATGTCTCGCTGCCCTTGTACCAGCTCGAGATCTGAAAGCCAAAACGTCAATTTTATGACTTTGATTGGCAGTGCAAGGTTCATAAAGAGGGTAAAGCACAGTTGAATCCAGTAATGAACAGGATGACAAGGTAACCAACTCACCAGTTCCCCTGTTTCTGGATTACGTACAGCAGTTTCGTCAAAGTTGAATTTTCCCTTATCATCCTGTTTCAATACAAACACATAAGATGAAGAAACTGTGAAACATTTGTATTCATGAAATGTTCTGGGTTCAAAACAACTATGTTCTATTGAGAGTTTAAGCTCCAAGCTCTGCTAAAAAGACAATTTAGACAACTTCATAGCTAAACAGAAGAATTACTCCAAGTGGTTTAATGAAGAAGAAAAAAGAAGAGGAAAAAAGCATGTACTGTATGGAGAACTATAAATGCCACTCAAATATATATATATACACACCAGCGTTTAAAAGTTTGGGATCAATAAAATGTTTAAATGATGTGAAAGAAGTCTATTTATTAATATTGTGAAATATTATTATAATTTAAAATAACAGTTTTCTATTTGAATATATTTTAAAATGTACTTCATTCCTGTGATGGCAAAGCTGAAATAAAGTGATCCTTCAGAAAATCACCCTAATTTACTGATTTTCTGCACAAGAAACATTTCTAATTATTAGCAATGTTGAAAACAGTTGTTCTGCTTAATATTTTTGTGGAAACAGTGATACATTGTTTATTTCAGGATTCTTTGATAAATAGAGAGTTCAAAAGAACCACATTTATTGGTAAAACTTTACAGTAAGGTTCCATTAATTAAGGTTATTTATTGCATTAATATTACCTAACAAATGAGCAATACATTAGTTACAGTACTTCTTCATCTTTGTTAACATTAGTTAATAAAAAATACAATTGTTCTTTGTTAGTTCATGTTAGTTGTAGTTTATTAACTTATGTTAACAGACAAAACTTTGATTTTAGTCTTAGTTAAAAATTTTAGATTAACATTAACTAAGATTAACAAATGCTTTAGAACTATTTTTCATTGTTAGTTCATGTTAACTGATGTAGTTAGCCAATTCTGCTTCTGCTTGTGTTTCTCTACCTGAACAAAGAGCTTCCCACTGCCATGACCCAGCAGCTCATGGAGTCCAACCTGCACCTCAAAAGAAGGCCCTTTCCATTTGATGTACAGGTCCTACAGAGGAAGAAAAATGACCACTCTGAACCTCTACTGCAACATGTTTGATTCATTAAACTATGGCCTGGTTTCACAGAAAGGGCAGTGACATATTTTAAGATATGTCAGTGCAAATCGCTTTCCTTTAAAACAGCTCAAACAAGCATTTTATTCTGGGTCTAGGTTTAAGCCTTGTCTGTGAAACCGGGGGTATGGGTGCCAATCCTTATCCTGGAGATCTACCTACCCGCAGAGTTCAGATCTAACCCTGATCAAACACCTGTCTGTAATTATCAAGTGCTCCTGAGGATCTTAATTAGCTGCTTCAGTTGTGTTTGATCAGGGTTGGAGCTGAACTTTGCAGGAAGGTAGATCTCCAGGTATAGGATTGGGCACCCCTGCATTACAACCTCACAGACAGCCTTACCTTGTCATTCTCCTCAAGAAAGGTGAGCTTGTCTTTCTGCGTGGCATACGCAACAGCCAGCACATTCCCAAGTGACACGTTCTTGAAACCTTCTGTCTGTCTGATGTCGTCATCTACAGATAGATAAATGGTTAAAACTTCTCATAGAACATTTATCAATCAAATTTGACTGCATATGGAAAAATCCATGTCAGTTCAGAGGACTCACAGTTTGGAATGTTGATTCCTGCAGGGATGCCGCTGCCGGCGAAGGTGAGTACGTCCAGAGACGTGAAGTCTGGCTTGAGGAAGTTGTCCTTCTCAAAGGCTGGAGGCCAAGGCAGCTCTGGAAGCAAGACCTCGGCCGAGCTCACCAACTGAGCAAAGCGAGCGCTCATGGCCTTGTTCACCACGGCAACAAAACCTGTTGGGTAAGATGGTAAATGCGAAGGAGAGAGAGAGAAACAGAAGTCATAACTGGGAATCTACAACAGTTACTGGTTGTTTGAGCAATTTGTGTGAAATGATTTCCTGTGTTTTTTTTGCATGTTGGTTGCACCACATGACTGATTTGGTGGACAAAAAGTTGAGATAATAATAATCATCATCATAAATATTATTATGAATATATTATTAAATAATAATAATACAAATAAAAGATTATTCCAAACTAATCTTTTTTTAGATTAGTTCTTTTAATGAGACTTTTAATTATAATAACACAAATATTAATTATAATATTTCTTAATATATAATCAGGAATTAAAAACATGTTCACCATAGATGAGATGTATTCAAGCAATCGTATGTATGAATTACATTTTTACGTGTATTTTTTAAATAAATGAATAGATCTGGACAAGAAATGACCCTAAAATATTTGATCTTACCTTCAAATTCACCTCTTGAGCCAAATGGATCTCTGTAGCTCTCAATAAAGCCAATGTAACTGATAAAACATAAATAAAATAAAAAGGTTTGTAATAGAAATTCCAAATGGGAAAGAACAATAAGTCTAGCTCAACAATGAAATCAAACATTTAAGCCTATATCAATAGCCTGTGGCCTATTTCACAGAGTTGGTTTCTGTGGCAATCCAGGTAAGTTTGAGTTTACTTTGCACAGACTCTGTTTTTGGGGGGTTCAAAATGATGTATTAGTTTTTAGCTGTGTTCATCACCATGTTAACTAATGCTACAAGGCTAACATGCTTTAAAGCATGTATTATTCAGAGTCAGAGATCGCAAACCAAACCTGAACCAATCAGCTATGAGCAAAGTGGCATTAATCTAATGCAGTACATTCACTCCTCTTATATCTCTTGCTCCAAATTAAAGCACTACACAGTAAAATAATTTTAAGAGACAAAAATCACAAGGCTTTCATCTGAGCCGATGACCTCAAAACCTAGCACATGGCCCTTTCCCAATCCTGTCCCCCCTCTCTCTCTCTCTCTCTCTCTCCAACACACTTCCTGTCCTCTCTACAACTGTACTATCGGCATAAAGGCAAAGATGCCGTAAAAAAAAATCAATCAACTTTTGTTTTAAACGCATTAGATTTTATAAAGCTTTTAAAACGACTTTGCTTATTTTCTTTTAAGCTCATTGTAAACCTAAAAAAAAGAAAAAATGGTTATAGATGTTTTCTTTCAGCAGCCTTTTCAAACTTTCTCAGCAGCAGCAGTGTTTCTTCTTACCTTGTAAATGTGTTTAAAAGATTAATATGTCTTATAACAATCTCTGTATACATCTTCAGCAGAAAACTAAACTGCGCTGACACTCTTTTGAGAAGTGAATCAAACTGGCGCTCTCCGTGTTTCGTGTGATTGGCTGTTGCTTTCAGGTGCATGCGCTCCAGAGTTAAACAAACTCGGGATCAAATCTGAGTTGACAAACAACGTTTATAACGAGTGTTGTGAAACTTTGTTCAATTAGCTTTGTGTAAAATGCCACAGGTCTGTTAAAAATGAGTCAGACACCTCTCCACAATAGGTCCTTTGTCTTTGATCCAATAACGGGACCCTTCTTTATGGGCTTCCACTGAACCATAGGTGAAACTGCGGATATACTCCTCCAGCATCTTCTTCTGGTTCTCATTGGCTGCATGAGCCTGAGACAAAAAACAAAACAAAAACAACAACAGCAGCAGCTTTACTCGTGCTTCAAATGGTCATGCTGTTCATTTCACATCCAAAAGTATCATTCATTCAGTGTTTTTTTTTTTTCAGGTTGAATGCTGTCATACCTTGGCTTTTTCCAAATTCTGACACACTTTCTCCATAAGAAAGGAATAATCGCCCCTCTTAACACTGAACACAGCATCCTCAAATTCATATCTACCACAAAAAGTTTCACCACCCTTCTCAGCATCACAGCAGTCTGCAGATGGGAGGGAAAAAAAGAGGACAAAGAGAAAATAATGGAGAAAAGGAAAAAAACTCAAATAAAATGAAAAGTAATACACAACATATAAACTGGATTTAAATTGGTCTGTATACTCACCCGCCTTCTCAGCAGATGCCAAACGCACCTCATAGCACCGCTTCCCATCTATTTCACTCTTGAACAGACGGGTGTTGTAGGCACTCAGTTTCTACAAGGACAGACAGAGTACTCTAAATGTGAGCGAATATTTAGGCAATCTAGTTCATTCATGCTGTCGTTCATTCATGCGGGATGTGAACAATACAGCTGTTAGGAATGTGCGAGGCTTCCGGTGTCACTTTCTTCCAGTATTTTTAGCTGAACAAAAACAGTCTGTTATGCAGCTTGATGTTGGAAAGCGGTGGTTGTTGTCATAATTTAATTTATTATTGTAATTATAAACACTAGTTTGTACCTCAAATTGTTTTACCAACAGCTTTACCATTTCGTCATTCTTCTAGTTATATACCTATAGCAGCTAATGAATAGGAAGTCTCACATATTCACAGAAAATATCTTCCACATTTCAAAAAGTTGATACCTTGGAGTCCAGAAATTTCTGGGCAAACTCTGCATCTTCTAAGCTGCAGTTCCCTGAGAAGTAAGTTGTGATCCCCTAGGAGAGAATAGTAATGAATAGTAAAACATCAACCGGAGACTAAGCTGTAAAAAGTGTCTTTCTTTTTTCCTCTTTTACCTTGTCACCCAGGCCGAGCTGTTTCACCTTGTCTTCTAGGGAGTAGAGGGGCTCAGAGCAGCAGCCCCACAGCGCCTCTATGTCGCTGGGGCTCTCCTCAAACACCAGGCTCTCCCACACAAGAGCCTTGAACTTCTCCTGCATATAAAAAAGGCATAGTTATCAAATACTAAAACTGTTGGGATGTTGCATACAAGTATGACCGATTACACATGGGACATATTAAGTAGGGTATTTCACCTTTGGTAGGTTGGGGATGAACTTGGTGTCCCCAAAGGACTTGTAGTTTCCCATGTTTGCATAAATCCCAGCAGCATATACGAGGAAGGCCTAGAATGAGACAGAACTTTGTTACGACAATGAACACAGAGAAGATGTTGACTTTGGTGTTCGTAACAGGTCATTTCACCTGATATTCCTCTGCGCTCAGTCCAGCTGCAGTCGCCGTTGCCTTCAGCTGCTGTGGCGCCTGTGCGCGGAACAATTTTTGGAGCAGTGCGTAGATGTTGGCAGACTCAGGAGACGTCTGGATCAGCACGGCCAGGCCACCGTACCAGGACGCTCGAGAGAGGTAGTGTGCATACAATTGCTCTTTGGGAGACAGCAGCCTGAAAGCCTCCCGGCAATCCAGAGCAGAGATCCCGATGTCATTTGGGAGGTAATACTGAGAGTCCACCATTTCAAACTTTAGGCAGCTTGTTCGCTCTCCACTGAAAATTCACAAAAGCATGAAGGAGTCACTAATTAAATATCCTACTATGCAAAAGAACAAAATTACCTGGTTATAATTTATTGGGGATTCATCATGCTCTGTCTCTCTCTCGCACACATAGTTAATATAAGCCATTGGGCTGCCAACTTTTGAGTTAAGCTTGAGACCCTTTCACACAATTTCCTGATCCCAGAAAATTGCCATAGAATGGCTAGAGTGCCTTCAGTGTGAACGAAAACACGTCCCGGGATTGAGCCCGGTATCGATCCAGGGATGGGGACCTAGTAACATTGCCGGGATCAGTCCCGGACCACGGCCTGTGTGAACAAAAGGCAGGACCAATGCCATAAGGGGTATGTCGTAGTGATGACACGTGTCGTCGCACTGACGTAGTTATCGTGTGTCTCTTTGACCGGGTGTTTTAAATGCAGATCAACGTTCACGTTGCATATTAACTTAGTAGAAAGTTTGTGTGCTTCAACGGAACAAATGAAAAGTGTGTGTTCGTCAAGGAACAAAGGAAGGACAAAAAACGTCTGCATTACATGTTATGTCACGTGTCTTGATGGGATCTTTACGGGATGTGTGTGAAACCTTACATCACAATAAGTGTATTGTGATTGTCCAAACATTTGGTAACTAAACAGAATTTCATTAAGTTTAGTGACAACATGTTACAATGTTTACATGGTGCAATGACTTGTAGCCTACTGTTTGTATTAGTGCCTGACACAAATTTCACGATTTCAATTCTTAAGCTTGCGATTTGATTCCAATCTTGATTCATTTGGCTAAACATCAGGTACAGTAGCTAGGCCTACATTTTTCTCAAGGGGAAAATAAATCTCTTAGCTAATGCTGTACAAATACAGGGAGCCCAGTCAGCTGGTATTATTACAGGTTAAAATTAGCAACTCAAATTAATATAATGCGTTTTTTATAATAATGTTATAATATTTTTGTAAAGATATGCAATATAGTGCATATATTTAGCAAAATTATCCTCTATATAGTTATTTTTTTCTAGCTAACTAACATGCTATGATCATTAAATGGCTTTCCTGAGGTAAATGTAATGTTACGTGTGACATTGTTCTCCAGCTGTTTTATTGACCCATTTCCGCGGTTGAAACACTGATTGATCGATTACATGAGACATGATACATTTAGGTAAGTTGTACTGTAACTTACCTTCTAATGTTTATTTACTATAAGTAAAGAGGAAAATATGATCAGTTCACGTGCCGCCCGCTTGAACTGAGGAGATCTGTCACGTCACATTTAAAAGCGCCAAAACGGATTTATTATTTGAATTTCGTAATAAAATTGACATAATTTGAAAGCTGAGACTTTGTTTCATATCAAAAGTAACCTGGTCTGTCTCGTCTGTCGGTGAGAGCGTGAGGACAGTGTCAATTGCGTGAGAGTTGACAGTCCATACTTTTGGATATGTAACGTTAACGTTAAATCTGTAGACATACACAGTCAAAAGATTGGCTTCACGGTTGAAAGGTGAATCAGCATGGACACGGTGAGTTTCTCTTTCACTTCTGGGACTTAACTGATCAGCTAGTGCCGTTAGCACACTTGATATTGCAGGAAATCAGACAATGAAATCCCGCAAATCTGTGCCATGAAAACAAATATGAAATAATTTCCCCATACAAATATCCTATCATCTACAATAGCGAACAAACACTTTCTCTTTAAACAATATCCCATATATTAACAACAGCATGTAACACAAGTTCTACCTGAATTGTGTGTTCACTCCTGTCAAAATGAGCACCAGCGAGAGTCCGTCCGAATCTACTTCCGCTACTCATTCAACGGAATGATCCGCCCCTCAGCCAATCAGACGACGGGGATGATAACTGACTGGCGTGAGATCCAATAGGAACAGCAGGTGGAAAAAGAGGTTTCGAGTGATTGAAAATGAAGGCAACTGTAGGAGGGGATTCTTTTTTATGTTTATTGTATTGTATTAATATATTATTATACAAATGTATTTATTTATTTATTTAATATATTTCTCGTATCAGTGGATTCAGTCTTAGCCATTTATTTATTTATTTTTAAACTGACGTGTTTATCACTTAAGTGCTTAAGAGGAATTCATTTCCCAGCACTCTAAAATAAACTTTCTGTCAACAGGATATTGTCCATCTGCATTGTCTAAACAGCATCTTGACCACCCAGGATCATTTATTTGTTTATTGTGCTGTGGTTTGCTTTCTTGACTGTCACTGCCAATAAAGAATAATTATACTTTTAGGTATAAAATAATGCCGGTGGATGACATAGTCCAGCCCAAATACAGTTAAATAAAATAGATAAAACTATTAAAATATATAAATTCATCAATTCATACTTAAAACTTGTAAAATTACTAATGAACTTAATTTATGAGTATTCTTTTTTTTTTTCCTCAAGTTTGAAATATTTCATGAAATTCCATAAATTTCTATTCCCCTTACTATTCTGATAGAATGTTATCATAAAAATGAAGCATAATTCCCAAACATTAAAATCAGCCCAGTGTTTATTCCGGCCATGGGAGATTTGCACACTTATAAGGGTGGGTATGGAGCTCATTGTGGAATCTAGGCATCAACAGGATCCCAGTGGCGCCAGATGAGAAGATAGTAACCTCTTGTTTTGAACGGGTCAAGCACCTGCTGATGAACCGTCATCAGCAACAATACACAATTCAATAGCCACTTCAGAACAAAACACTCAGCTTTTCTCTTTTGTCGGTTGCTAAAAGAGGTGAAATGTCAAATGCTCAAATTTTAATAAAATGTAATATCTAATAATATAAATAAAAATTGAATGTAGATGTCCTTTAACATAAGCAGATTAAAAAGACCTCTTGTTATTAGTTAAAAAAACAACACCTATTAGCAAAACAAAATAGTTGGTTAGCAGAACTGACATGTGCTTATTTAATAAGTAGTCTGAGCAGAATGCATTATCTCAGTGAACAAAGCTGTGGTTTAGAGCAAGCCAATCACAGAAAGCAAATGTCAATAAATCACATAGATCCAACAGGTTACTGGGGCGGCACGTCGCTTGTTGCCTGTATGTTCATTCTCCTAACCAGGGGGGAAGGAGAACAGAGCAAATCAGGCACTATTTGCACAATTTATTCCTTTATAGTTTATCCTATTACAATTTATCCTTGGAATTTATTTACAGACAAATATATTTGCTTTGACCAAAATATGCTTCAAGTTAGATGCATACATCTGCATTTCAGAGATAAAGTAATGTGCATGGAAAAGTATCAAAGGACCAACATGAAAATGAAGAGCTCATCTGCAGTGATACCAACTATGAAATTTATCCTTACAGATATGTTTGGGCAACAGACAATGGATTACTATTACAAGCCCAAACTCAAACATGGTTTTCAGCGATCCATGTGGAGAGTGTTTAACTTGAAGGTAATGTTTCAAGCATTTGTACAACTTTGTTAGTTTTCGGATTTGATTTGGGTGTTAAAATGACTCAGCGGCCCTTTTGCATGATTGGAGATTTTACTAGTTGTACAATGTGTCGTATTTGTTGTATTTATTAATTCCATATGTTTTAAAGAATGTTAATAGATTATTTAAAGTGTTTTCTTCTTATTTTAATGTTAAAATATCTACGACCCCTAAATGTGTGTTTGTGCTTTGTTTGAATGACTGGAATAGTGCCAAAACCTCTTGACACTGTCTGTATTTATATGATAGTGTCAATTATGTCTTTATCTTAGCTAACTGCCAGCACACAGGACATAAGAAAAGGATTTTTCTTATATATTGCTTATATGGATTAATGTATGCAATCTTTTTTAAACTGGTAGTAGTTTTCCTAGAATCATGAGTGGCCGTTATTCCAAAACCAAATCTACAAGATCTGAGTTCTCAGAAAAGTAAAAAACCATCTTGTTTTGACAGATGCAAACCTAGTGGTGATTAATGGCCAACTGTCACATGGAACATGAAGGGAGGGTCTTCGACAGAGAAAATGGGTATAAACACAAGTATGTCCAGAGATTACAAACAGTGAGTATGACCACATGCCACCTGGTAACATGCCTGACATGAGCACATGATCACTTGAGTCATCTTAAGTTATTAAAATGACCTCAAAGCATTTGGAAACGGTTAGGGATCCAATGAGAGAAGAGTGCCATGGAAAAGCTAGAAGAAAGCAAATGTTCATTGAGCCGAAGAAAAGAAGGTGAGTACAAAAACTAATCTTAATTCATGATAGTCACATGCAAATACAAAAGATTTTGTACACAACAAATATTGCATATAAACACTGTGGATTTAGAGTCTACTGTATTCCACTGAAGCTGCATTTACAAATATTTGTATATTTTTTTGTTTTTTTTAATAGTGCCAATGCATTCATTAGAACTAACCTGAGGAATTGGGACAAGACGTACATACTAAAAATATTTCAGTTTTATCTTTAACTAATTTATCTCCAAAAAATGAAAATGCTTAAGACGGAAGAAAACAAACATTATAAATAAACTAAATGTAGTCATAGACTTTCTGTTTGCATGCAAATGATTGTCAATTTCCATCAGTTATCATGCATAGTATATTTTTCAAATGAATTAAATATTCAGATAATACCCAAACAACAAATCAGCCAGGCACTATATGCAAAAGTTTTGAGAAGTTTGAAAAGTTTAACAGAGGAATTTGGACAATTATTTGCATGCCGCTTGATAGTTAATATACTTAAAAGTGCCCTTTTCCTTCAGTTTTAAGAATGTTTTCATTCTTCTTATTAGAATAAATAAAATGAAAATGAAAATAAATTAAAAGAAGACATTTTTATCCAAAAATGACTTAGGAGCAAAAGCAGTCGTTACAGAGCCAACAATATTAGAAAGCTAGATTGCAGGAAACAAGCTATAGCAGAGAAAAAAATGCAGAGAATAATTGTATAAATAAATAATAAAGAAAATGATTTTATAAATTCATAGTGAGTTTCATATTACACCAGCAAATATCAGCAATTATTTTACCAATTATTATTACCTTTATTTATTTACATTTTCAGGCACAAAAAAAAAGCATGTAAAAGCATATGCACATGGAGGCATTATCAGAAGGCATGGCATTGTATCAGAAGCTGCAGGCAACTACGCTTGGCAGTGATAAGACAAAGTGACGCAGTCATGACGTCTCTTTTTCCATCAGTAACAGTGCTGCCTTCTGCCTTCAGTGAAAATGATGATGATTCTAGTGTATGTTCCCTCCTCTGAATGACGCTAGTTGAGAATCGGGTCAACAGCAGCGTGCTCAAACAACTAAAACAATATAATTTAAAATGTTTGCATGTTTATGTTAAAAATGCTTCATCATTTCTTCTGTGGTTGTTCAAATTCACCATAACTTTAAATACAGGGTCTGCACAGAATTGAGAAAAACATGTTCTCGCTTGGCGGCGCGGAGCAGAAGGAAGAAGGAGAGTCAGCTCTTCGAGGAGTTAACTGCTCTTCTGCCTCTGGACCCGGATATGGACGGACAGCGAGACAAAGCTTCAGTCATACGCCTCACAATCGCTTACCTTCACCTGAGGGGTCTTCTGAACACACCAGACAACTGTACACAGTCCTCTCCTCCTTCACCAGGTAGAAAGAAAAGGGCTTGAAAGTAGAACACGGGTTGAAAGAAAGCAAGTTTTCTAAAGAACATTGTGATTGTAGGAGTATCGGCTAAATCTCATGAGAGGGAGTTGCTAGATTCTGCCCTCGGAGGGTTTGTGGTTTTGTTGTCTTTGAATGGCATGGTCATCTTCACCACTAAGGGCGTAACTACACACACTGGAATTAACCAGGTGATGACACTAAAACTAAACGAATTGCACGAACTTGGAATGACTTTACTGGCATTGTTATTAAATCCCAAACGTTTGTCTTTCAGATGGATTGCATCGGGAGGAGTTTGTTTGAGTTCTTGCATCCGTGTGATCACATGGAGGTCAAAGACATCCTCACGAGACTGATGGGTGAGCACTTCTTGATGGAAAGACCAGTTTTGACCATAAATTTCCATGCTGGTCTAGGCTGGTTTATCCTAGTGCCGGTGATTTGATTTGCTGCTAATATTTCAGGAAACCAAGGACAGCAGGAATGTGAAGTGCTCCTCAGAATAAAAAGTGTGATGAATCAGAAGCTGACTCCTTGGAAAGTAAGAAAGGCTTCTTTCCATTGTTTGCAAAAGTAAAAAGACCACATTGTTTTCACATTTTGCCAGCAGCTATAACCTTGGTTCCTGCTGGAAAAGGTGTTAGTGAGGCCAGCAGGGGTGCTCAATTCTAATGCCCCAGAATAGCGATGGGGACATTATACTGTCAAAAAAAAAGCACCATGCTTTGGATGAGACGTTAAACCGAGGCCAAGTTTGCCCATTAGCCTCTATCCATCATCATAGCCTTCTAATCATTCCTATATAGACTGATTGGCTTCATTACTCTGTCTCCTCTCCACTGAGTGTTGGTGTGTGGTGGGCGTTCTGGCGCAATATGGCTGCCGTGACCGTCGCATCATCCAGGTGGATGCTGCACATTGGTGGTGGTTGAGGGGATTCCCCCCTATATGTAAAGCGCTTTGAGTAGAAAAGTGCTATATAAA
This sequence comes from Abramis brama, assembly GCF_963993115.1. Taxonomy (NCBI): domain Eukaryota; kingdom Metazoa; phylum Chordata; class Actinopteri; order Cypriniformes; family Leuciscidae; genus Abramis; species Abramis brama. Next base: position 17,393,196 of record NC_139977.1, read on the forward strand.
TGTAATGAATTAAATGTAATGAATCTTTGCTTTTGTCTGAAGATTATTCACTGTACTGGAAAGAAAAAGACGTTGGCTACACTTGGATCCAGTTGCCTAGTTCTTCAGTGCAGGGTTCTGCCCATGCAGGAGATCACTGAAGTGGATGCAGCGCTGAATACAAGTACGTTTATGAGCGTACACAGCCCAGACATGAAGTTCACCTACTGCCACTCAAGGTACAACCTTCCGCATGCAGTTTTCAAGTGCAAAAAGCTAACTGCTTTGATCCTTTTTGAGTCGTCTTTATATTTGAAGCTCTTTTTTGGCTCAGGGTTGTGAAGTTGACCGGCTTTCGAGACACAGAGTTGTTGGGTCAATCAGTGTACCAGTACTATCATCCATCTGACTGCCAGCAAATCCGCAAGGCACACATTTGCTGTAAGAGTTGTTATTTCAAAGATATTTTATTTTATTTTATTTTATTTTATTTTATTTTATTTTATTTTATTTTATTTTATTTTATTTTATTTTATTTATTTTATTTTATTTTTTCCGAACCACTTGAAACCCAACACCTCAGGCCATAGGCAGCGAAACATGGATGGCCATTTTATTTTATTTTATATGTTTTATTTTAAACTCTTTTCTATTAGAGAAAGAACTTAATTACATGAGAATGAGTAAATGATGACAAAAAAAATCTTTTTTTCTCTCTGTCTTTAATAATGTTCAAATATCTGTCCGGAACAGTGCTCTCCACGGGTCAGGTGTCGACTGGGAAATATCGGCTGCTGCACAGGCACGGTGGCTATGTTTGGGCAGAGACGGACGCGTCAGTGGTGTGCAACAGTTGTACTGGTGTGCCAGAGTGTGTCGTCTGCATAAATTACATTCTTAGGTTAGAAAATTGCCAGTAGCAATGCCAAGGACATTGATTGGTTAAATTCCCAAGCAACACATACTGAAACTATACCTTAAATGTATTGTAAGTTACTGAGGGTACGTTTATACAACAACAATGTATAATGTTTTTTTGTGAACTGATGCCAACGTTGTCAAAACTATCCCGTTCTCACGGATCTGTGAAAATGATTAAAAACACTGTGTTATGCATGCCAGGCCTGTAGATGGCGCATGTAATACGCATGCGCATGACGTCTCCGTTTTCACAAATACGTGTTTTTGTAGTTTACACAGAGACAATAAAGGTATCGGTTTCAAAAACTTGCGCTTGCACCATTGTTGTGTATGAACGGCCAAAACGCATAAAAGTTTTCTGTTTTTAGTTGAAAACTGTTGTGTAAACGGCTCCTTAGAAGACGCTTTTATCCCAAGGGGCCGTTTACACGACACAGTTTTCATCTTAAACCGGAAGACTTTTTATACGTTTTGGCTGTTTGCAGGCCTGAAAATGAAAACTTTTGAAAATGGGATCCAAAGTGCAAGTTTTTGAAATTATTTATTGTTTATTGTCTCTATTGTATTGACAAACGCGAAGTTGTGAAAACAGTGTTGTCATTACGTGTTCAGTCTATAGGCACCTAGTTTGTTTCCTTACAAAGTGACAGTGACTATCACTGACTACTGGCCTGGCATGAATAATACAGCAATTTTTGTCGTTTTTGTGGATCCGTGTAAAGGGGGATAGTTTTGACAATGGTGTCCTCTGTAGCCTACGTGAAAAACACAAAGGAAAAACTTTTCAGTTTTTAGTACATTGTTGTCATGTAAATGTGCCCTAAATGTGTAAAAGGCTGAAGTTATGTTGTTTTATTTTTTAAAAAATGTATTTGTTCGCTTCATAATATTGTAGTGGAGTGGAGCAGCCCGATTTAGCATTTTTACTGGAGCAGACAGAACAAGTTCTGAAGCCAAAGGATTCACTTTACCCAGAATCCCATCCTGCGCCTTTTGGCCTTAGAACCAAATCAACTGAGCACAGTATTCCTACAATACTCCTAAAGCAAAGAGGTACAATGAACAGATATTAAAATATCACAGGATATGATGTAATTGAAAATAGTTATAATGATGATGAATTGTCTTTTTGTTCAGAGGGTGACATACAGGAAGTTCATGGCTGCAGAGGGATCACACATAATACAGAAGAGTGCTGCAATTTCAATTGCGTGAGTACCCTTAATGTTCTGTGGTATCAGATGTTAATACCATAGTATTTTGATATATACACAATGGTACTGAATTATTACTGTACTCGTAGACCAAACATATTTACACTACTGTTCCAAAGATTGGGGTTGGTAAGATTTTTTTTAATGTTGCATAAAGACTGAATTTCATTGATCAAAAATACAGTAAATTTTACTGTCAAATATTATTTCAATTTAAAATAACTTTTTTCTATTTTAATGTATTTTAAAATATAATTTATTCCTGTGATGGCAAAGCTGGATTTTTCAGCATCATTAGTCCAGTCTTCAGTGTCACATGATCCTTCAGAAATCATTATAATAAGCTGATTTACTGCTCAATAAACATTTCTCATTATTATCAATGTTGAAAACAGTTGTACTGTATAATATTTTTCTGGAAACCGTGATTTTTTTTCCAGGATTCTTTGATGAATACAAAGTTTAAAACAACGGCATTTATTTTAAATATAACTTTTTTTGAAACATTAAATATTTTTACTGTCACTTTTGATCAGAGGTGGACAAAGTACACAACTTAAAAGTACAAGTAAAAGTTTTTGAGTGAATGTACATACTACTGGTCAAATATTACTCATAGTAAAAGTTGTAAAGACCGATTTTTACTTAAGTAAAAGTACAGAAGTACTCGTACTAGTACTTAAGTATCAGAAGTAAAAAGTAAATGTCAATGCATTGTTTTATTGCATGTTATTGTATGTAATACTTACAGTACCTTATGCCTCTGAATCTACGCCTGCCTACCCTCATATTAATACCAAATTTATTTCTAGAGCACAGTTCCAGTGGTGGGATTGAATGTGAGATTGAATAAGTGCACTCAATAACGTCCACAATAGTTTCGGACTATTTCGGACACTGTCCTCTCAAATAGTGCCCTATTTATAGTTTTTTGGCTTTTAGTATGAAAATGTTAGCCTTACTGTTAACTATAAGCTAGTGTGCTCCAAAACAAATGACCAAACCCAACGTTGAAAATTGGGTTGATGTCAGAATCCAACGTCAGTCGGGTTCTGACGTCAACCGACGTAGGGTTGGTTGGGTTCAGACGTCAACCTGACTTTCATTTCCAACCAAAATCCAACGTCTGTCCCATGTTGGATGTTGACGTCAATCTGACGTTTGATTCTGACATCAACCCCACTTTCATTTCCAACCAAAATCATCCCATGACTGACGTTACAACTTTCTACTCAAGGACCTTGACAGAAATGTAGTGGATTAAAAAGTATATTTGTCTTTCAAATGTAGTGAAGTTAAAGTAAAAAGTTTTTTAAAGTAAAAATTAAATGCATCCATGCTGAACACATTTTTAAACGGTAATGTACATATTGTGTAAACCTTCCTATTTGTTGTGCTTTAGGATCTGTGTGAGTTAGACTTGGAAAGTCTGGCTCCATACATTCCCATGCACGGAGAGGACTTCCTGCTGACTCCCATTTTAGACGGGACGGTGGATAGCGACAAACTAAATGTGTGTGGACCATCATTCAACAGTCCACATCAAAAACTGGACCCTCGGTTGCAGAATTCAGAGGGAACAGTCTTTCTACCTATGAAGAGTCTGACACATACCCAACAAAGTGTCAGTCGTTATTTTCTAAAAAACAAGTATGTCTAATAAGAAAGGTCATTTTCTGGTGTACAGTAATGCTCTTTATGCATTTTGCAATCTATTAATAAAAAAATGATTTCCTTTGTCATAGGATCGCTGATACTAACCTGATAACAGCCAAGCAGTTGAATGAAAGCTTAGATCTTGTGAACAGAATTTCAAAGGTACTGTCACTGTGCTCATGTACATGCAAATTCCCTTTATATTACAGTTAGTTCCGGTCCTTCAATTTGATTGGTGGATTCATTCAGCACAGAAGCGCCACTGTGTGTTGCTTTGAGATTAACCATTGATTATGCTTAGACTTAATTTGGAACTATTTTCAAAAATTGACTAGTAAAAATATTGAGCAATATTGTGTCAACTGTTAAGATAAAGTATAAGATAATATTTAATATTCCATATTGCATTTGAATTTTTGAATTGAATATTTTGAGTTTAAACAACCCTGACAATACAGTCAAATGAAGTTAAGTAATTGGACGATTTTTTTCCTCCAGGTTTCTAATTGTAAACAGCACAATTATCAACTATTCTTGACTGAAAACAAGACATATAATTGGAGGGAAGATGCACTGAAAGTTTCACAACAACCCAACAGAACATACTGGAACATTGGTAAGATGGCTTCCAGACTTCAATAAAACAATAGTTTCTCAATTTATATTAGACATTTAGCATTTTCCGCATTTCCACTAGATGGATCAATAAAGAGGCCATGTCGCAGAGGCCTGAATCCAATTGGATCAAAGTTCAGATCGCTTCTGGAGAATCCAATGCGTCATCCACAGAACAGAAAACACCATTCTGATGTAAAAATGGACCCAGCACCTTTGCCTCTACCTATTTTGAGCGGGTGGGAGTGTGAGGTCAATGCTCCACTTGACCCCACATCATATTTGCTCCAAGGGACAGAAATTATAGCTGTTCTGGACCAAGTGGCCTCAAGAGTACCTTGGTGCTGATACAAAACAAAATACAAGTCTTATGATGACTGCCAGTAATCAACACCATCAAGCATTGCCTTAATGTACATTACTAAAACATGAGTGATGGGAGTAAAGTTTGAGCAAAGCTTGGATTTTGTGCTATAAACGACTCTTTTCTAAAGTTACAGCATAAGTAGTACAGTAGTAACCAAAAGTTATTTAATAATTGTAACAGATTTTGTAAGTATATTGTATAGTTGTGCTTGAAGTCAATTATTTGTGATATCGCAATGAAACATGCCAAATTGTATGGACATCATTTAGAACACATGCAAAAAAGTATTATTAATATTAAATATTAATGACTGATTATGTTGTATAGTCAATGCAAGCTTTTTGTTTTTCTGTGCACTTTTTTGCATAGTAAAATAAAACCTGTAGCTGTAGTCTGCCTTTTTTTGCCAAATAATTTTGTCAGATAAATACCTCAACCACGTTAAGTGTTCTGTTCTTACATCATATTTAAAAACAATAAAATATTTTCCTTATATTTTGATGGTTTATTCAAACTTGTAGTGTCATTAAAAACATATCACTTATGGACACTTCTGTATATGTAATTATGGTCTTGCGTCTTCTACCATTGCTGTGTTGTATTTCAACATATTCTAGAAACCTTCATGAATAAATAAAAACGTTTTGTGAATAAAAGCTTTCACAAAAGTATGTCTTGATTCATAATTTTTCATGCTTTATGTACATAATGTTACTAAATCGGATCACCAGTGTGTTTGCACTCTCAGTTGTTCCCATCTTATCAGTCAGAAAAATATGACAATATTCATAATACATTATTAATATACTAATTAAAGATGCATAGTAGGTGCTAATTTTAAAAGTTTACACATTAAGAAAATGTTGTGCGCGAGAAGCGTCATCTGAATGGTGTCCATTCCAAGAGTACTCTACTTTTTCATATATAGTTTTAATGATGCATGTTGTGGGTCACCCACATTGAAATGACTTGACCCGGTGTGAATCCTCATGCTCATTGGCGGCTGCCCCTTTAGATACGCTAGTAGTGTAGTGCTGTTTGGTGATGCGAAGAGTGCAAAACATGCTAATGAACAGCTTAGACTAGGTGGAAATATTTTGTATTTAATGCCCAAGGTGCTTCTTTTTTGTCAGACGGGTAAGGGAATTAATTAGTGTGTAGACCTCGGTCTAAAACTCAACAGTATTAGTGTAATTTATGTAAACTCTTTGAAGGTCATGCTGAGCCACATCAATAGATGGCAATGCATCATCTAACACCACAAAGAACAGCAATAGCTAAGAATTACTGGCACTACACTTATTTTATAGTACATTGATAATACATATTTTTGTCCCACTTTATATTAGGTGTCCTTAACTACTATGTACTTATATTTAAATTAATAATTTGATGCAATGCACTTATTGTAAATGCATGTTTTTTCATTGTAATTTCATTTTTAAAATACCTGCATATAATTACATATTATATAATTAATTTCTGTAATTACATCTATAATTAGACTGTTGAGCCTTCCCTTACACCTTAACCCACCCTTAAACCAAACCACACCACCAAACCAGTCCTTAACCTTACCCGTTTCACACATTAATAGCAGCAAGTGTTTTTGAAATACAACATGGACACAATAAGTACATTGTACTTATTTTTTTTCAAAACTCTACAAAACAAACAAAAATGCTTGTAATACATGAATAATATTAGATCAGTTTAAATCGCAACAGTTTTTAATGAAGAAAAAATAATAAAGTGTTCTACAGGAAATTGTCTGAATCACGAAATTAATCAAGGGATTTAAATTCACACACAGGACAATGTCTGTATATACATCACTAGTTGCGACTTTATTCATTTAAGAGACGGCTAAAACGAGTACATTTTCTTTGAGAAATCTTCTGTGAAAGGCCTGTTCTAAGGTTCCAGAATCTAGATTTACTTTGTTATGGTGTTCCTGTGAAAAGAGGGAGATAAAACCAATTAGCAACCAGAATATAGATAGAATGGAATAGAAATGGTGAATGAATACGTACGCATTCATGCTCTTCCCACTGCCACTTAGCACAATGTAAGGAGTTTTCTGGGACTTCTGCTTTTCCTGCAGAAGAGCGACGGTTCCCAGAGGAGTGTCACTGCTGCTCATCTTCTTCAGCAGCTGCAGAAACAATGGGGGAAAAAACCTTTAATAGATTGACAAGACAGATGGTGGTATATACACACCAAAAAAGACCCACATCAATTAAAGCCAAAAATCAAAATTGACAAATCTTTTATTTATTTATTTTTTCACATGAGATTGCAGCAATAGCAAACGACAACAATCTAATCAATTCCCGATGGACAAGTCCTGCCCTCCATTTTTTTTGTTCATCACAATAGGGAAGAAAAGACTAATTGCAACTTCCATTTAATGGCGACATGTTCTAATATGCTTGGCGATGTGAAGAAAACATACCGCCTCTTCCTCAAGCTTTTTCATTCTCCGTTCCGTCTTCATCTTGCCAGAACCCTTCCCGTGGAAGCGATGGGACAGCTGTCTGAAAGCCTGGAGGACGACACATGAAGCTGAGCACTCGTAGCAGTGATATCAAATAACGTGATGGGTGAAGAACCACACGTGCACAAACCTCTTTAGGGGTCAGCTTGCGACCAGATTCATCAACATATTCAATCTTGACATCAGGCTTGTAGTGATCCTTTTCCTTAAAATCCTGAGTGAAGCCTCTGTATTCCTCCCTCCTGCTGTACTTGTCATCAATATTCCTGCAGTAGAATGAAAAGGAAATAGGCTTGGCTTTTTTTCTTTTCTTTTTTTTAAGAAGAACCACTGGGGAAAGTATTTCTACATCTACTCACATCTTGTCTTCGATGCAGTAGTTATCGTTTGCCAGAACTGGTTTTGGGTTTTTGACACGAGCCACCTTAAGCATCTGTGTGTCCAACAGCCCTGAAAGGGTTAAATAAATATACATTTTTAAAGGTGCCCTAGAATGTGAAATTGAATTTATCTTGGCATAGTTAAATAACAAGAGTTCAGTACATGGACATGACATACAGTGAGTCTCAAACACCATAGTTTTCTCTTTCTTATTTAAATCTCGTTTTTGAAAAACACCCCTGAAAAACAGGTGAATCTCCACATAACACCGACTGTGACGCAACAGTCGGGATCATTAATATGTACGCCTCCAAAAATGTGCATATGCCAGCCCATACTCAGTGCCAGGCGAAACTACGCAGCCGAATCATCAGAAGTTCTGCAGGTGAAGAAACAAGCAGGAGGAGGATCATAGTGAAAATGGCAGATCTATCTATAATCTATCTATCTATAATCGGATACCGCTACAGTTTAATTCGAAGTTGTTTAGTTGCTCTGCCCATTTCACCACGGACTGTTTTTCTAACCTGGAACAATATCAAGCAGCCAGGCTTCTCTTGGTGTCTCAAACGGACGAAGGGGGGCAATTTCAAACGTTATATTCCCGCAAGCGGTAAGTAGTGATTTTATTAACGATAATTTACACTGTGTTGTCTAGATCCAGCGCGATATTTTTTTTTCCTCGAGAGACATCGTGGCTTGCAAACGAGCGAACGAAGGATGGCTTTGGATGTACAAATGAACACAAAAATATATTTGTTAGCTCCTTCATCCGAGCCTCTGGAGAACCAGTGGGTTATGTGAATTTCTGATGTGTAATTGTTCAAGTTCAGACAGATAATCTTTCTCTCAAAGTCGTTCAACACTGTTTATGCATCAGTAAATCGCATTGCAGTGATAAGATCTTCATTCACACGATCAACAGGCTGTCATCTGCTCAATGGTCATCACTGCAACCTTTTATGTGATGGGAATAGATCTAAATACTTAAACTTCTCATGATTCGTTAATCCCGATAGCTGTAATAGTAAAAACGTATAAAAGCTGTAATAGTAAAAGTTTTCCAGATAGCTCTACATGTAATGCCAGATATTTCATATGCAAGCATGTCAGCCAATCACAGCAGTGGGCAACAACACTGCAGTCTCACAGCAGACACGCCCCTTCAAACTGAGTGTTCAAATCAGGGGATGAAATCAGGCTAGGAAATATGCCTTTTATTTATAAATTATAACAAATTTTGATCTAAAAAACATACTAACATTATAAGGGCACCCCAGGAAACATTATAAAATAATCCATTCTAGGGCACCTTTAATAAATCAGACATTATAACCCATTCTATCTAGTTCAAAATCAGATTCGGTTCATCTCTCACCTTTGTTTTTGCACAGAAGCAGAGCAGCAGAGAGACCAGAGTTTACAATGGGCTCTTCATCCAGAATAGTTGTGGATGCCGTTGAGAACTATAATAGAAAACAGAAAAGATCAGATTAAAGAAAAGGTTCCACATTCCAACAGAATTGCAGTCGATGAGGTGAGCGGAAGACTCACATCTGCCTGGACTTTCTCCTCGTCCAGGTTGACGGTGCTCCAGCCCACGTTGTCATCCATATCAGAGTCTGACTGTCCACCTCCTTCTTTCTCAACATCCTTTTCAAAGTCCTGTGTGACCCAAACAAATCAAAATCATCAAGACCTGCAGGTGTAGAAACATATCACAAGAGGGAAGTGTTGGGATGGTTTGTACCATAATATCCTCTTGGTCCTCTCGGTTGCCTGACAGCCCGTAGGTTGGGATGTCTCCAAGAGTGCGACAAAATTCGGAGGTGGCATTGAAGACAATGTTGTTCCTTTTGTCAGGGTCATTGTCGTCATCTTCTGCCATCTCCATTTGCTTCATGTGCTCAGCCACCTGAAAACACCACGTACAAAAGAAACAGCTGAATAAATGTTTTATTGTTAATTATTAAAAAAAAAAAAAAAAAAAATAGTAGTATTTAGTTAGTTCAACAGGGAATTGCATGAAAAAAGTCAGTTTACTTTTAAAAAGAGGGATCAACAGTTATAGATTTTAGAATGGGTGAAACCCTGTAAAACTGATGCGGCTAAATGGTAGCGAATAAAGCGCCAGATTTACTAACAGCTTGCATCAGCGCAAACCCTCTTTTGGCGTTAAAAAACTACTGTCAGGATTTACTGAAGACAAAGATAAAATCTTATTGCATATGCATTTGTAGGAGTTTCCCTTTCAGATGGAAAATTTATGGGAGGAGAGTATTTAAATGAATCATGCAAGGCGATTTACTAAGGTTCACGCTAGTCAATTTACTGGTATTTGCGGCATTATTTAACGCCCCAAAAAAACATGTCTTAAACCAGATGCTAATTTGTGCTGCTCTTGGTAGATTGCGTTGGTCATTGTGGAAATGATCCGGCTGCGTCTGTGTTCTTTAATTTTAGTGCCATCAGTAGATCACACGCAGAATTTTCCACTCCCATCGGTGCTTTTATGGGTTTGCACTCTCACGTTAATTTGCTGTTTAGTAAATCTGCCCCAAGTGTGTGTGTCGTGCAGGTCAGCTGCGAGAATCTGCCACTGATTCAATGATATCTGTTAGATGGGAGGTGTCCTGCAAAAGTGCATGTTTTATAACTCAACCACTGCCATAAAAATAAAAAAACATGGCCTTGGGGTTGTAAAAACTGACTCATTTGAATAATTAATAAAAATGTGGATTTTTATCTGCATTGCAGAAGAATTGCTTCAGAACTGAATAGTGCTGACCCTCTCTCCTGAGTCTTTGAGCATCTGTTTTTGCCTGAGTTTCCTCTGTTTCTCAAGTTGTTTCTGGAGCTCCTGCTCGGCTTCATCCTCTTCAAATGCAGTAGGCTCTGGAGACACAAAGTCCTCTGGGAAAGACAAGGAGAAAGAGAGAGTGCAGAGAATACTGATGCAATTCATTTGAATTTCAAAGGGAAGCCCTACAGACAGAAAAGGATGTCTTCGGAAAACGAAAAATCATTCAAACGTTCTGTTACCTTCATCACTAATGTCCATGTCGGCCATTCTAATGTCATCCGACTGTTGGAGGACATCCCTAGGCTTGCTGCTGGTTTCCAAAGCAACATATCCAGGCTCCGCCGCCCCCTCCTCCTCCTCATCTTGCCTTCTACCTCGACCTCGAGACCTGAGTGCCAGAACCGGTTTTGGGTTGAAATAACAGTGGTGTCGCTGTAGTATTCAACAGCAAGCAAGTGAAGGCTTTACCTGGAGCCAAAATCTGTGCTTCGAGTGTCGTCAATCAAGAGGTCACCAGCCCTCTCCTTCTTTCTGATTTTCTTGACTTTGCGTTTGGTCTTCTTAAAGCCAACCTGATGTGACGCACGGCAGAACAATCAGTCAAGAATGACATCAAACTTAAAACCGAGTGCACTTAAACAAACGTCTTTCTCACCATTTCCTGTGGCGTGTAGTATTCAGTGGCGAGGCTGAGAGAGGGCATGTCCAGAGACTGGGCCTGATTGTGCAGGTTTTCTCTGATGGCCTGCAGCTCTCGCTCTCTCTCACCCCCGACAAAACCTCCAGAACTCAGCCTGAAACTCTTCTTCTTCTCCCCCTCGATCTCCTCGTCGTACTTGGACAGCACAGACTTTGGCTTGAACTAGAAAGAATTAAAAGATGACATAAGAATGTTACGTTTAAGAAAGACAGAAGCGCACAGTGCTATCAGCCAATATCAGTGGTATTTTAATAGTGGAGATTTTTTTATATAGTGGAGAACTTTTACATTATAATGTTGTGATGCCAAATTTCAGGCAAACTGTTCAGGCAGTGTGACATCAAGTGCTGATGTGTTACCAGGTGAGATTCTTTAAGGGTGCTTTCACACTTGGTTTGATTGCCTGGTCCGGAACAGAGTTCAATTGCTCGATTTTATTTTTTTGAACCTTTGTTTTTGTTTCCAAAGCATCAGCACAATGGCACTTGCGTCTATCTGTCCCGAATGTACTGCAAAAATTGTTTTGGTACGATTGCATTTGTTTCAGCAGGGTACCGTAACGGAGTTCACATGAAGCGTACCAGACCACCCTTTTTATGCGACCACTGGTACGGACTGGTGCGCAATTGAGTTTGGAAAACAACGTTCACATCATCCAAACAACTGAACTCTGACGTCAATCGAACCCGGGTGCGCTCAAAAAGCGCTAGTGAGAAAGCATCCTAAATATATTTTAATGCATCTAGCGAATTTGAAATTTCAAAGTTAAAAGGCGATCTTACAACGAGCATGTCATCCACACTCTCCTCTTCTTCATAAGGTTTATAATCTGGCTTCTTTTTCTTCAGCTCCACATTTTTCTCGGCTTTCTCTTTGTCCACCAGACCCACATTCACCAGCACGTCCTCCTTCTCTTCCAGAACACCTGTGAAAGTCACCCACACAGAGAAACCGTGAGTGTGTGTGTAGGTGCTGTCAGTGATTTAGCAGATGCTTATTCATCTACAGCAACAGAACATTTACCCACCCTCACCATCATCATCATCATGTTAGCTTACCTTTGTCTTGTAGAGTTAAGACAACCGTTTCTCCCTCTCTGAAAGAGTCCATCTTGTGTTGAACCTTGAGCCCTTTGAGATGGCGTGAGCCGTATGAGTCCTGGTTAGGAAAACAGCTAAACTGAATTAATACATAAATGGATATGCAATACTAATATATATATTTTTTTTTGTGTGTGTGTGTGTGTGTGTGTATGTGTATGTATGCATGTATACATACACACACACACATATACATATATACACATATATATATATATATATAAATAAATTAAAGAAACCTTTTCTTCAACAACAGTTACATGATCAAAGCTAGTTCCTCTCACTGTTGATTAAGGTCCCAGATGACTTAAAATAATTTAAAATAAACTAAAACAGTTAAACAACAAGATATTTCTTATTTTAATTCACCCCCTAAACAAACATCACCTTTAATTAAGAGACCAGGATTGCCACTATCTTGGAAAACTTGTATTTGAGGATTTCTAAACATGGAAAAGTCACGTACACTAATAAAATCTTAAGTAATGAAAATTTTCTAATGATAATTTGATAGAAATGATAGAAAATTATCATTTTGTAGTTATGCAATCTCTGAAATATTTTATTGGGTAGAAACTACTATCTGTGAGTAAAAAAAAAAAAAAAAAATCAGCAACTCATTGAAGCTTCTGGAATGATCTAGAACTACATTTATTTTATATAATATTTATATATTATTATATGACATTAAAGGGATACTTCACCGATTAGCATTAAGCTTTGTATCAGTAGAAACCCGGTAGTATTTTCGAATGGCCGTGCTTCCCTCCCTCATGTCCCCGAGACGAGAGATTTCTGGATTGTGTGTCCGGAAAAAAAAACTCAGATGACGCAAAAATCGTCATTTTGCATCATCGGAGGCTTTTTTGGCCTTCAGCCAGTAGTAGGAGCTATTTCCGCATGTTTTCAACCCGACCATTAGGGGTGGGAATGGATCTCATGATAAAACTGCGTCTTTTCAGTTTCGAGTAAACTAGTAGCCTAGTTGTATCATTTCTTCTGATACTGCCCTCTGTAACCGGTAGGCGACACCAACTTCTAAAGTAATTTCACATTTCTAATACATAAATGACCCAATTTAAATACACATTCATCTTTCCAGCGGTGAAATATCCATTTAATAACCAGCAAGTCTGAAAATGAGTAGATTTTTCATTACAGCAGAAGTAACAGAAATATTTCAGGTTGCATTTAAAATGTTGTCTTGGGGCACTTGGGAGTTGAGAAAAGGTTGAGAACAGCTGGATAAAACTCTGACTGGAGAACAGCAAGAAAGTATCAATAAGCTCACACACCCTCTTTTCCTGTGCAAACTCCTGCTCGACCAGATTGCTCACACCGAACTCTTCATCCATCTCCTCTAGGAGTTTGGCCTGTTAAGAGAGGGATTACACAGAAGACAAAATAAAAACACAGATAAAGGAAAAGCGAGACAAAGCTAGCCATCTGGTTGTCTATTCTCACCCTCTTTTCCGCCAACTCCTTCTCCTTGGCCAGTTTGCGACTCCTCTCTACCCAGGCTGCTGTGTCGTCCAGCCATGGTTCCTCATCCCCAAGCGCCTTCACCTTCCTGAAAACAACACAACAAACAGACGGATGTTAGTACAATTTAGCATTTGATTTAGTTTGAATAACATATTGAAAGTTTTATTATCCATTGCAGGTGGCAACAATATCCTACCCCAGTTTCTTATTGAGCAGACGCTTCTCTTTGAGAGCAGCCAGTTTCTCTCTAATCTCAGCCTGCTGTTTGATATGGACAGGATTAATGGTCTCGGCCACGAGGGGCTCCTCCTTGGTTCCAGTCTCTGAGGAACCAGCAAACAATTATAGATTTAGAAGAAATGCTTCAAATAAGATTACATTCAAAGCAATGCATACAACACTGTAGAACACTATCGTTCTACAGTTTGGGTCAAAAAGATCTGTTATGTTTTTGAAATTCTCTTTGTGCCCAAGGCTGCATTTATTTGATGAAAAAAAAAAAAAACAGTAATATTATGAAATATTATTACAACTTAAAATAACTTTTTTCCATTTTAATATATTTAAAAATGTAATTGATTCCTGTGATTACAAAGCAGAGTTGTCAGCATCTTTACTCCAGTCTTCAGTGTCACATGATCCTTCAGAAATCATTCTGATATGCTTATTTGCAACTCAGGAAACATTCGCCAAAGGAGTTTCGACAAAACTCGTTATAATCAATGGCGCTGTCTGCACTGCACAATGAATCTCTTATTTGCATCATGTTTGAACTGTTAGTTCTGATGAAAGCATTCGTGAGAGTATAGAAATCAAGTTGCATTGACGAGATCAACGGCTACAATGCTCATGGCTGCAATCTTTCATGCGACGAGAGTAGATCTAAATATAATGCTATAATCAACGCCCAATTAGTTAATCTCAACAGCTGTAATAGTAAAAACATAGTAAAAAATTCCAAGAGATTTCCACATGTAATACTTATTTCATATGCAAAGATGTTAGCTAATCATAGCAGTGGGCGTTTACACTGAAGTCTCAAATCAGACACGACCCTTCAAACAGCATTCAAATCAGGGTAGAAAATGGCCTTTTATTTCTAAATTAGGAAAATAATTTATGTAATAAAAATAAAGATTATAAATACACCTCAGGAAACATTGTTAAAAAAAAATGCAGTTCATGACCCTTTTAATGAATCATTGCTAATAAGTTTTTTTTTATTTTTATAAAATCTTCCTGTCCCCAAAATTTAAACAGTAGTGTATAAAACAGCAGTTTGATAAAACATGACCATCAAATTCTTACCTTTCTTGTTTTCATTGAGATCAAGGGGTTTTAAACCTAGTTTGGCCCTCAGTTTACTGCAAAACAAAGAGTAATAGCATTTAGTAATATTATTTATTTATATATATATATATATATAGCATACATGTATTTTAATTAATTATACATTCCCCTCTCATAATTACAAATGACAGTATGCTACATACTTGGTCTCTTCAATGCTGAGCGAAGCATCACCACCAGCAGATTTGGGACCTGGCTCTGCAACACAAAATGTTGACGTACATGAATACAGTACAATGTCAAGGCCTTAAAGATTATTGCATGCCATAAATGTAGTAGGACAAAGAAATGTATGGGCTACCATGGTGGATTTTAGTAAGAAATTTGGATAAGATGAAGGCTGGTTTCCCAGACTGAAGTGCATGTTTGAGCTGTTTTAACTGAAAGCAACTTGCACCGACATATCTTTAAATATGTCACTGCCATTGTTTAGTCTCAAGAAGCACATATGTTTTTTTCTAAGGCACGTTTATAAATCTACTTAAATGTCCTAATTGAACAAAAGGCCTTACCCTGGCTTAATGTAAGCCCTGTCTGTGAAACCGGGCCTATAACTATAAGGCTCAAACATGCCGTCTACATTTTGATTTTGATGACAGTGTAGCAGAACACCAAGTCAACACAGTTTTACTGTAGTAATTATGGCAGTTTGTCAGAAACTACGGGGTGGACAGGACGACTGACCGCTGTGGTCCTCGAAAGCAGGATCAAGCTTCTCTTTCTTGACTCGTGGCTCTGCATTGCTCTTCTCTGCTTTACCGCTTCTGTCTCTCTCTGCTCCCCGGCTGCTCCTCTCTCTGGATCGGGATCTCTTTCTCTTCTCTCGCTCTCGGTCCTTTTCCTTCTCCTTGTCCTTGTCTCGATCCTTGTGACGGTGTTTCTTGTGCTCACGGTGCCGATCCTCGGGATCCCGGTCTTTCTCCTTTTCTTTGTGTTTCTTTGATGAACCCATTTCGGTTCTGTTTACAGACTAAATGTGCTTTATGCGTCTCTCTAATGAACTTTAGTCGATTATAATACGGCAAAGAAGTAACTTTTTACCTAATATCAACAGTACAAAGACATCGTAGTATCAGGTCCAGATTCTATTATCGGGGTTTTAACGCATTATTTCGCATTTATTTTTGTTGAAAAATGTAAACACCAAACAAACACGACTATCACTACCGCAATAACGCAATCGTTTGATGAACGCTGTGCTGCTCTGATAACTTCCGGGTTAAATGGACTAAGAGGGTGTTGCAGCGCCACCTACCAGTATGGAAGATGTTGTTCTGTACAACGCAGTCTTGTAGTATTCCACACTTTTGAGTTTCTTCAGTAAAAAAAAAAAACGTTGTATAGCCTACAGTCTTTGGCAGAAACTCATTTAAATGGTATGAGAATAATATAATGAGAAAGTATAGCAATAACTTTTTTGTAGCATGTAGGCTAAATCTAATAATTCGCAAAATGCAAAATTACTAATTGGCTTTTAAACCGTTCAATAAAGTAAAATAGGCTAGGCTATTTGTAAAATACTAGGCCTACTATACTATAACATGTTTTCAATTTATTAATGGAAGATATATGAGCTTGAAGAGAAATATTTTTAGTTCAGCACTATTCACAATAAATATTCTACCAAAGCATTTTTAAATAGTAGCCTACCTCACACCCTATCTATCTATCTATCTATCTATCTATCTATCTATCTATCTATCTATCTATCTATCTATCTATCTATCTGTCTGTCTATCAGTGCTGTCAAGTTTATGTAATATACAGTGAGGAAAATAAGTATTTGAACACCCTGCTATTTTGCAAGTTCTCCCACTTAGAAATCATGGAGGGGTCTGAAATTGTCATCATAGGTGCATGTACACTGTGAGAGACATAATCTAAAAAAAAAATC
The DNA here is from genome assembly GCF_963993115.1 of Abramis brama. Classification (NCBI taxonomy): domain Eukaryota; kingdom Metazoa; phylum Chordata; class Actinopteri; order Cypriniformes; family Leuciscidae; genus Abramis; species Abramis brama. The sequence continues at coordinate 17,410,158 of NC_139977.1, forward strand.
CAGAAATCACAATGTATGATTTTTTAACTATTTATTTGTATGATACAGCTGCAAATAAGTATTTGAACACCTGAGAAAATCAATGTTAATATTTGGTACAGTAGCCTTTGTTTGCAATTACAGAGGTCAAACGTTTCCTGTAGTTTTTCACCAGGTTTGCACACACTGCAGGAGGGATTTTGGCCCACTCCTCCACACAGATCTTCTCTAGATCAGTCAGGTTTCTGGGCTGTCGCTGAGAAACACGGAGTTTGAGCTCCCTCCAAAGATTCTCTATTGGGTTTAGGTCTGGAGACTGGCTAGGCCACGCCAGAACCTTGATATGCTTCTTACAGAGCCACTCCTTGGTTATCCTGGCTGTGTGCTTCGGGTCATTGTCATGTTGGAAGACCCAGCCTCGACCCATCTTCAATGCTCTAACTGAGGGAAGGAGGTTGTTCCCCAAAATCTTGCAATACATGGCCCCGGTCATCCTCTCCTTAATACAGTGCAGTCGCCCTGTCCCATGTGCAGAAAAACACCCCCAAAGCATGATGCTACCACCCCCATGCTTCACAGTAGGGATGGTGTTCTTGGGATGGTACTCATCATTCTTCTTCCTCCAAACACGTTTAGTGGAATTATGACCAAAAAGTTCTATTTTGGTCTCATCTGACCACATGACTTTCTCCCATGACTCCTCTGGATCATCCAAATGGTCATTGGCAAACTTAAGACGGGCCTTGACATGTGCTGGTTTAAGCAGGGGAACCTTCCGTGCCATGCATGATTTCAAACCATGACGTCTTAGTGTATTACCAACAGTAACCTTGGAAACGGTGGTCCCAGCTGTTTTCAGGTCATTGACCAGCTCCTCCCGTGTAGTTCTGGGCTGATTTCTCACCTTTCTTAGGATCATTGAGACCCCACGAGGTGAGATCTTGCATGGAGCCCCAGTCCGAGGGAGATTGACAGTCATGTTTAGCTTCTTCCATTTTCTAATGATTGCTCCAACAGTGGACCTTTTTTCACCAAGCTGCTTGGCAATTTCCCCATAGCCCTTTCCAGCCTTGTGAAGGTGTACAATTTTGTCTCTAGTGTCTTTGGACAGCTCTTTGGTTTTGGCCATGTTAGTAGTTGGATTCTTACTGATTGTATGGGGTGGACAGGTGTCTTTATGCAGCTTACGACCTCAAACAGGTGCATCTAATTTAGGATAATAAATGGAGTGGAGGTGGACATTTTAAAGGCAGACTAACAGGTCTTTGAGGGTCAGAATTCTAGCTGATAGACAGGTGTTCAAATACTTATTTGCAGCTGTATCATACAAATAAATAGTTAAAAAATCATACATTGTGATTTCTGGATTTTTTTTTTTTAGATTATGTCTCTCACAGTGGACATGCACCTACGATGACAATTTCAGACCCCTCCATGATTTCTAAGTGGGAGAACTTGCAAAATAGCAGGGTGTTCAAATACTTATTTTACTCACTGTATGTGTGTATAGCCTACATGTGTGAATTCTAATACATTTTAAATTATATATGTGTGTCTGTCTATCTGTCAAATCAATTAATTGTGATTAGTCAAATATAAAATAAAAGTTTGGTTATATAATATATGTGTGTTATACATATAAATACACACACACACACACACACACACACACACACACACACACACACACATATATATATATAATTTCTTTGGTGAAAAAACAACAACAGTTTAACTAATAGAGGTTAATATCTTTTACTTCAATGTCTGTCTTTACTTAAGAATATACAAGCTTCTTTTGGCATTATTACTAACAAACATTTGGAGGATGAATGTGACTTTCTGATCAAGCAAAAATGAAGAGGGCCATTTCCACTATTAAAAATAAACATACACTGACAGTGAGCCATTCAAGGCAAATGAAAACACAGAGATTATAATAATAAAACAAACATAATGAAATTCTGAGATCAAAAAATGCTCTAAACCATTCAATTACATGAATCGGATCAATGCACAAACATTTAAAATATACTTTATTATTAAAGTAGGCCTAAATTCTATGACCAATCAAACAAATAATACATTGTTCATTATTAATTATTGTCATTCATTATTTCCCATTATTATGTTTTGTTGTTGTAATTCAGTATGCCTCCAACAACACCAGGCTATAATTGGGCCCACAAGGCCTAAACCATATGACAATGTCTGTAGGGTGTTCAGGCATCCAGATCATTTTGCCTCTCCAAAATGGAGTCCAGATACTCCATTTCCACATTGGCAATTCTTGCAAAGGAAACAAAGGAAAATTACATATATTATGTAAAACTCAAACAGAGCAAAAAATATACAGTAGATTACGAGTGTAAAAAATATTGTCTAAAAACGTTCTAAACAAACCTCTGAAACATTTCAAATAAAATAGTAAAGCTTTTGTTTTGTTTTTAACATAAAGCAGTTCCATAGCTTTTTAATGAAATACAAAGCAGAATTATGTTCATGACAGTTTTTGATTTGCTCCATTATGAGATCCTAATTGGGCCACAAACCTCTAATCTTAAAAATAAAAAAATAACAAGAGACTCCTTAATTGTCCACTATATTCATTCTTATTCCCATAAAACAAGAGCCATTCCAGAAGAACCATCTCTTGTGAAGTCAGCCATTGTGACTTCCAATGCCATTTTTAGCTTGTCTGCTGTCTTGCCATCCTAATTTGATCTTCTCATAATGACCACTGCACACACAGCCCAACATCAGAGAAAAACAAGGGCCTTTTTATGCAAATTAACACACCCAATTGAAAATACCTTGTGGTGAAAACGAACATAACTCTGAAGTCTGGGTCCCAGCTGCATCATTTACCTTGAACAAGCTGCCCTGCTTTACACTAGCACTCCTGAGGAGGAACCAGCAGCTCCTTCCACAGAGTTATCATTTCTTTTGGGGTGCGTTTATGCACTAGGAGAACATTATGATATGCACACGGCTTTCCCCGCAGATCCTCTGGAAGGTCGAAGGTGAGGAAACCCGAATGATGAGTGGGGGATACGCCGAGCCTGTGAAGGCACATTCCTAAGTAAACATCGTCAATGGGAAACAAGCTGACCCAACGTGAGACCTCCTGCAGACGCATGGCTAAAGCACCAGTGTAAACCACCCCTCCACCTCCTGCATACGCGGGATACGTTCCCTTATAGAAGCTTTCGGGTATGTAATATTTTGTATAAGGCTGCCGATTGGGCCAGGCATTGGCAATAACATCCCCTACAATGAAATCGTCCCATCCTTTCGTTTTATTTTGAAGTGTTTTTTGTTCTCCAACATGGTCTAAGTAGTCCAGCAGAGCCTTAGTCCTAACGAACACATCATCATCTCCCTTGAAAATGAAGTGGACATGAGGACAGTGTTGTGAAAACCAGTCCCAGAAGAGGACATCCTTCAGGGTGAGGTTGAAGAAAGTGTCTTTGAAATCCCACTGCAGGATGTCCTTATGGGTGCTGCTCTCCAACTTCAATAGGGCACTCAGGTCCGGATGAGGCCCTGTATCTGTGTCCTGCCTCCCAAGCAAGAAGACAGTGTGTATGAACCAGCCTCTTCCTCCGCCGTCCCCTTGGATCCGGCCGCTCCTTCCCCATGTCTCTCGGATGGCCTGTCTGTTCTCAAAGTTTCCAACTTGTGACTTAATCGCCATCAGAAGGAACAGCGTTTCAGAGTCCTGCCCGAAAAACAGGTTGGGTTGATCCACAAGGATAGCATAACGCCTACAGTGCATGGACAGGACAAAATCCTTCATTTGTTCAGGAAGGGTGTTAAAATCGGGCAGGTGAGACGCCCAAGTCTTGTCTTGTTCACAAGCACCAGTTTTTCCCATCTCTTGGGGTTGTATTGCATCAAGGCTTGGACATTTGTACCTTGTGCAGTTACCTCTCAATATGGGGTTGTGTTCTCTGTCCCAAATGTGCTGCAGGCGGTTCCACAGTGCCCCGTCCTCTAGTCTGAGATTCCAGAAGGGCTGAACTGGATGGGATGCAAGAGCTCCCGAGTTTGCAGAGGCTCCGGTGGCAATGAAATGGAGGGGCAGCTGCGGTAGAGGAGGGGAGTAGGAGACGGCCACAAATATGGACACCATGATGTAGATCAACAGGTGACTTACCATCACACAAGGCAAGAGACACAGACATAGGATCTTTCCATTACACCTGGAGCGTGCCATGGACTGGAAGAGAATGGAAAACATTGAGAAGTAGTGCAAATGGATATTTAATACACCCCATCAAATTACAGTGAATTACAGATGAGAAAGCTCAGACAGGCCAAGCTGTTTTTATTAGAACAAAATACTAGGGCTTCTGCCACTAGGAGGAAGTCTCTGAAGAAATCCATCTCCATGGTTTTTTCCTCGTGAGACTCGTTATGTGCGCCTGACCAGGCAACGTCCATAGCATCCTACCGCCCACGATATTTATATCATGTACTTTAAGACCACAACATTTACTCTGCATATGGAAAAGCCTTGCTTACAGCACTATTTAATTTATCTTCCCTTGGGCAACTGAAGCACACTAATCTGGGATGGCAAAAAAAATATCCAGTTTTCTTTTTCTTTTCTTTTACCAGGAAAATATTTCTGGGAAAACTATTTCCCACAACATTTGGGATTTCATAATATTTCAGACATACTTGGTACAGCTGTACTCAGAAAATGCATGATAAATTTACTCAATGCATTAGTAATAATACATAACACATTAATTAAATAAATAAAAAACACATTTTTAAGAATACATTCACCTTTTTAGCTGAAGTTAAATATTCAGCTGTGAGATAACTGAAAGATTTATCCTACAAAAATCCTCTGTAATACTGTAGAGAAGTCATTCACAATACCTTCAGATTAGAGGTTCAGTTGCTCTGATGGTTGTAGTAAATGTCTGTCAGTTATCTTGAATTTTCTCCCCATGCAGTTCCCATTCTTTCTTGACAAGTCCTCAGAGGTCCCCGGTGTCTTTCCATGCTGGTTGTGTATGGCATCAGGAATGTGTAAATAGTAAATTGGCCTTTTCTTGTGCAAACATTATATCCTGGTTCTGTTGGTGGGGTGTTGAAATTAAACCATAGAGCAGGATTGCCTCTCAATGTCTTCACAGGTGCAGATACTAAATGAGAACATTTGCATGTCACAGGTGATTTGAGGTGGCAGATAAGCCACACCCACCAATGTTACATGTAAAGCCTTTTTGCATAATCCCTGCTTTATACCCACAGGCCTTCTGAAATTTGTAAAACGCCTGGACTGAGGTATTACATGTCAGTTTCAGCAGAAATGTTGAGCTTACAATGTGTTCTTGCTTGATCAGTGATGGGCTACACCTAAAAAAAAAAGTGTTGCTGGGCAACATGTTTGTTGACTCCAGAGAGATTTAGTGAAACGTGCCTTGAATCACAAAGACTGAATTCTTCCTTATCGGAGGTATTCAAAGTTATCATTACGTAAGAATGATTAAGTCATTTTTCCAAGCAAAGCAAAGAATATAGAATTTAGAAATATCACATGAGAGATACCTGTTGGCCTGAATATCAGCATGGATTCAGCAGCAGGTAATCACATAATTACCTGCAGCAAAACAACACCATGATTGGAATTGGGATTTTGATTTTATAGAACTGTTCAATAAACAGAAATCAATGCTGAGTGACACAATATTGCTTGCTATTTACTTGTCTGTTTTTACTCCTCCAACGAAAATAGTTTCAAACAAAGCAGAATATACAATTTTGCATCCCTGTGCAACACACATTAGAGGTGTTTGTTCCTGAATCAATCAGTGATTTGAACGATTCCCTTAAGTGAACGATTCACTGACTCAGTCAAAGACTGGCTGAATTCAAAATGGCATACTCTGTGCCAATGATATGGGAGAAATACTGAGAGTAGTAACAAGCTATTCTGAATTCAGTCACAATCACTTTAGTTTCTGAAAGAATCAATGTTTTTGAACAAATCATTGAATCAATAACTTATTCACCTACTGAATTAACTATGTAGGCTAACCTGCAGAAAGATTCACTGAAAAGTCTCCACCACTGATGAACAGACTAGCAGTCTGTCTTTTGGATTGTATGGCCAGCAAGCACTTGGCAGGTTTACCTTGCTTTAGATTCTAGCGACATCGTTGCATTCCAAAATGTGTCAGGCACACAATTCATAACCAAACGCAACAATGTGCACTGGTCAAGCACTCACAAATGCTTGCTTACTTGTGTTAAGTATGTGTTTGGCCTATTTAAGCACTCTTGGAACAACCCTCAGCCAATCAACTGTTGTACAGTTATCATCGTCTAATTATTATAGAGAACTTGCACTTATTTTATTATTCTACATTCATGCCCTCAAGACCAGGCTACACAATTGAGTCATCAAGTTTCACCAATATTACATGGGGACTTTGGGGACACAGATCAGCAGCGTTGCCTTGAGCATTCTTATGCTGGCCTCTCACATGTGCACACGATTCCACACACACTCTAAAAGCCTTTGCCCCAGTTTCTTTCCTCATCCCTCTCAGGCACACTACCATTTCAGCTTTGTTCTATCATCTTGACGTTAACGCTGAAGTGGCCTGCAAGTAGGCGGTCACAGGAGGGATCCCTATAGGAGGAGTATATTAGACTGCGACAAGGACGCCGCCGAAAAGCCAATGCAAACCGAGTCCAGAGAGGTCTCTCCCGGAGAGAGCAGCACCTAGGTTTCACTTTGATATGATAGGTGTCCTGTATTAGACCATGCTGACTATTGATCCAAGCCCTTGGGGTGCCAAATCACAGCGCAGTCGCACAACACAGCAGCTAACAATTATGTAACTGGTGGGCTACACTGCTGATTTGTCAATGGTAATCTGACAGCTCATTGACTAACAACCAATAATTTCCAAACCAACATCCCTGGTTCTGAATGAACTGGTCCTGGTTAGGGTGGGCTTACGGGAGTGTTTGACTAATGCAACAAGATACCACATTTGTTTCGTGTCACAAGCAATATAAAAAAAGAAACACTGCAGTATAGCCAATTTGTTGTAAAAAAATTTATTTCGACAAATCATTTTAGCTTTGCAAGAACATCATATCGATGAATAATTCTATAACAAGCCAATCTTTTTTTTTTTTAGAGGTATGTTATTCTCATAGTCATTACCGGCAAGGATCAGTCTAACACTTTTAATCGTTTTTGCTTCACAACAGTATCACAGTCTCTCACAGTAATGTTTTAAACAGGAAAAAGGATGAAGCCCCATCATTTGTCAGTGATAAACTGAAGTACACACAAGTATATGGTCAATCCAACACAGGCTGCCATGTCCGTCTTCTCTCTGAAGCAGCGCGGGCACTGAATTCTCACAGGGGAGAACGGCTGAGTCAGTAGGAAGGGGAGAGAAGACTGGAAGGTCAGTTTGGAGCAACATGCATTCAAAGTACATCAAAGTTCAACCCTCGAGGGATCTCTATAAACCTCTATCCAAAGAGTCACTGATAAAATTGCCATGATCAAACAAAAAAGAACATGTGAAAATATAACATCTTCAATGAGCAATTTAGCAGTTTAGTTTAGGTAAGAAAATCTGCAGGTAAAGTGTAAAGTTACAGTAACAGAGTATGACAACATCATATCGCCGGGGAACAAGGTAAAACGATAACTGATAACTGAGCAGTTCAAACATGTTTTATCCTAGAGGGCACTTCTTTTTGTCAATATTAAAGATGCCAACCTTCAAAGCCAACCTTCATTTCAATATTTGGCACAAAAATTAGATAATAATAACAATAGTAATAATAATAATAATAATTTAAAAAAAAAGAACAAGCATTACATACATGAATAAAGTCACAGAAAGAATCAATTCACAAATTTACAACATGTCCAAACTAATTTTACACAAAACTTTACATTTAGTTCATTTCTATGTGCAAACCATATATTGTATATAAGATTATTCAACACAGGAAACACTGGTCATATATAGTATCCAGTTTCAACGCTTTGCACACATTTTATAAACAAATTCAGCTTTCGTACACTGAGATTCTCAAGATGTGGACAGCCAACAGCAATTCACCCAATCTATGATGTCCAGCGCTATTCATTCAGTGTTGCCAGGTGATTCTGGTATTTGTTTCTACAGTGAAAGGTATGATTGAATGTACAAAGAGGTAAAATTTCCCCCAATGTCTGGAAGAGCAAATCTAGGTTAAAGAAGGCATACAGCAGTGGCTCATGGCATTGACAAATGCAAGCTAACAGCGAAGCTTGAGTTGTGCCAATGGACATTTAACAGGCCTGAGGTTGGGATTCTTGATAGAAATGGTAGGAAGGTTGAACTCACATTACTCTCGTGTCTCAACATGTCTAGCACACAGCAAACACACACAGATTCACTTCTTGTGTCCACACACACATACACTTTTGCGCAAACAGATATAACATAGAGCAAAACAAATCCAAAACAAAACATTTACAAGACTTCCAAGTGCTTCATTTTCTTTCCATTGATAGGTGCTACATTGACTCGGAAGACGGTTATTGTACCAAAAGGCATCCCTGGCATTACTTTTTCACCTATAATACACTTTATACATTTACTCATGCGGAGATGGGGGATGGGGTGGGGGGATCTGGCAGTTTTTTGAAATGGTAAATTAAATGTTACAAGAAATAATGGAAGAAGAAGGTACCTGATGCCAGATACCAAAGGATCTGTTTAGCAATGAAAATTGTCACTAGTTAATTTCGCCAGGGCATGTATTGTAAACTGTGTGTTAAATTTCTGTGTTGAATTCCTCCATGTCATTTCAATATGCAGTGTCATGTGGTCAATTCAAACCAAACTCAAACTCAGGAACTAAAGGGATACCGATTCTTAAATTAAAAATTTGCCTAATCCTGCCTTTTAGATTAGAATTTGTCTGATTTATCAGCACTCTGTCAACTCACTGACACCTGTTTATTAGGTGTTGCTTACCTAATCGTTTCCTCTGGGCATAATCAAGCTACAGTGTCAGACAAAAGCACTGTCAGCAGAAAGAGACAGAATAAAACAGTCAGCTAGTCACGGTGTGACAAATACAAGCAGCAGCTGACTCTAAAATAACAAAGCAATGGCACTGAACTGGTCGTTCATAACAGCCATCTTAAGCCGGGTTCAGACTGTATGATTTTAGGCATGATTTGGCCTGCTGAGTCAAATTTTCGGAATCCTAAAATATTCCTCTGATCGCTAGTTTCAAATGTTCGCTGACAGCCATTGCGATCAAATCTTACAAAAATCAGGCAGTGTCAGAAGTTTTGAGGTGCAGTCATGCAGTGTGTCAAATAAAAAACCAATAGGAGCGCAGAACCTCATGATGCAATTAGTGAGGACAACAAACAACCACCACTTGCTCCACACACACATCTTCGTTTCTTCTGGTTTTTAAGAAAAGCCATGATCAATACTAACACTAGAGATTGTTTGCTAGTCACCATTTCTATCCCACATGTAAATGCGGCTCATGTCACTGAACGTGTCACGGATTGATGATGTAAAACTCTGGACGAGTCTTTTTGTGTGCGTCCGTTTTAACACGTCTTGACTGCCGTACAGTTTGACATTAATGACAGCTGAGATCCTACTGTGTGACACGGCTTACAGCTGGAATCATATTCGTACAGTCTAACAAGCAACAGTCAGAAAGGACTATTATAAATCGTACAGTGTGCACCCAGCTTTAGGTGGATCAGACAGATTTTGGGGGCATTTCTGTGGTCTTGTACCTATAAGAAGACACCTATACAAGTCTTTACTGTAGGTACTATAGGGGGTTTTGAACTGGAGCATATTTGAACTGAAATGCAAAATAGTATACTTTGTCATGCACTGCTGGGCAGAGTAAATTAATGGAGACACAGCAGTGGTGTGTGAAGGCCCAATGGCTCAGTGAGGCAGATAAGAGCTCAGAAATGGCAGACAAACTCCTCGCTTGTCAAGACTGATGAGAATAGGCTTCAGGGACCAAGGCTGAAAACTTGACAGCATGCAGGAAGAAGAATGTGTTTCACAGTGAGCTGAGTGAACCAAGTATTTTCCACAGAATGTATTCCAATAACAATGCATAGTCTCTAAGAGAACATAGAGAAAGAAAAACAAAGTTAGGAAAATGAAGGAAGAATTCAAATGGAGGAAGGGGCTCTGGTTTCCTTTGTGGTACGTAATACAAAACCAGATTGTTTGCCTACAGTCCTGAGAGCACTAAAATCTGATCATATTCAAATTAGGCAGGGTGTTTAAAAATAGTGCCGACATTAAAGGATAAGGGTGTTCATTTTTCTTATGCCTTGAACTGAATACCAAATGACAGAAAGCACAGTTTTAGCTACATCTGCACACTATCGTCGTGGTACTTTGCTGATTTTGCAAAAACTAAAAAATATCTACTTGTCACCTTGATTTGCAATTCTGAAATGCAAATTCAAACCATACTGAAGAGAGAGATTCATTATGATGACTTGGCCCAATCCAGTCACAGTAATTTTGCACAATAATCAACAGTGTAGATATCCCTTATTAAAAATGTAAAATAGGTTTTGCGTTCGATTCAACATGATCTTTGTCCTCATAATTTCAAAACACCATTTGCAGCACAAAAAAGACAGCAATAAGACATAGAAAGCACAAAAATCAAATTAAATGTGTAAATTTAAGCCGTTGCACTGCCTGCACAAAGTTAAACAACTAGTCAGTTAAATAAAAAAGAGAATTAAAAAAACTATTGTATGGTCTATTGTGCACTTTTGCTTTTAACATGTTTTTTTTTTTCATTACACAGTGCTTTATACAAATTGCCCTCTGTCCAATATCATAAGCAAGAAATAGAAAAAATATGATTTTTGGATTTTATCTGCCATTATAGTGGCTGGTTCATGTCCCATGAAAAATGTCCATTAGTGAAACAATGTCAGAGCGAAAAATAAATGAAATCAGTTCCACTTCCACATCAACATCAGTCTCTATTGCACACCTCCCACACAAAGACACTAAGATGAAGGATTCAAGAAGTAAAATCAAGTAACAAAAATAGCAGTATCGAAAAAATATCAAAGGCAAAATGAATCTTCATGTCAGTGGAGAAATTTATAAATAGTTGGCATGCAGCTAACGCAAAAGTAACCCAAAAAAGCACTTTCAAATGAGCTCCCAAATCAAACATAATCTGTCTAGAAAAGTTCTGTGCACAGTGGGAAAGGAGTTTGATGTTTGCTACAGCTCTTGGGTCTTGAATGTGATGCACGTCACAGTTCTGAGTCTCAATACATCTCACAGTCTCTGTGCTTGACAGCCATAGAGTACTTTGATTGCATTTGTTTTCCCCCAAATAACCGTATATAACTTAACCAAACTTGATAATAGTAATACAATAATAATTGAAGTGAATTAAATTATTTTGAATTAAAACTTGGCACATCATTAACAGAGTATCAGGGTGGGTAGGTGAAATATCAGTTTTCCAAATAATATAAGTGCTATTTATATTTAAAAGAGCGGAGGTACTTCAATTAAAACAGACCAAAAACTCTTTTTCTCTATTTCTTTTAAACTGCTTGCATCTTCTGGTTATTTATATCATCTCAACTATTTGCTTCTGTTAAACAGCTTTAATCATACCCTAATTTTCAATCCAGTCATTTCTCTTCATTAATTCCATCTTCTATTTATTTTCTTCTCCCCTCTTGTTTTCTTTTTTCTTTCTTTGTCCACCCTTTTAAACTTGTGTTTCCAGGCCACTCAGTTTGGGGGTGAGGATGCGAGGTGTTACCCCAGAGTTGAGGTCTCTCTCAAACTCTAGCAGCTGGCCCATGAAGTTGAGGTTGGGGGAGACTATTGGTCGCCGACCCCGCACATACTTATAGGCATCAGTCATGGTCATGAGGGTGTGCTTCATCAGGTAAGCAATGACAATAGTCGCTGAGCGGGACACGCCTGCTTGGCAGTGCACAAGAACGCCCCGCCCACACTGGTGCGCTTCCTCTGAAAAAAAAAAAAAAAGGTATGGCACACATCAAAAACAACACAAACCAAAAATATTGAGGACTCATCCTGCACTACACAGATTGGTCCAATCAAATGCTCTCCTGCCAGAATGCCAGAATGTCCTGCCCCCGTAATACCACCTGCAGTTCTTCGCTAAAGGCTATAAGGCTATTAAAAAAAGAAAGGGACAATCCCGGTCACACCTCCTGCTTCAATAAGAAAGTCTTCACAGGACAGAAAACTGCATTTGACAAGCCATTTCATGGGGTCTGTAAATGTTTAAACTATAAAATAGTTGACAAGTTCTCTTACCGATAAACTCAAAAACCTCTTCAAAGTACTGTCGCAGGTTCTGCTTGCTGTTGTCAGTAGCAGGGAGCCTTTTGTAACGCACCAAGCCTGTGTCCAGGTGGTAGAGGGGAAGATGGGTTGTGACATTGACCACGAAACCAATGTTGAGACGAAGCAGTAGATTCAAATCCTCTGCATCTCTCTCGTTACCCAGAAAAAGGAAAGGGAGGATGGGGCTGATCACAGCATTCTCCACATCTGGGGTCATTACACTCTCCTCAGACAGTGACGCTGGGAGGGAGGAGGAAAGAGGGAGGGAAAGGTGCACTGGCAAAAACAAAACAAAACAATACTATTGCTTACATTTGTTTTCTTCTATTGTTAAATATTTTATTCAACGTGATCATCTTAGAGAGGTGTGCTGGTATGCTGGAAAAGGATTTGAATGTTTTTAGATTATTTTCAGTCATTTAAATATGGCACAGAGTATAATGTCATCAAGCCCTTATGTAAGAAGAAATCCATCCTCCTTATCTTTCCTGTTTGAAGTCTCATCACCCCCCCCCCCCCCCCATAGAATGGCTATTATCCTTTAGTTCTTTCACAAAACTTAATTTTTGACTTTCAATAAGACATAAAAGAGAGGATAAAACCTTCTAAAATCCAAAGAAAAGTTTTAAAGTTAGAAAGGGTTTAATCAGAAAAACATTTCGATTGAACTTGTGTTACATTACAAAAGCATCATGGGTTATGTCACTCTGGCGATCTTTTGAAGCTAAACTAACGAGGATTATGCACCCCACAGATTAACTGAACTATCATTTTAATTTGAATACTATCAGTGCACAAAGTCGTACAGCCTAATGGAAGATGAGAAAATGAAATCAAGGTCAGTACATTCAAGTGGGATTATCAATGTGAAGAGATTGTGCTCATCTCTCTGAGTGGTCAATCATTAACAACACATTATAAAGATGTCACTCAACCTGCTGTGTACTTGCAGATTAGCATCTTTACCTCGTCCATTTTCCTCATCTTGTTCTCTGTTGAGTGAGTTGAGGACCAAGTGGAGCGACTGTGCAGAGGGTAAGGTGTGTCCACCTTCCCTCTCTCTCTGTTTGGGTTTGGGCTTAATAAGTGTGCTAGGAGCAGAGGGTGGGGGAGAGAAGGATGGAGGGGAATTTGGAGAAGGAGATCGTAGGGATGGGGATTGTGGAAGCACTTCGTCATCAAACCCGTTGCCATCCCCCATGCAAGCATCTGCTCCTTTGTTCCATAGCCTCTTGAGGGAATCTCTGCCCTGGTCCCCACTATTCCCTGATCCAATAAAGTCCAAAACCGCCATCTTGCCTTGCTGGAGCCTACGTCGTCCTGCCTGATCTGTCAACTGGGAGCGAGTGAACTCCATAAGGTTCCGGCAGTCAAGGATTACAGGATTTCCGCCATTGCCACTATTTTGGTTTTGGCCCATGCAAGTCCTTCCTGAGCCCATGCTAATCCCTGCATTATGGTGGATAGGTTGGGTTTTAGAGCGAGTCATCTTCTTTGCTAACTCCTCGGGCCAGATTGTGCGTACACTGTAATCGTCATCATCAGGCTGGTATCCTCCCATGGTATGTGCTCCAATATTACGGCCCATGTTGGGAGGATTCCCTCTGTGTGGGTTAAAGGTCACTACAATAGGGTCACTACTGCAGTAGCTGCATGTGGAGCTGCCAGTTTGGCTTGCTTTGGGATTGCACCCACTGACACAACTCTGGAGTGCTCGAAGAGGTGCAGATGAGGACAGGGGAGTACAGGGTAAGCAACCACCAACCAGCTTCTTACGGAAAGCAGCAGGGCTCTCAAATCCTCCAGCTTCTCCAGAACAGGATGCACAACCTAAAGGTCTGAGCAGCCCTGTTCGACAGTCAGAGACAGTGCTGTTTGAAGAGGAGGTGTTGGTGGTGGAAGCAGTAGACAGACACCCTCCTAAAGTCTTCAATCCCATGGTTTCGCCACCTCCGTTGGCAGCACTTGTTCCTTGGGCGTGGGAAAACGAAGAGGACGAGCTTGTACTACGACCGTGGAAGCCTGCAGAGTTACCTCTACCTCTTCTACAACGCACCAACCTCCAACAGCCACAAGGGTGGGAAAAGTCAATAGTACATGTGTGGTCAGGACTGGGGAAGCCTCCTCGGGAGGAAGTAGGAGAGAGAGGCAAAGCGTGAAGAATTTGGGGGCGATGTTCTCTAGTGCGTGAGGGACGGGGTTGACTAATGTGCTGGTAGGAGGAAGGGGCTCGGGAAGGGAGTGAGGGTGGAACAGCAGGGTAGTGAGGGCTTAGGATGGCAGCATGGGGTAATGGGGTTGAACTGTGGTGACGGGATAGGCTGTGGGCTTGGGGCAGTTGGTGGCCGGGTCCCAGTTTGGAGTTTTCTTTGTTTCCTAAAGATGATACGTCCTTCTCACTGTGCAATGAGTAGCTGGCAGTCGCAGGACAAGACTTTGATGACAAATCTCTCTCTCTGGTTGGCTTGGATTTTGACTGCTGTCTTTGGGCAGGTACAAATTCCAAGATCCCTCCAGGAGAGACTGTAAGTTGGTTTGGATGATGGATACTGTGCTGAGTCCTGTTTTGACTCTGATGATGGTTCTGTTGCTTCTCCACTGACTCGGAAGACTTTCCTTTGCATTTCCTTTCCCCTTGCCCTGAATCCAAGTGCAGGGACACCCGTTTAGTCCTGTTCCCCTTGATGTTTCCACTTCGGGTAAGACTACTGCTGCGGCCTTTGTCTATGTAAGATCCTCCTCTTCCACCTTGGTCTAAAGACACTTTAATGTCAATGGTATGAGTGTGCTTGTGAGGTCTGGGACCTAAAGTTACAATCCCATTGCTGTGACAATGGCTAGCATTGTGACCACTGCCCTCAAAGGGAGCCCCTCGTTCTCCTTTATCTCTCTGAACATGGGACGATTGCCTGCGATTGCATTCCAGAGACAAGTAGTTGGAACTTGGATAGGAACGGGGTGGTTGGAGTTGGGGTTGTGGTAAGCGGGGTGGGGGCTCGTTGTGATTGGCTGGGCGGTGGGAGGAAGACTGTGATGTGGCTGGTGGGGAGGCCACGCGCAATGCCAAACTTTTGGGGCGCTGAATAACCACTATACGCTCGTCAAGAGGGAGCGGAGGCATCTGGGGCTGAGCAAAGCTGCGTGGTTAGGAAGCAGAGAGAAAAAAGGCAAATTAATCAGTGCTCATTTACTTTGGTACTTGTGTAATTAGAAATGAATAATAAATTAGAAATGTGCACATAGACGACATACATTATGTGAGTAGTGCATACAGTTAATATTAGTCACAGCACACAGAATTTCATCAACAATTGTGATGAGGTAAGCACAGAAGACAGTCTTCTGTTAGTCATTCACAACCTTCCTTATAATTAAACACTGTGAAACAATAAAGAACAGCACACAGGGTACATCACAGACTTGTCAGTAAGACAAATCCTAATGTAACAGAAAAATCTTTCTGACCCATTACCTTTGTTAACATAAATGCCAGGGGTTCACATCTATCAAAGGCATAAAATAATCATTACAAGCACTAAGCAAACCATGTAAAGAATTGTATAAATTGGGTAGCTTTGTAATGATGTCACATCTGGGAAATATTGACATAATTTGATATTCTTGGTTATCATCATTGTCTTGCAACACATCAACTTTGTCTACTTGACTGTTAAAGAGAGGTCATTGTTTTGCTAGAGATTAATAAGGCATTTAAAGAGTTTATCTTGAAGACATCCGTTATAGTAAAACATGTAATGGAATATGAATGGAATAATGTTATAATTTGTAATGGAATGTTAATGGAATAATGTTAGAATTTGTCTAATAATAGAGATATAATCTGATGGCTGCACTAATCACCCCTCCACAGAGCAGAGTAGACCAGCTCATTATTCTAAATAATGACAGTTTGAAACATTAGTATTAGACATTATGGAATATCAATGGAAAGACAATGAGAAGGTTAAAGGAATAGATAAGCTATTAATGAACATTTAGTCATCATTTACTCACCCTCCAAACCCATAAACCTTTCTTTCTTCAGTGGTGCACAAAATAAGAAAATGTTTGCTCAAGAAATTGCACTAAATTAAGACTGAATAATGACTTAATTTTTAGTTTGACTTGGAATATAGTGTACAAGTTACATTAAAGAGTTAGTTCACCCAAAAGTGATAATTCTGTCATCATTTACCCTTATGTCGATCCAAACCCATAATACTTTCATTCATCTTCGGAACACAAATTAAGATATTTTTAATTAAATCTGAGAGATTTCTGTCCCTCCATTGACAGCTATGCAACTACCACTTTATGCTTCAAAAAGTTCATAAAGAGATCATAAAACTAATCCATATGATTTATCACATATTCACATAAACATTCATCAACGCACACATCAGTTAAGGTAAACGGAAGCTCAAGCATGTTTGCTTGACATGTGAGAACCAATGAAGTTCATTCTCTTATGTTACGCAGCAAGTTAGAGCTTCCACAAGAACCGATGAGGTTTGTTCTCGCACATCAAGTATGTTCGGTTGAGCTTCTATTTATGTTTGCTGATCAATGTTTATATGTGAATAAATACCTAAATTCCTTTTGTTTAGCATATAAACCAAGTCTCTTCATAAAATTCGGACTATATCTCTCAATTCATATAGATTAGTTTTACAATGTCTTTAAGAACTTTTTCAAGCGTCAGAAAGCTCTCAAATTTAATCAAAAATGTCTTAATTTGTGTTTCGAAGATGAACGAATGTCTTGTTTGGAATGACATGACGGTGAGTAAATGATGACAAAATTTTTATTTTTGGGAGAACTAACCCTTTAACAATTTTTATAATGGTTCTGCATTCTTTATGACGCAAAAAAAGCTTCAGTCTTTCTACAGTCTAGTTATTGCATGGAAAAGAACGTGGAAAATCGGCTTCATGTTTGTGTTCCATGGAAAAAAATTAAGTAATATGGGTTTGGAACAACAAGAGAATGAGTAAATAATAACAGAATCTTCATTTTTATTCCTTAAAGAATCAAGTACCAAAGGATGAAAACAGAGGAGAGAACGAAAAAAGTGTGTGTGAGTATGTGTAAAAGAGAATATAAAGCAGCACAGAGAGGACAGTTACAGGATGTGACATGGC
This sequence comes from Abramis brama, assembly GCF_963993115.1. NCBI lineage: Eukaryota > Metazoa > Chordata > Actinopteri > Cypriniformes > Leuciscidae > Abramis > Abramis brama. The sequence continues at coordinate 17,427,685 of NC_139977.1, forward strand.
TGGATTGAACTCGTGTAGGAGGGAGGCATGCACAACAGCACTTCAGACATATACCCCAACACAACAGCCACACACACACATACAGAGAGTGACCCGAGGACAGAGTCAGCACACCATGCTCTTATTTCCACATGCATACATTCACGCACAGAGCCTGGTGATGGTATCCTCATCCTCTTTGCTTTTTTCAGTCTTGCCTTTTGTAGCCTGTGGTGGTGAAGGGGGGTGGGTGGTTACATTGACCCAGATTTGTCATATTGCAAGTCAACATCACTCCAATCACTTTAACTCACTACTAAACACCTTATCAGCAGTATTTCACACACAAACCACATGTGTATTTTTTTTTTGTTGTTGCAATGAATCACGTGCAGCAGCACTCGCTTGGGCATCAGCATGTGCTTCTGTCAGAGATGTACAGCATCAGCATCGATGAGCTCAGGTACCGACTGAGCACCAACACAGCTACAAACAATGATCAGGTTTCACTGATATCACCACAAAGAACAGTGTGTGGTTGTATAAATACAGTAATGTTGTGGCAAAATGATAACTGAACCATGAAAACAAAACATGTACATCTGACATACAGCAAGAAAGAAAAAAATAAAGCTTCATGGCCATTGCTGATTTTGTCCCCACCACTTTATAAAATCGTATGTGACAGGGATGTAATACTGATATAGACTAAGAGGAAGTTTCAGTTTTATGATATGATGACAAACAGGTAATGGAATTTGTTATTTTTTCATTAAAAGCTATATTAAGGCAAATTAAATCACAGAGCCCCTAATACTCAAAGCAGAAATGTTACCACTCGATCAACAAGTTATATTCAATATTCATCTGCTGGTCATATATCCAGTGACCTACAAAATAGTGTGACAAGAAAGTGTCAGTGAAGGAGTTACGTATGTTAATAAATTAAATTTGTCATTTGAATTGGTCAAATAGCCTAATGAGAATTTTGAAGTTTTGCCAAATATACGATTATTGTCAAAACTGTGACATTTAAAATGATTTGTGCATAACCTAGGCTAATTATGATTCATGAGCTAAATCGTCATTTCGTGACGCCATAACCAGCCTTTTCAAACAAATTAAAGGCCACATAGCCAACACAAGCATTTCAATCATTAGGCTACTCATATATAGGCCTATTCACTTTATTAATGTATTTAGCATTTGCAGGGGTACATTAACATGGATATCCAGGCATGTTTTACATTCACTACTGGAGTCAACAGTCTGCGACAGATGCATGGGCTTGCTCAACTCTTTGCCTAATGAAATGAGTGCATTGTTTTAAGCCATTATAAAAATTGTGGGAAAAGGTTAACAGGATAAGAAGGTGAAATCCAGTGGAATGATTTCGCGCATCGTCAAACGTCATTGCGTTCACTGCTCCTGGATTTCCAGTTACTCTCACTGGAAAGCGAGATCAGAGTAATCAGGAGCCTTTGTTTCTAATGTTTCTACAACTGACCAAGCATTGCGCTTAATGCGACGTCTGAACAAACGCTTACATAGATGTTTCACAAAAAGAAGAATGATTACCAACACAATGTTATCTAGGCCTAAACTAGTCAATGAAAGAGAAAACAAGAGCGTCCGCTACATATTTGCAACTGTATTGAGTATTGACTGTCACTTGTTAGGCCATGCTGATGACAAATTCGGATGCGCTTTTACTGTAGCCCAAATCTCTTCGCCATTTAAGCTCAGTTTCACTACAATTTCAATATAAGCACTTAGAGAAATTATGCTAATTATATTTCAAATGTAGGTTATTCGCATTACAATTCGAGCGTTTTGCGTAGATTTTTTGGTGCGTTTATTTAAGCTCCAAACCATTAACTATTTGTATTATTATAATGGATTTTTAATATAAACAATAGCTGCAATAAAGCTCGCACTTACTTACTAGGCGACATTTTGTTGAAAATAAAATATTAAGTAGCTATTTTAAAGCTATCATGAAACACAGAGATACATCATTGCATTTGAAGGCCTCGAAAATAAAACGAGGAGGAGAAATGACTTACGTTATAATCTGTACATCCGCTGTATCGTCATTATTTGTGATAAATTAGATCCTTGTGTTTCTCCGCGCGACAATACCGCTCCAGTGCCGCGAGGCATTTACATAGCTGCGGTTATCTATGGTCTGCCTTAATGTACGGGTTACACTTTACAAATCCAGTGATGTCCATCAGTATGTGACATTCAGGCAGTTTATCCTCATACTGTTCAACACGTTTGACTTCATCAGTATGGACAATTAACACAATAACAATGGGTACGCCAGCGCAATGCAATGTGCGCTTCTGTATACTGTGCGTGTGCATGAGACAGCGCGCTATGTGGGGGGCGGGGTTTCTGTGAAGATGACATCATCCTAGACCAATGACAAACAAATTGTGACGAAATACTGCCCAAATAACGTAGCTGCAGCAAAACATGCTTTTCCTTCTTTTTTTCCGGTTTTTTTTTTTTTTTTTTTTTTTTACAAGATAACCAGTTTGTCATGAAGAAAATTGCTTTTCTAAATAAGTTTGAAATTTTAAAATGGCAAAAAGCAAGTTGATCCTGGGCCCAGAATCACATGCAACTATGTTCCTCACTAAAACTGAAAAAGTACATTCTTTTGCTTTAAACCTTTTTTTTATCCCACCAAACGCCTAGAGATGGCAGCAAAGTGTTCATTCCTTCATTCACTATCCAGTGAAAGGGCATGATCAGAAACTCTGATGCAGAGGTGGACAGTAACAAAGCACATTTGCTTGAGTACTGTACTTCAGTACACTTTTTGAGTATCTGTACCTTGCTTGAGTATCATTTTTTCTGGAAACTTTTTACTTTAACTTCACCACATTTGAAAGACAAATATCATACTTTTTACCCCACTACATTTCTGTCAAGGTCCTTTAGTAGAAAGTTGTAACGTCAGTCATGGGATGATTTTGGTTGTAGGGGTTGCATTTTGGTCGGAAAACACAAAATCCAGGGGGAGGATTTGGATCCAGATCCAACTCCTCCCATCTTACATATACCTAAACCTACCCATCTCCACCCCCTGATCCCTAAACCCACCCCTAAACCTACCCATCTCCACCCCTTAGATCTGGATCCAACTCCGCCCCCTGGATCTCGTGTACTGCAGTGAGGTGCTACTGGATGAAAGTCGGGTTCACGTCAGAACCTGACTAATGTTCGTTTCTGACGTCAACCCGATTTTAATTTTCAACCACAATACAACATCTGTCCAACGTTGGAGATTGACGTCAATCTGACGTTGGATTCTGACGTCAACCCGATATCAACTTGATTTTCATTTTCACCGATGGGTTTGGTCTTTTAAATGCGAATTTTGTCATTGTTTTGGAGCACAGAACACTAGCTTATAGATAACAGTAAGGCTAACATATTCATACTAAAAGCCAAAAAAACTTTATAGAGACTTTAAATAGGGTACTATTTGAAGGAACAGCCATTTGGGTGTTATTGACGTTATTGAGTGCACTTATTCAATCTCACATTCAGTCCCACTACTGGAACAGTGTTCTAGAAATACATTTGATATTGATATGCTGATCTTGATATGCAAATATGAAATTTGATAAAGACAGGCTACATGTCTCCTTGAAGATTGTCAAGAACCGCCTGTCTACCTATCAATGCGCTGTCAAAGCATGCTAACATAATCCAAAAGTACTGTTTAATACTTTTGATAAAGTGGTTAACCTTAGGCCTTCTTCATATCCAGATGCTACCCCCGAGTTGTGTATTAGGCCATTTCTGAAGAAGCCAAGTCTTGATCCATCTGATTTCTGAATTTTCGACCCATCTCCACAATACCTTTTCTGTCTAAAGTGTTGGAGAAGATTGTCTTTCTTCAACTCTCTGCATTCTATGATCATAATCTTCATGATAAATTTCAATCGGGTTTAGGACTCACCATACCGAAACTGCCCTCCTTAAAGTGACAAATAACCTTTTGCTCACTTTGGATTCGGGTAACTCCGCTATTTTAATTCTGCATGATCTCTTAGCTCTTTGCCACTTATCTCTAGCTACTTGGGGCCACTCTCCAGAAATGTTCATCCATGCGCAAACAATCTGGGTGTATTTTTTAACTCTGAGTTGAATTTTGCAAAACAAGTTAGTGCTGTGGTGAAAACTAGTTTCTACTACTTAAGATTAATAGCTAAAATGAATCCTCTCATTTAGAGATTTGGAGACGATCATCCATGCTTTTATTTCATCCAGACTGGACTATTGTAATGTGGTGTATTTAGAACTCTCTCATTCTCAGTCATTGGTGAATTGATTGCAGCTGGTTCAAAATGCCACTGATAGACTATTGACCGGTATGAGAAAGAGGGACAGAATCACCCTGATTCTAACATCCCTTCAAACCTATCAGATTTCAGATTGACTTCAAGGCCCTATTAATAGTTTTTAAAAAATGTAATGGTTCGCACCCTCCTCTCTGTCAGATCTTATTATTCCACACCAGCCAGTAAAGAATCTGAGATCGGCAAATAAATTATTGCTCCAGGTACCGCGGTCCCGAACGGTAAGTCCATGTGTCCTCGTAAACTTGAATCAAAATATCTTCCCCTCCCTCTTGCAGTAAAATCTCTTCTCTGATGACGTGTTTACTGTCCTCCACATTAGAAGCAATAGCAAACCACAACAATACAATAACTTGCCCCACAACAATCCAAACAATGATGGACAAAATCAAGTCTTGTCCTACATTTTTTCTTGTTCGAGAAGCTGTTTCAATGGGATATGCGTCACAATATTGAAGAAAAGACTATCGCAATTTTCAATTCATGCCGACTTTAAAGGTGCACTCATTTTTATGTTTACATTTCACTGCCTCATATAATGTATACTGTAGCCTATATCATACAGTGAGGAAAATAAGTATTTGAACACCCTGCTATTTTGCAAGTTCTCCCACTTAGAAATCATGGAGGGGTCTGAAATTGTCATCGTAGGTGCATGTCCACTGTGAGAGACATAATCTAAAAAAAAAAAAAATCCAGAAATCACAATGTATGATTTTTCAACTATTTATTTGTATGATACAGCTGCAAATAAGTATTTGAACACCTGAGAAAATCAATGTTAATATTTGGTACAGTAGCCTTTGTTTGCAATTACAGAGGTCAAACGTTTCCTGTAGTTTTTCACCAGGTTTGCACACACTGCAGGAGGGATTTTGGCCCACTCCTCCACACAGATCTTCTCTAGATCAGTCAGGTTTCTGGGCTGTCACTGAGAAACACGGAGTTTGAGCTCCCTCCAAAGATTCTCTATTGGGTTTAGGTCTGGAGACTGGCTAGGCCACGCCAGAACCTTGATATGCTTCTTACAGAGCCACTCCTTGGTTATCCTGGCTGTGTGCTTCGGGTCATTGTCATGTTGGAAGACCCAGCCTCGACCCATCTTCAATGCTCTAACTGAGGGAAGGAGGTTGTTCCCCAAAATCTTGCAATACATGGCCCCGGTCATCCTCTCCTTAATACAGTGCAGTCGCCCTGTCCCATGTGCAGAAAAACACCCCCAAAGCATGATGCTACCACCCCCATGCTTCACAGTAGGGATGGTGTTCTTGGGATGGTACTCATCATTCTTCTTCCTCCAAACACGTTTAGTGGAATTATGACCAAAAAGTTTTATTTTGGTCTCATCTGACCACATGACTTTCTCCCATGACTCCTCTGGATCATCCAAATGGTCATTGGCAAACTCAAGACGGGCCTTGACATGTGCTGGTTTAAGTAGGGGAACCTTCCGTGCCATGCATGATTTCAAACCATGACGTCTTAGTGTATTACCAACAGTAACCTTGGAAACGGTGGTCCCAGCTCTTTTCAGGTCATTGACCAGCTCCTCCCGTGTATTTCTGGGCTGATTTCTCACCTTTCTTAGGATCATTGAGACCCCACGAGGAGATCTTGCATGGAGCCCCAGTCCGAGGGAGATTGACAGTCATGTTTAGCTTCTTCCATTTTCTAATGATTGCTCCAACAGTTGACCTTTTTTCACCAAGCTGCTTGGCAATTTCCCCGTAGCCCTTTCCAGCCTTGTGGAGGTGTACAATTTTGTCTCTAGTGTCTTTGGACAGCTTTTTGGTCTTGGCCATGTTAGTAGTTGGATTCTTACTGATTGTATGGGGTGGACAGGTGTCTTTATGCAGCTAACGACCTCAAACAGGTGCATCTAATTTAGGATAATAAATGGAGTGGAGGTGGACATTTTAAAGGCAGACTAACAGGTCTTTGAGGGTCAGAATTCTAGCTGATAGACAGGTGTTCAAAAACTTATTTGCAGCTGTGTCATACAAATAAATAGTTAAAAAATCATTTATTGTGATTTCTGGATTTTTTTTTTAGATTATGTCTCTCACAGTGGACATGCACCTACGATGACAATTTCAGACCCCTCCATGATTTCCAAGTGGGAGAACTTGCAAAATAGCAGGGTGTTCAAATACTTATTTTCCTCACTGTAAATACTGGCAGTTATATACTGTTGGTGCAGAATTACAAATGCAAACACTGGATGACACAGTAGAAATAATCTATTCACAGGTGTATTTGTCATCCATGATACATTTATTCATTGATAACATGGTAGCCACCATGAAGGAACCCATCCTATGTAGAATAAAACAGCTTATGGTCACTGATCTGGAGTCTTCATTTTATGTGAGCGTATCTGTAACAAGGTTCAATGTTCAGGGAAGGAGGCGGGAACCGGGGAACGTTCAACATAACTTTAATCATAAAACAAAACAAACAACAAAATGAAAGTAAAGCGGCAGCGCCTCACGGACAACTGCAACTGACAATTCTAGGCCTGGTCCTCTCTCGTCCTTCACTGTAGCCACTCCTCCTTTTATCCTTCCGGTGCTTCTCTGTGAGACCCGCTCCGTTCTCAAGGCTCTTGGCCCCACTGCTTGCCTCAGTATCATTTCTAACAATGTTGGTTTTTCATGTTTTATGGGGACATTAATAAAAAAAATGTTTGCTGTACAGCACAAACTGTATAAAAAAATACATCACTTTTTTGATTTATAAGCTGTTTTCCTCATGGGAACCAAAAATGATATTTTGACCCCACAATGTAGGGTTTAACAGGACCACACACACACACACACACAATGAGGTTCAATTCAGAGTTTGTTTCTTTTCTGTTTCTTTCATTAACTTAACACAAAACAACTGACATATAGGATTATGTTCTAAAACGTTATTATAATAAAAAACGTTTTTTGCTTGTCGAATATACATATTATACTTTAATTTTAAAACCATGTATGAATAAAAGACTTTTATTTTAAAGCTCAGTGTGAGTTAGGCAAAGGAAGTCGACCCACAGGCTGGTTTCACATTTCTCTTGAACGCAAACAACACTGGCGTCCGGGCGCTGCTGCGGTACCAGTCGTGACCGCCCGACTGCTCAGCTTTTCACGGCTCACAGATGTAATTCGTCGCGTACCACGGACTGGAACCGACCAATTTACACCCATTCACAACCGGGCCACGGTTAGGACATATTCTTACAATCATACTGTCAAAATATCAGCGACTTTTTCGAAGTCACTCGGCCAGCTAACGCGCGTTAGCAGGTTAGATGTGATTTTCAGAGGCGCAGAGAGCCAGTATAGGAGCAGCTCCGCGATGTTTTTGTGCTTGGATCGTTAGTTTGTCACATTGAGACGATATCAAGTGTTTGATTTGGTTTTGAAATGGACGTGTTGACACCTGTATGACGGATCATTGCTCGGAGTAACGCTGATCTGAGCGCTGCTGAGTTGGCTAACTGGAAGGAGCAGCTCAATAACTTGCCCTGAAGTTTTTGTGTGTTCTAAGTGGGACTTCCATGTGTCTTTCCGAAAAACAGGACTTAAGTTTTTACATTACAGATGCACAATAATATACAGCCGAACATTTATAGTTAGGGATACATTAAGGACCCTTTTGCCACCCGGCCTAATAAAACTTGTGAGTCCTCGGACTCGATTTTGCACATTTGTGCTGGGAACAATATTGTTGTATTTCATTAGCTGACGGGTTCAAATTAATCTGACTATGTTTTAATGCTGTAATTCCCACGAAAACTCACTAGTTTAATTTCAGAAAATCACATAGGAAGTTGACATTCAATGCTGACACCCGCCGATAGGGTTTGTCGAAAGTTTTCAGTAAATTTCGTCTTCCTGTCGAAATTAAACAAACTATGACTTAATGACAGGACTTTTTTACTAATCTGTGCTGGTTTGGGGGTCTCACACCGAGCTCAGGATCTCTTTACAATTTGGACTTTGGACATTTCTCATCGTGCTGTGCCGATGCCACATTTGATTGAATTGTGAGAGCTGTGAACACGTTCAGTTTCAGAAAATAAACTGTCAAATTCAACCTCAGAATATGTCGACGAGGACACCACTGTTACCCATGATTGACCACTCCACTGGCCAGGTGAGTCTAATCCTCCTGTTTTAAAAAACATGGACCCATTTACTAGTTAAGTTTTGTTCGTTTACACATTAACGTTACTTACATTGTATAACAACAAGCTTTGTTTTCTTTCATTACTATATTGTCATGTCAGATCTTGGCCTGGTTAGCTAGAATAAAATACAGGAGCTTATGATTCTCTAGTTTAGCTATCAGCACTGGGAAAAACCTCTTTAGCTGCTTATTTTTGACTGTAAAACGACGTAATAAGAAAATGCTGTTTTATTGTTGTACAGACAGGAAACCACACAACACTCTTGACTAATAGTTTTCATCTTTACTACAAATAGAAGAGGCTTGTTTTAAAATGTCATGAGTTCATTCGAGATATTATTTTGATATGTAGTCATGATTTCTTGTGTTAGTGTTTGAGAAGATAAAGCTAAATCACCAGTTTACTTTCTGTTCCATTGCAACTTCAGTGGTTGGGAATTCAGTGTAAATTCCGTATAGCCTAGATGTGTATTTGCCTTGTTCTGCTTTTTACTTGAAGTCAAATGTATTTGTATAGCGCTTTGCTGAATGCACATTGTTTCAATGCAGATTTTTAAAGAAAATTATGATAATATAGCCTACAGTAGTATACATTTTGCGACAATATATAAACAATCAAACAGTTGAGATTTGCTATATAGTTTATTTTGCTTTACACAGGTCACTGACGTTTGCCAAGTAAGACTTGTTCCTGGATCAACATATTTAGTTGATCCTGCAACAAAAAAATGTATTCCTACCCCTAAACTTAACCCTACCCATAAAACAAGAGGGAAATGATGGATGAATAACACTGATGTAGAAGAACCTAACCTTTGGTTTAAGCCTATTCTTGACAAACTGCAAACTTGTCCCTCAAATCTGATTGGTTGATAGGAATGTTTTTCCATGATCAACACCCTTTACACAAAGTATACTCTTATGTATGCGGATGAAGTTGGATGTACGCATGTATCCAACTTTATATATGTGGATGACTGGGTGTACTATGTGTATGACAATAACAGTGGGATATACTTATAGTAGTTGTAGGTTGGAGTTATAACTACTTCATTATAACTTTATTAAAACATTTTTGGGTGAAGTTGGGTCAGTAATTTTTTAAAATGATGTGTTTAAATGTAAACCAATTGTACATCAGTTTTCCAGCTTATTTTTCATAGTTGTAGGTACTAGTCTTGCCGCGGTAGTCACTGTTACTGGCGTTACTCTTTGTTCGGCCATAGACCGATTACATTAATTGCCCACTGCGGCACCGCCCACACTGTCGTTTTTCTTTTTTTCATAGAAATAAAAATAATTTAGTTCAGTTGGAAAACAGATGCTCTGCTCCATATACAGCACGATCTGCAGAGTCGGAGTCAGATTTCACTTATCACGTGACGAATGTAAGGAGAGATGACTGACAAGACGGTGGTGGAGGATTTGGTGCGCAACATCCTGCAACATCATTGACGAATATCTTATCTTAAAATGTGTGGTCAGTACCCCCTCTCCCTATACACAGATGAGCCTACGCGCGATCACAAATTTTAAAGAAAGTGAGCTCACAGATCTTGAAACTTGAAATAATTTGAATGGTCTTAAACCCATGGAAGGAACACTAATAGTTTGTTTCTGAGGTCAGTTTTAACCAAAAAGACTGATCCTCTTTCAGTGACTCACTGGCAGAATTGTACCAACAGTAAGCAGCTTGCAGTTGAAATCTCATGAGACTGAGTTGAAGTCAGTTTGAGTGTAAGGTTTGTTTATAGTGGAGATGAAATGTTTGCCGAAATGTGTGTCTTGCTAATTCATACCCACTCGTCCAGTGATTTGCAGTCTGAAAAGGTTGGTCAGCACTTTTCCCTCAAGAACCTTTCTTGTGGTTTGGGTGATTCGAGTATAATCTGTTTGGCCTGTATGTAGTGTAATGATTTTAATCATCTCAGGCTGCTCTCCGTGTAAATTATTTTTTTTTTAGGTCAGATAAAGACTTATTTTATTTACTCCTTAAGCAATGCTTGGAGTTGTGGCTCTGTTTATGTGGGCAAAGATTTGTGACCCGCAGCCTGTCATTCTGGACTGGCATTTCCAGTCGGGCATGGTTTGGGGAGTGTCATTGGAGGCGTGTTTTTATTTTGAATGTTTAGTTAATCTTCATGCACAATGTGATTTTCAAGCCTTACCTAACCAGATACTTATGGGTCTGGAAGGTCATGGGAGAAAATCACAATTTTGTGTAATATTTCCTAGAAAACAATCATGATTTTGAATTGTCATCCTTCACAGGGCTCAACGCTAAGGATTTTTTCTACTGGTCCAGCCAGGCCAGTGGTTCAAATTTTTACTTGCCCTGCCAAAATTTTCATGGACTCAGAAAAAAGTAATTAATAAATAATCAAGGCTCGAAATTCGGCACGGGTTATGGGTATTGCGCATAATTTGAATCATTCCCGCAGGCCTTGCTCTTATGATGTGGGAAATTCCCGCAAACATTAATTCCCTTTATCATGTAGGTTATATGAGTAAATGAATCCACACAGATTATAAGATCAAATCAGTCATTTTAAAACTTTCTGCAAGACACAATTTCACAAACCACTTAAGTGATTCAGCAGTGCTGCGTCTTCTCTCTTTCTCAAAATGGGTTGCACAAGGTAAGCGTCAAGCGCGCTGCACACGGCGATACCAGACTCTCGTTTCGGGAGTCGAGACAGCTGGCTGAATTTTTTACTTGTACAGTTGGGCCAATGTTGCATCGTCATTAATGTTTATCATTTGCACGTCTTTTTAAGTCTTACCAATTTAAACAGTCAAGCAGTTTTTGATTTTAAACTATTCAGTACTCCCGTGCTCTCTAAGCGATGGTTTTCTCTGCACACAATACATAAAGCCGCGACCTCGTAAACACAGTTGGTTATGTCTTAAACGTAAACAGTTGAGAAATGCATGTAATGAAAACAGTATAATGGATCTGTGCAATAGCTCTTAAAGTGACAGCAGCCTAATATGTGTCTGTCATTAATGTTGATAAAACAACTAAAGATTGCTTTAATCGTTAGAATCAGGATTAATAATAGTATTTAATTTATACAGGACTAAAATACTATCCAGTGTTATTTTACATTTGATTACTTTATTCAGTTTCTGTAGTATTTCTGAATACGTGTTAGACCTACCAAAAAAACTTTTCTCTTTATTTCTCTCAATCTCAATTTCATTTGTACATTTATTCTATTGTATTTATTTGTGCTACTTTTTTCAATTTAATTCAAAGATTGAAATCCAGCTTCACTGGGTTGTGTAAACTCTTGAGCAACAAAATTACCCCATTGTAAAAACACAAGTGAGCAAACATTTAGGTGAGATAAATGTAATAAAAAAAATGACTGGAAATGCCCCCATTAGAATCACCTAAGGGGAGAATCTGAGAACCCTTATTATTACAGTTATTCGCACGATGTGAGACATGACTTTCTGGGCGCCGCCTCTCTCAGCCCGCGAATACTCTTGCGCATCTCCCTGAGCTTGAACGGACATAAACACATACAATTATGTCAAAATGCCAGTCTTGTGGAGTACCGAACTGAGAGACGCGGGTACTTTCGCGTCTGCTTGCGCTTGAATATATAAGTTGGCAAGACTTAAAAACGCACAATTTATCAACTTTCGTGAAGATGCAGGACTGGTCCGATCGGCAAGTGACAGTTCCATCAACTGGCCCCAGTCTCTTTCACGGTGGCCCCGGGCCATCGGGCAGTCCTTATTGTCGAGCCCTGCTTCAGTAGTTTTAGTCTCATTAGTCTGCTTTGCCACTGAAAAAAAAAAAAAACATTTTCTCATTTGACTTTAAATGTTTTCAGTCATGTGCTGTAGCAGATAACCTGTAGTTTGAGCTTGACACGGGCATCTCAGTCTCTCTAAGTCTGAAGCGATGTAGCATTTCACCAATGGGGGGATGTTCAGCTGCCGTCTATTTGTGTACTGGCTGCTACCTCCCTCCTCTTGAAATAGTCATGTTGTGATAAAAATACTGATAAATGACAAGCTGGCTCACACCCCTCCTTTATTTCCCCCTCCCCCTTGTGCCAGTCTACCCTGCTGTTTTCCCCAGCGTCTCAGACAGTAACCCTCATTCGGAGCCACTGCTTCTCCTTGACCTTCTAATGCACGGAGAGCCGATGTTGAACGTGGTTGTGAGCTGACGCTCAGCAACATTCCCGCAATCGGTGTCCTCTTTCGGGTCTGCGTTGCATCTTCGGGGTGGTTTTCATATCCTAGTCAGATATTAGTCATTCACGCGGACCTGAAATTTCTTCCTTCAAGCTTTTGTAATTAAAAACCGGCAATTCAATAGGATGTGTGCGCCATGTGTAGCTGGTCTTTAACCAATGGGACCTTCCCGACACTACCGTGACAAAGTTGCCTCCCAGCCAACTTGTTTGGTTCTGTTTACATATAGGGGAGAGTGGGGTAAGATGTGCCACTTTTTACTGATGTTGTCTTCTAGGGAAAGAATGAGAAATTTCAGGATGTTTGCTCTCATCTGAAATTAGATTAACACGTCTGTAGTGTAGGGCCATAGAAATGTGACTTTAAAAATGTGAGACAACTCTAAGCTGTGTTGTACATGGGTTAATTAAGTAATTTGTCAATATGTTAGCAATTATGTTAAATAAAATTGAGCATGAATGAAGAAGAAAAACCCAAAAATAGTGCGCTAGGTCCTGCCCTAGGAAATACTGTCATGAAATAGTTGTGCTATTTGCACCGCTAACCCCAAAGCTTCTAACACACATTACCCCACTTTCACCATTTGAAAAAGTATATATATATATTTTTTACATTCATAGCATTTATTTTTGTAATTATTTCTCATAGAAATGTTTTATTGTAAACATTAAATGCATATAATTGGTGAATTGCTGTATAAAAAATATAGATTTTGCTTTGAATTTTTTTTTTTTATTATCTGCCATGTAGAATGTATGTGATTATCTCTTTATTTACAAGTAAAACAAATTATGCACTGTTAAGGAGATGAAACGGCTTACCCACTGACACGTCTTACCCCACTTTTCCTTGTGTGTGTGAGATGTCAACTGCAGGTCTCTATTAGAAGAGAGACTGAAGGCTGAGGTGAGCATATACAATGAAAAGAACATTTTGAGCAAGAGATCTCCATAGCAACATGAAACTTCAGAGTTACGCCATGAAGGTGAATGCAGTCGAATCATAGCAGCACTACCGTGACACCTCAGTCATTTTCTGAAATAATGGTTTTTAGTTGGTTTGTGTGTGTTACATACTGTCCCAATAAAACAAACCCCTCCTGAACGTTTGTCAGCTCTGACGTCTGTGATCGCCCCTCTGTAACTAGGCCATAAACGTCAGTGGTGACAAACGCTGAAACTAATCTTGCTTAGAACACCCTCAGATTGTTCATTGAGGAATCGGAGAACTCCAACCGGTTTGACTGATGACATAATGAGGAGTCTCAAGTCCTGATTAACTATAAGTCTAGTAGTGGAATGGCTTAAATGAAGGGTTGTGTATTGTAGATGTGGAGCTGGATCATCTGGTTGGTTTTCCCACTGGTGCTAGGTTAAAGGAAATAAAGGTGTTGGGCATAACTGGTTTTTCTAGGAGACAGGTAGAGCTAGTTCATCTGTAGCACAATGGAAGCACATAGTTTGTATGCTGCCTTCTTTCTTTGGTTGTAAAGATGGTTTTAATTGATAAGCATCTGTCCATTTCTTAGGGTTTATTTTGTCTTTGAATGAGCAGGATTCCACCTGGTCTGGCCTATTCTGTGGCCTATTCCAGTATTTTATGGATATTTACTGATGGGTGTGGCACTGAACTGAACTGCACTGATTTTGGCAGATGCTGTCATGAAATCACGGCAAAACTCTGTTTTTGTTTTGTTATAACACATCAAATTCTACCATTTACTTTCTTCCAGAGACCCAATATAAAGGGATGGACCGTGCTCATGCACATAGACTGGATGCAGGTTGTTTCAGCTCAGAGGCATCAAATTGAAATCGATTTGAAGCTGTAAATGTGTGTTCATGTCCAAGATTTGATCTTGTAAAAATTATTGGGAGAGTCGTTCATTGATCTTTGACTAAAACAATTACTACATTCATGGCTGACTCATGGCTGACAAAATTTCCTGTATTACACTGTGGATCATAGTTGGAGAGTCCAGAAAGTTTGTGTCCAGAAGAGTTTTGGAGTACCTCATCACACAGGACAGAAACATATTACCCTGATCTCCTAACATGCCAAATTTAATCTTGATGTAAGAAGTTTACTTAAATGTGAAAATAAGTCATAAATGGTTTAAAAATAATTATCAGTGGTTGAATTATGAGTAATAATTAGTAAGTCAATCATGTCAATTAGATAGAAATAAGACGCAATTAAAGTGACCGGTAGCCTAGTTTAAATTTTTTCCATTTTAAAAAAGGTATCGTTTTATACACTGCTAAGAAAAATAGAATTAAATTAAGAAAAACCTTTTCAGGCGATCTTAGAGGTCTTTTCTCTAATTCTTCCAATTTTATTTTTGAGCATGTCAAAAATTAATTGTTTATATAACCAGCTTATCTACCTTATTTTACCTTATGTTCATTCATACGGGTTTAAAATAATTAGTAGTAGTAGTTAATAATAATAATAATAATAATGATTGGTTAGTCAAGATTAAATGAATAACATAAAATTTAAGTGATAATTTTGACAATTTTATTTAAAATATTTTTTAAGCTGAAAAATATGGATTAATAACCAAATAAAACATTTCTAACGATCTTAGAGGCCTATTCTCTGATTAAATTTTTTATACTAATTTTATTTAATGCATGCTCTTCAATTATTCTAAATTCCAATAGTTTAAAATGTTTATCTTACCAACTTACAAGACTTTATTTAAATGATTAGGTTTCTACTTTAATTTCATTTTTAGTTTGTTTTTTTTTCCTCATTATTATTTGTCTGTAGAGTAAAGCTTAAGTCATAATTTGTTGCCAACCTAATTCTCCAGTGGTATTTACTGTAGTGATTAATATAATTCAATGTTCTGATTGTAGTTTTGTTGAATGCTCATTGCTCATCCCTGAAATAATTGAATCTAACATCCACTTTTTTTTACAGTAAGCTCCTTAATCTCTTCAATTCCTTTAAAATGTAGTTCTACATAAGTAAGGCTGCAATGACATCATTCATCTAGCGTTCTTGTATGTTTGACTCATTTCTAGTGGATCAGATTAACTGGAGAAACCTTCAGAAGGGCTCAGTCTGCAGTTCGTCTTCCTCCAATCCGTTCCATTGTCTTGTTTCCCAGCTGTCCGGGCATGTCAGCTTTCGTTTCCAGAGGGCTTCTTGAAGCCTTGTCTTGCTCCACCAGCCACTCCTCCTGACAAACCCAGACACGTCGCTTCCTGTGTATGACCTGGAACCCAAATCATTTTGGCGTTTTTCTCTCTCTCTCACTATCCTCTATCACTGTACTTCCGGGAATTAGCTCGACTTCCTGTTATGCCGCAGTGTGTGAGGAAGCTGCTTTTCCCAGCTCGGACCCCCAGAGTGATCAGCATGTGGGTCTTATTTTAGGCAGAGACCTCCTGGCCCCTGAAGTCTTCAGGGTTATTCGTCTACTGCTATATCAACGCTGTTTTTTTTTGTTTTGAAACCATCCTGGAGTATCTGTCCTCACTTCTGTCATGAGCCTTTAGATTAAACTCTTCGCAGAAGGTATTTTATGGACCCAGAAGCTAAAAACTAGAGGTACATTGTTTTGATGACTGAATTAAATTAGTATAGACACTGAAATTAAATTACAGGTGGTCATTAAAGTACAGGTGGTTTATAGTATAAATTCTTGTGCCATTTGTTTTTGTAATGTGCATGTAAGACCATACATTCTCGTGTCAGTGTGCGTACAAGCACGGACAGCATGTTGTGTGACCCAGAAAGAGTTATAGCCAAGTGTTTTAGCCAAGTTAGCATGTCCTGTCATTCTGTGAGGATTTTTTCCAAGATTTATGCACTGTTTTATGTTGTATTTGGACATTCATCTAGATTATTTGCCGAAAGTAGTGGCATTTTTTATATTCTCTTTATGTTTCAAGGCATAAACAAAATCGAAAACATGACAGAGCCACATCTTTATGACTTAGGGGGCCGTTCACATAGGACATCTGCGCTATTTTTATTTTATTTTATTGTTGGTCAATGTTTGTTGCTTTTTTCCAGCATCTCAGCATTTTTTAGTACGTTATTTCAAGTAAAAAGTGGTTAATCTCTGAAAATATCTCTTGAGACCCTTCATTTTTTTGGGATCTTTCTATCTGTTTTTGAATCCTTTGTGTTGCATGTGTGTTGACTTTGTTGTTAGGTCTAGCCTTTTCTCTCTTAGGTGTTATATTTATTGTGGTGTGCAGAAAGATTTCTGTTTGACTTCTTTTGGTTTTCCCTTGCTGCATCTGTGTTGAAGCGATATAGATTTGGTTTGGTGATGGATGTGTAAATCAGTGTCTGAGCAGCAATGCTTCTGTACTGAAGGTCAGAGCTCTGTGTTTGTGTGTGCATTGAGTGTTAATCTCACTGCAGACCCTTACAGTACATCAGCTCATTGTGACGTTCACTCGCTGCAGTATCATTACACTTCCCTTTTGTCAGGAAGAGGAGGCAAACTTGTTTGTGTGAAGTTGATTGTCTATAAGTGGGTGAATCGCACAAACAAAAATGTCTGGGTCATATTTCACACTGAAATGGAAAAAAGATCTTACAAAATAATCTTACAATATATAGAATAGATATTTTTGTACATTTACTTACACACACACACACACACACACACACACACACACACACACACACACACACACACACTTTATGACTTCTGCAGTCAAAATTATTCAACCCCCTGAATATAATCCCTCACAACAGCACAAATCTGCAACTGATCAAGGGCTTCATTAGTTGCACCAGGTTTGCTTGAGCTAGAACACATGAAATACCTGAACAGGCTAGGTTTGATGTTTGACTAAATGTTAGAAACAAGTCAAAAGATTGATCCAAAAAGTTGAGAAGATATCATTGCCCTTCACAAACAAGGAACAGGATACAAAAAGATACTGTAAAAAGTGTTCAGTTCACTTACTTGAAAAAAAAAAGAGTAATCCCGTTGCCTAAAAATTAAGTTATGTGAACTTGACAATTCCACATTACTTAATTTTTTCGATTAAGCATGAAGTTTATTTACTTAAAGATTTTAAGGCAACTGATCACTTTTTACAGTGTAGCGAAGGCACTAAATATTCCTAGAGACACTGTTGGAAGCATAGTTCGTAAGTTCAAAGTTTAAGGAACATTGGTTACACTACCTGAGGTTTCAGCTTGCATAGTAAGGCGCGTGCACTAAACGCATGTCAGAACTCGAAGACGTACACCACTACTGACCCAAAAGCACAAGAAAAGTTTTGCTCCAACGTGAGCCATTCATTTTGCGGCATTGGTAAGGTGTTTTTACGTTTTCTCGTTGGTTTCTCACGATTCTGACATCCAGGAAATGCACACTTTAGAACCATTTTAAACACTACATCGAGACCCATCTGCGTCATCTTCTTAGTTCTAACTTCTTAGTTCTAACTCACGTCAGAGGCCCGCACAGAAGAAAATTAATAGTTGAATAAAGTCGTTATTTAAATGTTTTTGCGCACAAAGTATCCTCGTCGCTTGATAAACTTAAGGTTGAGCCACTGTAGTCACTTGGACTATTTTAACGATGTTTTTACTAACTTTTCTGGGCCGGCAGATTGAAATTACATAGAAGCATATGAAGGAGTGAGCCAGCTCTCAGATTTCATCAAAAATATCTTAAATTGTGTTCTGAAGATGAACGAAAGTCTTAGGGGGTTGGAACAACATGGGGGTGAGTAATTATTGACAGAATTTTCATTTTTGGGTGAACTAACCCTTTAAGACATAACAGATAATGTTTGCGTGAATACTCGCCAAGACAGATATTTTGAAATACTGTAATTCTGTGTACATATTGGCATCGCGCGCTGTCTGAAGTGTCTTTGTGCGCACGATTCGGATCTGTCAGTCAGTGCAAGTAAGATTGTTTGTTACATCAGCATGAGTTTGAATCACATTTCATTAGTTCAGACTCATGCCATCGAGAATTCGCTCTGAATATTCACAAAGTTGGAATGCAGTGCTTTACAACGACACCAAACTTGTGCTGAGAGGAAGTGCCAGTCGTCGAGAACCGAGCAGAGACAAACTGCACTTTTTCATGGATTATTAAAACAAAAAGGTACAACTCTCAGAAAATGTACAAATAAAGATAATTTTAGATGTTTAATTATTATTTGGAGCATTAGGATTGCTAGACGAGGGCTTTATGAACATATTTTTGTGAAAACTTCAAATTTGTCCGAAATTGATGTTTTTTCACTTGTTTTGCTTGCAGCTCGTAATTAACCCGTAATTACATTTCCGTCTCATTTTGCCAGCACAGGTCACAAATGTTCTGATTCTTTATTATTGAACTTTACAGTTGTTCTTTTTGCAATTTAAACATTTTAAACAATTTTAAATTTAGATTATACATTTTGTGAATTATTCAAAAGTACTGTTATGTATAAAGTTATTTTAGTTATATTATAAAAATACTAACTTGATATTAGCCATGTAAAGCTTGAAATAATTTAAGTCTGCTTTTTTTTGTATACAGTATATTCAATTTATTGAACGATTTAATTTTTTTATCTAAGACTATCTTTGCAGATTTTTCTGCCTATGTAGCATTCTGACTATTTACAGCAAATAATGGAGGTTTTTTTTGTGTGTGTTATGACCATTGTGTACTGTTTAAATAGCACTTAAGAGTCTATCAGTGATGTGCTTAGTAACTCCTGAATGACTCACCAGCAGTGATGGCGGGTGTGTTTAGCAGAAGTGAATTAATCTGGCTCTACCAGGGTGTTATCAGGAAGATGCGTCAACTATATCACAGACCTCATCCGGTGCATTTTTATGTGATTTGAAATTAAGTTTCTTTAGATGTTCATCCATAGACAAAGGGCACCCTTAGCACACTGACGTACTACGGACACAAGCCAGACTTCAGGGACAGACTAATATAAACGTGGTGGCAGTAACTGTGATTTGAAAATGTGCGACGATAGACAATAGAGTATCTGTTTGAATTGATGTACTCACCTCACTGGTCAACAGCCTGTCCTCAAAAGCCAGCTCTAATGTGAGCTCATACACAGGGACAGACCACAATTGATGCTCTGTTCCCCAATTAACGCAGAAAGAACCGAGTGTACCTCACACCAGTCAAGAGAAATTCCCATGGTCAAACACTACTCTCTCTCACTCCCCATCAGTTTCCTCTTCTTCTTTTTTCCCTTGACTGCTGTCTGTCCTGTGATGTCTCTCTCTTTTGTTATTTCTGCTGGTCATGCACTGAAATGAAAATGCCTGAAACTGAAAATTCTGGTCTGAAAGCCAAACTGAATGTGCTAATTTTAAATTAGCCTTTGCTTGGAATAACGGAAGTTTTCTTTAATTTATTTTGTTGGAGCCTAGATGTTATTGTAGTCAGGGCTCGTCAGGGCTATATAAGAACTGTCCGATTGCCCAAGGCCAGTGTGAAAGACGCTTGGGACAAGTGTTGTCAAATAAATCAGTTCAAGCGCATGAACACACAAACGAATACTCATTTCAGTATAGGGCTGGATGATAAAACGATAATAATTATCACAATGTATTTTTCACACACCCAAAGCGGTCACACAGATGGCGTCTAAGATATTACAATAAATTACATTTTAAAACATAATATATTTGAAAACTGTTATTTTAAATTGTAATAATATTTGACAATATTACTGAATGTTTTTCTCTATTTTTAGAGTATTTTTTTTTCTTTTTTTTCTGTATCAAACAAATACACCTTTGGTGAGCATTAGAGACTTCTTTCAAAAGCATTAATAAATCTTACTGACCCCAAACTTTTGAGCAGTAGTGTATATCATTGCCCAGAATGGTCTGTGATATTTGTACAGAAATGTATATTTTCACATGTTTCTCTTGTATGACAAAGAATTCATCTGATGTGCTACATAAGATAGACTTGTATGCTTTGTGCAATCATTGGATTGTGTTAATAACCAAAAGGTTGAACAAAGTAGGTTAAGTTTGCCATTTGGGCTTTAAAACGGCTATAAAATGCAAAAATAAACTGAATATGCAGTCACATTTAAATATTGACTGCAATCTGCTTCTTTATGCTTTTAGACATTGTGCTTGTCTGAAGAGGTGTTTAAACAACTATTGAACACAACCTCTTTCCCAACTATGTATCATCCATCAACAGCCCCTGTTTACTTGAGTAAACCTGAACCATTGAATCTGCTTTTTTAATGTCAGTGAAGCTGTTATTGGATGTCAAAGGGTTCTCCGTTCTCATTTTCGGCCAAAATTTTCTGCCCGTTTTCTCTCAGGCAAAAACCAAAAATGATTTCTGATTAAATTGTTGTGCATCCCTAATCTCTGCTCTCTTTCACAGTCTCTTCCTTTTTCTACCTCACTCTTCATCTCTGCCTCTCTCTGCATGTCTGCTTGATGTGAGAATCAGATGGTGACTGGCGACAGTCCTATCCAATCAGAATCACTTGAGCTCTGATAAGGATATTATTAATGCAGTGCTCTGCAAACATCCCATCTGTGCGTTTAAGTTCAACTTTCAAAACCGTTCCCAGGTGAAGAGCTGTGGTCTGGAATAGTAAAAAAAACACACACAAAAAACACTGGCCTAAACAATTTTTTCTCTCTCTTACTTTGTAGTCTCACTCCGACTCAAAGGCCGGAGGGCGCTGCATCATGCCCCTCTCCACAGCAGACGAGCAGCCCCACATCGGCTGCTACAGGCTCCTGAAAACCATCGGCAAAGGCAACTTCGCCAAGGTCAAACTGGCCAAGCATGTCCTCACTGGCAAAGAGGTGAGGATTGAGTTTGTGTTTAACCCCCAAAGAAAAATATGACAAGGCAAAAACCGTTGGCTGTTTAATTGGCATGCTATTTGTCAGATGAGTGGAATGTCTTTGAATGATTTGTCTGATCTCCAAAATGCAGATGATGATAAATATGCAACTCAGTTGTTAGCTCAATAGTCCAGTCATTTTAAGCCAAAATGGGGTTCAACCTTGAACAAATTGCAACAGAAACAAACTCAACTGATTTTGTATCCTCAATATGTCCTGAGTAAGGAAAAAAAATGTCCCGAAGAATCCCATTAGGGGAAAGTTTCGAAAAAGACCCAAATATAGCCTATTCATACACCTATTCATTCTTTTTCTTACGTGAATAGGGTAAAAAATTTAACCTTTAGATATCACCATGAAAATTACTGAGTTGATTACTTGCATCAAGACAAACAAAAAATGTATTACAAGTTTTTTTAAATTGTTTGATAACATGGACAGACGGTGCATAATCTAATTACGTATGTGCTAATTTGCATAAATACCACAACAGATCTAAACATTGGGTCTAGCCAGGTGAAAATGTCTTGTTGAATCTTGTTGACACATAACAGTAAAATACTTGATGTTAAGAAACAGTCCCACGGACCCAGCCCCAACCCCCAAAAACCAAAAAGTGGTTTAAAGTACTTCTTCCTGCCTCTTATGTATTAATGCTCATGGGTAGCCTAAATGGGTTCCATTCAGACCTTAACATTAAGTATTTTACTGTTATGTGTCAATGTGTCAATGCATACTAGTCTATGCCAGACTTCTCCAATAGTTGTCTGCTTAAACTCTAAACATCTGCCGCCATCCAATCAACTACCAGCAAGTTGAACCAAGTCCCCGCCCAATGTTTGTTTATTTTTCAATATTTTTTTAATTTTTCACATTTCACAAGAAATGATCTGTTGCTGCTTCCGTTACATCACAAATTCAAGGTGCTTTATTACTTCTTTTTTTCAACATGAAATTAAAATCCAGCTGAGATGAAGAAAATTAGCTTTAATGTTTTAATAGTAATACATAGGTGCATCTGTTATATCGTACAAATACTATGCGTGTTTGGAATGCAGCTGTTCATTTACAATTCCTGCATAATGAGCTGATCACGTGACTTACAGCACCCGTCAGTTCTCACTGCAGTTTTGAAAAATGCTACAAAAGTGGGAGTGGTGAGATGCGGAGTGAAGGGGGAAGAGGGACCAACAACACAGCAACGGCTTCTGATTCTGACAGTTTTATTTCACTTTTATTGAGTTAAAAACATCAAAGCTCTCTCAAGTGCACGCTGCAATTTACCATTGCACACAACACGGTTTTGTAAGCTCATTGTAAATTACACAAATACATATCCTGTGACAGCTATAATTTAATGCACAGCGATTCGCTTTTGTTCTCTGTATCGAAAATATATATGAAAATGCTGTTGCGTCTTTGATAACTTTTCAGACTTATTTTGCGACGTTTTTATAAGCCGTTTGATCACTTAAAGGGCCGTAAAGACCGGTTACACTCTCAGTGCGGATGAATCGCGTTTATGTCAAAGACTCAGGATCTATTGAAGAGAACTTATGCGAAGTAGAAACTCTTACAAAGGAAAAACAAACACTTGTTTTTGATCCATTAATGCATCTCTAACTTACTGTAAGTGATCTCACTGTTTGAAGTGCCTGTCAGAGAAAATCAACGTGTGCTGTCATGAATAATTAAGCAAGAGGTCTTCTCATAGGATAAGGACACGCAGTCTCATGAATAATTATGAGACACCTAGGAGTCATCAATATACTATAGTACACGAAGACGAATTTAAACCTGGAAGTTGAAAATGGCGCAAAAAGGTTTAAAATTAACTAGTTTTCTCCTACAATCAAAACTGACGGATGGTAACATTTACTTATATGATGTTCATCACGCGCAACTCTGTTAAAATTTCAGAAAATTTGCTTTAGGGTTTTGTGACTCTTTAAATGTCTCTGAATCCTCCACTAGTTGATCTTTGGTGCATGCTACAATACCCTTTACATCTGGCTTGTTTTTGGATCCCCTTGCCTGCTAATATGGGACTGCATGGTGTCTGAGACACCGATAGCGCACTTGATAGAGAAGAGGGGGACAAAGATGAAAACTGTGGGTTTGCGTGTGTGTGCACTCGGCACGCTGTAATCTCAATGCGCCGTGAATTGTTTCCTGATGATGTGAGATTGTGATCTGTATAAATGCAGACCAAAGCTGATGTGTGCCTTCCGCCTCAAGGCTTTTCCTTGCGCTTGTCCTAACTGAACTCTTTACCCTCTCGATCAGGTGGCGGTGAAAATCATAGACAAGACTCAGCTCAATTCATCCAGTCTTCAAAAGGTGAGTGTGACCCTTCCTCAAGGTTAATGAGGTCAGAATTTAATTTCAGAAGTTTACTGGTAAATTTGTTTTGTTTTTTAACTCTCCCACCCCTGTTAAGTTGTCTCTCTTCCTGTTGCCTTGTGACTTTCAAAACGCAAAGCCTTTTCTCTGTAGGGCCCATGGCAGTTAATTATAGGAAATTAGGCTCAAATACTTCCTGAAGTAAAGGGTTGGTTGGCTTTGGAGAGGGAGAGGGGGACGGGGAGGGGGGGAGGTAGTTCGGTGGTGAGGGGTTCTTAACCACATCTTACTCATGTGCACAAGCTTGAAATATTTATGCTCTGTGAAGGACAAACACATCATCTGTTTGCAACACATTGACATCTTCTGTCTCCTTTTTCAGCTATTTCGGGAAGTGAGGATCATGAAGGTCTTGAATCACCCAAATATTGGTGAGCTTAACTGACAGACAAATCGTCCTTAAGTCTCTCAGCTTGAGTCTCCAGTTTTCCAATTTTGGCAGTACCCACTGTTTTTTCCCCCCCTATTTTCATTAATCCTTGTCCAAATGTCAGTGTTTTTCTGTGCAACTGGATTTGGTGAGCGTAAAACCTCTTGGGAATAACCCAAATCAAAATGATTTTTAGTCTTCATTCAGAATGCTGAATATTGCAAATAAAGCAAAACAGATTGTGTATGTGAGTTGAACCTTTCTTACATTCCTTTTTTCCCTCTTCTGTCCTCATGTAGTGAAGTTATTTGAAGTGATTGAGACCGAGAAGACTCTCTACCTGGTGATGGAATATGCCAGCGGAGGTCAGAGCTCTCCCGAACCCATTTTAACCTCTTTTTTTTAACCCTGTTACATCCCGTACTGTTTTTTTCTCTCGGATGCACTATGAATGTTTAACTGTTATGTAAATGCCTCTAGTTACTGTAGACAGGATTTGGCTCTCAGTCTATAGTTCTGATCACTGTCCCCATTAAATACCAAATTTACCAGGGTACTATATCTTCATTCTTCAAATGTCAGTGCCTGACCCGGATTAAAAAGCGCTGCTGTTCAGCACAGTTCAGTGATTTAGGCAGTGTGACTTGAAGTGTAAAAATTAATGCATCTATGCGTGAGATTCTTTAAAAGCCTTCTGTAATGGATCTAAATCAAATCTATCTGGGATGTTAACAAAATTTAAGTAATTTGTACTTTCTATGCCATATATATTATATATATATATATATATATATATATATATATATATATATATAGCATATATCTTTTTTTTACAAACATTAAGATCATCAGACGACAGCTGCAAAAACATCCCACTGCAGACACAACATTCCTCAGGAAACACTGTACGTCATGCAAACAAATTTTAGATCCCAACACGTACACGTCATCAATTATCAATATTGAATTAATGACGGCTCATTAATTGTACGGAAGCTTGTTTCCACCACAGAATAAAACATTTTAAAAGATAATTGCGACTTTTTAATCTCACAATTGCGAGTTTACATTTCGCAATTCTGACTTCTGAGAATTGCGAGATATAAAGTCAGAATTGCGTGAAAAAGTCGCAATTGCGTGTTATAAAGTCAGAATCGCGAGATATAAAGTCGCAATTGCGTGTTATAAAGTCAGAATTGCGAGATATAAAGTCAAAATTGCGTGAAATAAAGTTGCAATTGCGTGTTATAAAGTCAGAATTGCGAGATCTAAAGTCAGAATTACGTGAAATAAAGTCGCAATTGCGTGTTATAAAGTCAGAATTGAGAGATCTAAAGTCAGAATTACGTTAAAGTCACAATTGCGTGTTATAAAGTCAGAATTGAGAGATCTAAAGTCAGAATTACGTTAAATAAAGTCACAATTGCGTGTTATAAAGTCAGAATTGCGAGATATAAAGTCAGAATTGCGTGAAATAGTCACAATTGCGTGTTATAAAGTCACAATTGCGAGATATAAAGTCAGAATTACATGAAATAAAGTCGCAATTGCGTGTTATAAAGTCAGAATTGCGAGATATAAAGTCAAAATTGCGTGAAATAAAGTCGCAATTGCGTCTTATAAAGTCAGAATTCTGACTTTTTTTCTCGCAATTGCAACTTTATATCACGCAATTCTGACTTTATAATATGCAATTTGGAAATTGCATGATATAAAGTCGCAATTGCGTGTTATAAAGTCAGAATTGTGAGATATAAACTCTTCTGAGGTTAAAAAAAAAAAGGCCGTCTTTTTTCCCCCCTTAGAATTGGACTATTCAATTCTGACTTTATATTTCGCAATTCTGACTTTATAACACGCAATTGCGACTTTATTTCACGCAATTCTGAGAAATAAAGTCGTAGATGTAAACTCGCAATTGTGAGATAAAAAGTCGCAATTATCTTTTAAAATGTTTTATTCTGTGACAAGTGTCACAGTGTCAAATGTTTTATTCTGTAACAAGCTTCCATATATTTGTTTCCCAAGGTATCGATTTATAGTAAAGTACCAGCGGCTGTAAACGCACCAAAGCCAGACCCTAGCTTAGCTTCCTAATTTGTGAATGTGTTTTTCTAAACGTGACTGTTGTTCCTCTTCTTGGTTTGCAGGTGAGGTGTTTGATTACCTCGTAGCCCATGGCAGAATGAAAGAGAAAGAGGCCCGAGCCAAATTTAGACAGGTGAGAGGCTGCGCATGTTTGTTTGTTTTACTCACTCACTTGTGCATATTTGATATCACTGTTGCATATTTGATATCACTGTTGCATGAATACAAAGCACCATAGGAGCTATAAACACATCAGTGGTGTTTGAGTTTGTCTGAATTTAAAGAATCTTTTTCAATTTTTTTTAATTTAACACCGTTCACTTGATGGTGTGGTTGGTCCGATCACGAGTAGACAGTATTCAGTATTGTTGTTTAAAATCATCAAACAAATGGTTTTAGCAGTCAGTTTGTGTATAAGCTATTGTTTATGATATTTTTTTTGTGTGTGTGTGTGGGCAGATTGTGTCAGCAGTGCAGTACTGTCACCAGAAGTGCATTGTCCACAGGGACCTCAAGGTACACAAGATACATTTTCACACTCTATTTTATGTCTTTACCTCTGCCTTTGTGAGTGTAGTCTTCTATACTGATGCAAGTTGGTTTCATCTCTAAATACATAATCGCTAAAGATCCTCCCTTGCTTACAGGCTGAAAACCTGCTCCTGGATGCAGACATGAATATAAAAATTGCAGATTTCGGTTTTAGTAACGAGTTCACACTGGGCAACAAGCTGGATACTTTTTGTGGCAGCCCTCCATATGCTGCACCCGAGCTCTTTCAGGGGAAGAAGTACGACGGGCCTGAGGTGGATGTCTGGAGTCTTGGGGTCATACTGTATACACTGGTCAGTGGTTCTTTGCCGTTCGATGGACAGAACCTAAAGGTGAGCACAGAGAAATGGGAGTAAAGGTCAATTATATTTGCATTATATTCTGAAAAATTGTGTTCTGGTGTTCTTAGGAGCTGCGAGAACGCGTTTTGAGGGGCAAGTACAGGATTCCCTTCTATATGTCGACCGACTGTGAGAACTTACTGAAGAAATTCCTCATACTCAACCCAACCAAGAGAGGGAGCCTTGAGGTTTGTACAAGCATAAATACTTAAGCAATCTTGTCTTAATTTTTAACTATTGGTGTAGAGTCTGGTCTACATTGCAGCTTATTCTGAGCAAGAATATATTTGTGTTTCTTAGGGATTGATTTTTTTATTAAAACAGATTTTTTTATAGGTTTTATTGTTTTACCCTTGCGCAGGCCTAGACTTTCAATCTTAAAATATGAAAATATATCAAAAATGAATTTCTTTGTTTAAAACTAATAAACAAAACAAAATGTAAAATAATAAACCATTACCAAATGAATGAACCAAATGAGACATGACAAAGAAAAGTTCTTGAACAGAATATTTTAATATTATGCATGATTTCCAATCAGATTGTAACTTTGTCCATATGCAAAAACATTGTGAAAATAATTTATGGAAAAAAAAACCCCACATTGTATATACATAAAATACTGTTTATGAATGAGCCTTTTAAATATAGTATGTAAGATTAAATACCCATGAACCTCTCAAACTGTGGTAAATCCAGTTGTTCTTGCAGCTACCTGGTAAACACAATGGACTGATTTAAACCTTGATTCCTGGAAATTACATAAAAGCCAGCCGATCAGGTCTGGTGATTTTAGCCAGCTTTTGCTATTTTTGTGTGCAATATGCATCAGACTGTTCATGAAGGGTCTGTGGGCGTATATTCTGAGGCTTAGACTCTGCATAAACAACTGTTTGCAGATTGATATGTTTTTGATGGAGTGATTCAGCGTTTCACCACTGTGTGATGTGATTTTGAAGTGCTGCCCTCAGTTGTCTATGTGCATCCCCTTCATAAAGGCCAACTCTTTTTGCATTACGTTACTCCCCACCTGATATGATGTCTTCACTTTTGTACCCTTTCTTTCTGCTTGCGCTCAGCAGCAGATCATGAAGGACCGATGGATGAATGTGGGCCATGAGGATGACGAGATGAAGCCCTACATCGAACCCCAACCTGACTACAAGGACCCTAAGAGGACAGGTCAGCACTCCATCAGTGCAGCTGGTTGGAAGAGAGGTGGGGCAGACGTGGCCCGGGGCTTTGGTGGTGGGTGGGATTTGAGACCGAGATGGGTTATGTTTGGGTAATAAATCTTGGTGATGGGACTGGATCTAAATTCCTTACAGCAGCTCATCTGAGCATCTTTATTTGTGAGTTAAAGCAACGATTGATGATTTTCCTGCTTTCTAACGCTTTCAAATTTCCTTTTTTCTCATCTCTTTATGGTTTGTGTTTAAAAATGGTTTGCATGATTGTTTATTTTGACATAAATGATACCCTAAATTGTATTGCATTTTTAAGCAGTCATAATTTTTTGACTAGTGGATTGCATTTTTGAAGAAATCTCAGCCATATATAGTGACCAGAATATTGAGACATAGGTGATGGGCTCTTATGGCTTGATCCAGTAATAAAGCACCCACCCAAACATTCAATACAACTTAGAATGCACATCGTGACAAGAAGTTATGCTTGAGGAAAAATATATAAAACTAATTCAGCATATTGTGAAACTTGTAAGCTGTTTTTTCCTACTTATTTAACCCTTTGCTCTGTGTCCTCAGATATTATGCTACGAATGGGATACTCTTTAGAGGAGATACAAGACTCCCTTATCAACCAAAAATACAATGATGTCATGGCAACTTACTTATTACTGGACTATAGGAACTCAGAGGTATGTTACTCTAAATATCTTATGTATATCTGTGTTTTGCATGTAATTTTGTAGGGCGGTAATTTTTTAAATATTTGTTTGTTCTATTTTTTGTTTGTTGTTTTGTTCAGTTATGTTTGTTTTGTCCATTTTATTTACTAAAACTGTTATATTAAGCAAATGATGCAGAGAATTTCTGTAAGTAGTAATTAAAATAGGCACCTTAAGATTCATATTAGAGTGTGCAGATTCTTGATAAATTGTGAATTATGATTTTTCTGTTTAAAACAGATCACTGTTCTCCCACGATTCTGAATAGACTTAATGAATGATTCAATGACTCACTCAGAAAGACTTGTGCTGAGTCCCAATTCGCATACTATCCGTCCTAAATAGTATGCGAAACTAGAATTAGTACGTCCCAAATCGTAGTATGTTGAAATGAGTATTCCCAAGATACCCGGATGGTCTACTATTTCCGGTTAGAATTCGAAGTGCAGATCAATGCACACTCTTAACGGCTAATATTGCCCACAACCCATTGCGTGCGGGAGGGAGGAGCTTTGTGGTGATGGTGTAAGAACCTTTAAGTGTAAGAATTCAAATGTTTAACCCTAATTAAAGCTATATTTAACCACACTGACTTATTTGTTGTAATACTGTGGCTGTACAAATGTTAACTTTATCAGTCCAACTAAAAGACACATGGTTACTACACTTTTACTATAGTAAAAGCATGGTTCATTTTCATCGGGGTATTTTTGAGTATTATACATAATGATGAAATTAAGTTTAAAATATGTTAAACAATAGTTATACTATAAACTTTAAATATTTTAACTTTAAATATTTAAATAAGTAGCTTTCGTTACACACATTGCACACGATTGCACATGAACGTCAGAACCAGCCGCCTCACAAACGACCTGCGTTTGGTTGATCTACGACGACGCCCTGCTTCACTCCTCAATTTGGTAGAACACATTGTAAATGTATTGTGGAAAAAACGATGAGGAAAAAAAGATGAAAAGATGGGAATAGTAAATAAAATTATATTGGATATGAATGAATGAAATGTAAAATGTTCTGTTAACAGTCGCGGTGTGCGTAACTAGGCAACCACGTTCAAGTTCACGTTGCATGACGTCATCGAAGTAAGTCCCAGAACGTGCATACTCTTTTGCTACACACTCAAAAGTATGTACTTTTTCCTCACAAAAAAAGTACATACTTTTAGGTCGTAGTATAAGTAGGCGAATTGGGACTCAGCATTGATTTGTTTCAGTATGACTACTGGATGAATCAGCATTTTTGAACGAATCTCTTGAATGAATGATTCAATGACAAATAATTATTATTTTTTTGTCACTTGTTGCCACCTACTGGCATAACGATGTAACTGATCTTTATTTGAAAGCGTCAAGTTTCAAAATGTGATTTACTTTTGATCGCTACTGTAGACATCAGTGTTTATATCCGAACTGTAAGTGGCTGAAATTACTGTTTGTCAAGCTGTTTCATACCTATACATGACAGCTACTCTCTCTTGCTCAGCGGCAGTGCCAACACAGATCTGAATGTTCACTAACACAGGCAAATCGTTGTCATTTAGGAATAAGATCGTATGGGTGTTTGAATCAAGATTAATCATGCAGCTCTTCATATATATGGTTTTGTTTTAGAGGTTTCATTAAACTTGAAATAAACCATGGAACAGACAAGTTGTAAACAAGACCAAATTGTATTGTTCCTGTTTTTTAATGGCAATTGTTATTAACCTTTATATTGTAATTATGCAGATTTGAAGCGATGAGCACATAAATGTTAAATGTTTGATGTCTTTATACCCTTTTTTTTATCTCCCTCCTAGCTGGATGAACTATCAATAAAGCACCGCCTAAGCACTGACCTCACAAACAACGCCCATTCACCTTCTCAGAAGGGACAACGCAGCACCTCCAATCAGAAGTCCCGCAGATCCACAGACCAAAGTAAGCATCATTCCGCTGGTCATTAGCCACAATAAACACTGGCTCTCTTGGTTTGTAGATCTCAAACATTTTCTCTTTCTACCACAGGCTCCTCTGTTTCCACCAAGAGACCTCAGGGCGACAGTAAGCACATCGCCAGTTCAAGCAGCTCCAGTAAAGTCCCTCCCAGCCCGCTGATCTCCGGAGACCATAAGAAAACTCCTACCCCTTCCACTGTGAGTACAGAGCCCCCTGAGGAGCTGATGACTGATAGGCAACCGGGTTGTGAGCTCACGTCACTGATTTCCGTGTCTGCTCTCCTTGTGCCGTATAGAACAGCATCCTATCCTCAGGCACCAGCCGCAGCAGGAACTCTCCAATCACTGAGAGAGCCACTCTGGGTGTACAGAACGGCAAGGACAGGTACTGCCACATTCCTCTTTATGCACAGTCTTCCTTTCCAGCCACGGATCACATGGAAGAGCCTATCAAACTCATTTCTGCAAAGTGGACTGGTGTTAAAAGTAGTGTATGCGCGTATGTGTATATTTAGACTTGGAAAGCTTCTCTGCTCTCGACTCATTCTGTCAGGCTGTTGCCCTGCCAGCATGGGAAATATAATCCTGTTATTCACACACATACATTCACACATTGACAATTGCACACATTTGAGCGCAGCACGAAGCTGAAATCTGTTCAGCTAGATTTGCGACACCTTCGGGAACTTAGAATTAATCCAAAGATTAAAAGAGAGCAATGATTAAAAAGGCTTGACAGCTTGGGTTCCTTTTTAATACAATAAAATAATATTCCAGGTTATTTTCAACTTCATGTCTGTCGGTGGCATGCTAGTGATTAACACAGGCAATAAGTTTGACTCGTCATTCAGGGAAACTCTTACAGCTATGTACTTAAAATGAATCAATGCATAAAGTATCTCAATAATAAGTGTATAACCATAACACTTATGTTAATAGGTTTGTGGTCACTATGATTTATTTGTTAAGTATCTTGTGCTCACTAAGACTTTTATTAATCAAAAATACACTAAAACATTGTTAATATTGTGAAATATTATCAGTTTAAAATTAACTACTTTCTGCAATTTATTCCAGTTATGGCAAAGCTGAATTTTCAGCGTCACTACTCCAGTCTTCAATGTTACACGATCCTTCAGAAATCATTCTAATATGCTGATTTGTTTTACAAGAAACATTTATTATCAACATTTAAAACATTTGTGCTGCTTAATATTTTTGTAGGAAATCTTGATACATTTTTCTTTAGGTTTCGTTGAATAGAAAATTCAGAAGAACAGCATTTTTTATATTTTATATATCAGGGATGGGCAACTTCGGTCCTGGAGGGCCACTGTCCTGCAGAGTTTAGCTCCATCCCTGGCAAAAACTCTTTTCTAGTAATCCTGAAAACATTGATTAGCTTGTTCAGGTGTGTTTAATTAGGGTTGGAGCTAAACTGGCCCTCCAGGACTGAAGTTGCCCATCCCTTATGTATATTTTAATCTTGCTGACCCCAAGCTTAAACTGTAGTACGTTAGCATAAGACTGGTGTCTTAGAATCTCTTACAGACCCTGCTTGTCTAAAGTTACATCCTTATATCATTCAATCCATAATATGACCAACTAAACAGTAAATCTGGTTACTTTCTCTCAGTAAACACGCAAGTTTTGCTCCACCCACCGGAATTATGTTGATAACTAGATTTCCATCCACCTAGAAAAATGATTTGGATAACTGTACAGTTCAAGCACACAATGTAAGTGCTTTTTACAGAAATATAAGCTGCACATGTCCTCTGGGCAGCATGCCAACTATTGTAACTCCATTACTTAATTTTTACACACTCAGGGACAAGTGAGAATTGTTGTCTGTGGTAATCAACAGAGTGCCACAGATGCTGTCGATAAAGCCTATGTTGTAAACAACCTCGAAATTTTCTCTAAAGGTTCCCATAAATATCTACTATGGTGAATTCCAGCAATCATAGCACTGCAGATTAGGGATGTATTTTACCAAATTTATACTAAAATGAAAAAAGTCTGATCTGTTTCATTATGGTATCGAGACATGCTGCTTATGTTCATATTTATTAGATTAGCAGATTGAAAAGAGAAAACTACTTGCTACTCTACTACCTACTTTGAATTTATTGACCGCTTGTGTACAGAATTACAATTGAATTAATTATGTTAATGTCACGATTCCCACAGTCATGTAAAACCCGGAAATACTGAGACATTTTAAAATTGATGTTTACATTACAGTAATGGAGTAGAGTTGAGAAAAAATCATTAAATGTATTGAAAATTCATAGAAATATCTATAGTGATTTTTTTTTTCATTGATTTTTTTGTTTTTGTTTTTCTCTGCTCTAAAAAATTTACATTGCCTAGATTGAGTAGGAACCCTGTAATATGTAACTTTAAATAAAGGAGTGTGTTCAATTGCTTTTTTCAACTGTGGACACTCTATCGAGAATCAAGAAACATCACTGCTATTGATACGTCGACTATTGAATTTTACTCTAGATACTGAGACACACTGGCGTATTACCACTGATTGGTATGTAGTCAATCTCATCCCTTAATCTGGAATTAGTGATTTTTGCCTGACCCAAATAATCAGGTTACCGAGAGAAGAGATGTGGGAAACCGAAAACAGCAGCCTTGTTATATGGATGTTTAATTTAGCTTGAGGTGACAAGCGGCAGCACAGTCAGAATGCTGACGTGGAAAGAGTTTTATATGTGTGCGCAAGGTCAGTTGCAGAGAAGCAAATGAAAATACGTAAATTTAGTTTATGTGAGTAGCTTTTAAAAGCACATCATGCCCACGAGGCTTATACTGTCAGACGCTTTTGATCATCATCACTGCATCTCATTTCAAATTCTCACTCGATGAACAGAGCGAGCTTTCCAGTGATAATGCAAGTTTGATCCAACTTTGACTAGCTTTGATCTGCATAGATCTAAGAATAGACTTAAGATAGAGCCCAAACCTGCATTATCGCAACGCAGTGTTGTATTTTTATCTCCTGGTGTGTGTGCTTTTGTCTAATTCCATCACTTTCTCAACCCTCATCCCATCTTTGCTGAATCTGCTTTATAACCTCACCCATACCTCCCTCCACTCTGTACGTGGGGATGTCCGTACGTGGGGGCTGTTATTCATCTTTCCCCCAGCCTGAACACTCCAGGGTCCCGCGCCTCCACCGCCTCAGCGGCTGCGGTGCTCGCCGCCTCATCCCGCACCCGCCACCACAAGTCCTTGTCCACCTCCGCCCACCCCAGCCCCCCAGACCTCCATGCACATCGCCCCAGGCAAGTGGCAGCCAAACTCCAAACTATTCCGAAGGGGGATTCGACTACAAGAACTAGTGACGAGTAAAGTCGTATGATTGCTTTTTTTTTTGAGTTTTGGAATACATGAGATCCGCAGACTGAATTCGTCAAGCAAAGAGATGGGAAGGCCCTGAACATTTTTTTTTTTTTTTTTTTTTACCCTGTCTACTTTTCTCTCACTCGTTGTCCACAATAATACAACCGTCTCACTCGCCATCCCACTTTCCCCTCCATGTAAACACACGTTGTCTACGTCACATACTGTACCTGCCAGCTCATTCCTTTCTAACCCATAATTCACATGCATGCTTTAACTAGATGTCTGTCCTTTCATGCAAGATCCTCCTTCACTTATGCATGTCTTGTCGCATTGCTTGGTGTCATACTGTAGTCTTTAAGGTCTGCTGCCCCATCCTTCTCCACCCCTTCTTTTCTGCAGATAAACTAGACCGTGCACTAATATCCTCTAAAACCTGTCTCACTGCATGTTCCATTTTGGAACTGTCACAGACAGTTGTATGCATGCTTAAAGCGTTTTGTCTTCCTCTGTAAAGAGTTTTTTTGTTGATGTTGGGTCTTGTTATTTGTTGGTAATAGCTGCATGATAATAATTAGGGGTGATGTGTGTAAAAAAAAATCTGTTAAATTACTTGTTCCCAGTTTAATGTGGATAGACTAAGTTTTAAATACCGTTGTACTCTGGAGACATGGGATTTATTGCTATAAAAATTCTGTTCAATACCGATAAGAACTATCGTTGAACTACCTTCGAAAAATACAGTAAAAACAGTGATATTGTGAAATATTATTACAATTTAAAATAACTGTTTTCTGTTTTAATATTTTAAAATGTAATTTATTCTTGTGATGGCAAAGCTGAGTTTTCAGCATCATTACTCCAGTCTTCAGTGTCACATGATCCTTCAGAAATCATAATATCTAATATGCTGATTTGCTACTCAAGAAAACTTATCACAGTTGAAAACAAATGTTTGTTCATAAAATTGTTATGTTAATAAGATTACAAGATTCTTAGAATAAAAAGTTCAAGAGCTGCAACGATTTGAAATGGAAATCTTTTAAAACATCATAAATGTCTTTAGTCACTTTTGATAAATTGTAATACATAAATAAGTTTTAATTAATTTAAAATATATATATTATTGACCCCAAACTTTGATCTGTAGTGATTTATGATGCTACAAGTACATTTTTGAATCGCAACATTGAAATGTACACTATGAAAAATGTATTCATTTTGAAATTTTCTGAAGATTACATTTAACTGTTATTAAATTCAAATTGTTTACTTTAAGTTAGTTTAACTTTAATGGAGGATTGGATTACTATGTAATCTAAATGTAAAAATAGGTCAAATGAGCAGCACAGTTAAATATCTTGTATTGGCTGATATTGTGTATAATATTTACCAATATATGATACAGTGATGCAGAGGTTACACACTTTACCTTTTAAACTATTGTATGGTTTTGTAACATAAAAAAACCCAATGTGGTCCTAATGTGATTTAAGCCTGTGGATTGTCACATGTCTGGCATGGTACAGAAAGGGCTGATGGTGGAATTATACTTGGATTTCACATGCATGTGCATGCTTGGATTTTATTCCATCACATTTTAAAATCAATCTCAAATTAAATGTTGGTTCATTTCCGCAAGGATAATTTGTCTGTCATCAGTGCATTAGCAGCAAGAGCTACAGTTGTTAGCATAATGAAATGGCCTGTTTGTTTTTTTAGTGCCTGATTATTGAAGCTGCATGTTGAAAACAAGTGGCTTAAATTTACTGTTAACCTTAATGTGTTCTAATGGATGCTAAAATGTAGTTAAATAAAGTATTAACCGATTATCTTTTCACCTTTGCAAACTTCTTTGTAAAAAAAACAGCACAGCCAACCAGAGAGCACCAGTTGTGTCCCCCTCAGCTCAGAACATTTCCTCAATGGCTGACCGTACCAACTTCCCCAGAGGGGTGACTAGCAGAAGCACTTTCCACGCTGGCCAGCAAAGAGCCACACGAGACCAGCAAGCCTCAGCGTACAACGACCCCTCTGCCTCCCCCTCCCTTTCCCATGGCAACAGCCAGGTGCGCCGTCCCGGGACGGGTATCTTCAGCAAGTTTACTTCCAAATTTGTACGCAGGTGAGTTTATGATTGGTCCACATGGCGACACTGTTACTTGCAATTGCAAAATATTGAGTTCAGCAATACACATGCACACGTTCTCATTACTCTCACCAGTGCTCCCCTCTTTCAGGACGAAATGATTTGGACTGGCACTATTTTTTTATCGCTATGATCATGAACTCTGAAACAAAGGGCTGCTGTAGCAGAGATGGTTTTAAGTGTGAGAGATGCTAACTGATGGATAACTAACATTAAATCCAGGGTTCCCACAGTCAGGGAATACCTAGAAATATCTGGGAGCGATTTCCATGCCTAGAAAAGTCATGGAGATTCACTACATCTTATTCTGTTTTTGTAGTTATGCTAATTGATTTGCCTAAACTATCTATAATTTTTTTTTTTTTTCTTTATCTGGTAATCAGAAATGATTTGGAAAGTCCTCGAAATACATTGGCCAAAATGTGTGGGAACCCTGCAAACCTGACCCTGATCTAACATCCATCATTCATGCAATGCATTTACAATTCACAATTTCTTCAGCGATCCTAAATAGCCCTGTTGTAACTTAATAAATTGCAATTCCCATTCTTTAATCTGACTTTAATCACCGGTGCCCTTTTTAGTGCCCCCCAGCTAACACTAAAGCTTAGAAGAACCTTTCATTGGTTTCATAAAGAACTCATAGAACTTTTCATCTATCAGCCAAACAGGAAGTATTTAATTGAGAGCTTTTTCAATGGTTCATGCACATGTGAGAAACACTTTATTTTCCCTTTTTTTTCTCTAATTTTTTTTGTAGAAATCTCTCATTCAGATTTCCCAGAAGGTAGGCAATAACACTACCCTTGCGTTTTCTTAAGACAATGTCTTTTTCCTGTGCTCTATTATTCCTTCTGTGATGTCTTGTCAACATTTATTATTGTTCCAATAATATTTATTGGATCCTTTTCATATTATTTTTTTACTAATGCTCTGCGTTCATTGCCTGACTCACTCCTCCGCCAGCCCTCTTTTCTTCCTTGTCTTACCTCGATGAATAACACATCCCTCTTTTATTTGCATTACACCCCGTTCCTCTCTCATATGAACTCATGGAGTCCGGTCATGTACATTGTTCCGCAGATCTTGTGAATGGTCTTCCTGTGCCCTTGTCTGTACTGTAATCATGCAACATGGCTACACTCCTACAATGCAGTTAAATGACAGTGTGATACACTCCAAGTTTGTCAGGTGTTTGTAGATTTTCAAATTAGACTATTAGACCAGGACTGAACTCTTGATAAAAGCCTTAAAACTAAATGATTTTGATGTTCAGTTAATTTAATGGTTCTTTGAACATCTATTTAAAATACTCAAATGTACAGCTATATCTACATCTACAGTGCCTAGGGGAAAAAAATGGTAAGCTTGCAGTCTAAATTTAATGTGATGAAAGAGAAAGACTGGGCGCTGCTATAAATAGACAAAACACATCTTTCTATTGCCATGTCCACAACAAACATACAGCGTGACAATTGTAGTCTGATTCATGAACAAATGACCCATGAACTGATTCATTTGAATTAATCTGTCAAAGACTGATGCATTAAAATCGACTCGGCTGTGAAAAGCAAGTTGTTTTGTCATGTTCAACTCAAAATGAACAGAGAACTGTTATTTAAATGGGTTGCTTGAAAGCTAGCTAGCTCACCCTCATGTCTTTCCAAACCCATAACGACTGAAGTTCATCTTCAAAACACAAATGAAGATGCTTTTAATGAAACTTGAAAGATTTCAATTGAGCGATTTAGTCCAAATCTTCTAAAGAGACACGTTTGTGTTATATGATGAACTGATTTCATTTAGACTTTTATTCATATATAAACATTGATAGGCGTACATGGAGAACGAGTATGGTAAAGGGAAGCTCTAATGTGCTTGCTGCACAAGAACAGACCGTGTCGCTTATTCAGAAGCTCAAATATGCTTGCATGACTTTCGAGAACAAACCTCATTGGTTCTTGTGCGTTAAGCAAATACTTTTGAGCTTCTGTTTACCATATTTGATGTGCTTTATGTGCATTGATCAGTGTTTAAAAATGAATAAAAGCCTAAATCAAATCTCTTCATATAAAATTAGTATTGATTAAGACTTGCATTTAACCGTTTGATTTACATGGATTACTTTTTACGTTCTCTTTATGAACCTTAAGTTTTGGTTGCGTGGACTTTCAATGGACATTCTCAGGTTTAGTAAAAATATCATCTTTGGTGTTTTAAAGATTCTTGTGTTTGGAAGAACTTGAGGGCGAGTAGATTACTTATTTTTAGTGAACTATCCTTTTAAGTGTTGTGAGATTTGAATCAGTGTAGTTTCTGACTGGTTGTTTAAATCAAAAGTGTTTCAAAAACCTAGTGTCGTTAAATGGTTCCTTCATTAAAGGCACAATATGTAAGATTTTTGAATTAAAATATCCCAAAACCACTAGAAAACAATATTTTGTTGACTTGTGTACATACTTTATCCCAAATGTTTTCAACAATGCTTAAATCCAAAGAAATCAGCAGTTTTAACTAGTTTAACGGCCCGCGTCATTGCGTTGCCTGTCAATGACGTCATATTCGTGTTACCCTCGTAGAAACCATGGAAACACCAAAGACGCCAGCCACAAAGCTAATGCAGAGAGTAACGTTAACAACTTTCAACTTATGATTGTTTTGACCACGTAAAACAGCGCTGCGTTACCCCACAATTTTAATTCGTCAAATAAAGTGACCTGTATGAATAGTAATTCAGCACTTGCAGCTGTTTTAGTAGAATGAAATAAAATTATGTGAATTTTAGTGATTAAACGTAACTGTAACAAAGTTCAAGTTCAGGGAAGAAGGTGAAAATTAAACAATTTTAATCGTAAAATAAACCACAAAGCAAAAGGAGCGACAGTGGCATCTAGCGGAGAAACTTACATACTGTGTCTTTAATAATACTTTCATTATTGTATTAATAAAGTGTTGTTGTTAAAGGTATAATGCGATTATTTCAATGCTTAGGTAAGTGGACTAAGAATTGTTAAATTCCTTTTTCTTATCCGTTTTGTAGACCCCTCAGACAGATGTGAAATATTAGAAGTACTAGGCACCAAATTCTTTTTGATTTATATTCTGTTGATGCGAACTAAACACTCACCCAAAGCTTGACATTTGATTTTGAGTAGGTTGGGTAAGTTCATGGTTTGCAGAGAGCCTGGCAGTGTAAATAGAGGATGACAGTCGTGTTTTCATGGTGAGGGTTGTATAGGGTGACTCCTGCTTTTCTCCTCTTACGGTCTACTGCTTATTCTTAAATGGCTGCACTAAAACAGACGTGCTGCTTTTGTCCCTTCGTTCTCGTGCTGCGCTGTTTTGGAGGTGGCTGGTCTCCCCGTTCGACTTCATCTTTCAACACACACCTCCCTAAAGTCACTTGTTCAGCTGCACATGAGTAGACAAAATTATTGAGCTATGATTTACATAAAATGTCAGCCACAGATACTCATTTTTACAGTTCATCTTTGACAGACAAGCTTGGGATTTAAGTTTAGTGGGACTCCTGGTAGTTTTGCACTAGGCACTACTCTGAATCTTGCAGTTGGGTTTTAATAAACATTTTTCATTCCTTTGGGTTTTCTTTTAAATGATGCTCTTACATAACCAGACCGCAGAAAGTACACAAAGGAAATCCGAACTTGCACTTTAACAGTTTTTGTCACATCAGATATTCTCTCCATTTTGAAAATGGATATGTATATCCTTATGTTGGTCTTCTAGCTCTTGTCTGCTCATTTGTGCACTTTTATGCTGAGTACAGAGTGGCTTATGCGAGTGTGTGTTGATCCTAAGGTTCAGAGTTTAAAAGGAAAATTTTGTCCAGAAGCTGGTGAAGGGACTTTAAAAGATGCTTTATGGCTTTTGCTAAATTTCTTTTGGTCATTTTACTGATTTAAACAGGATATTGATGATGATAAATTTGATAATGAAATCTACATAAACAGGACTAATACTTAGCTAGCATCAATAAGAACTTGAATTGAGGGACTAAACTTGTTGGTTTTCTTTGAGGAGTCCGTATGAGGGAGAGGGTCGAGATGAGGCCAGCAGGTGAGGACAACAACTAATAAAAATCTCCAAAAGTGTACTGCTCAAATCACTGAATCATTACTTAATGAGACCGTGGAGTCATTTAAAGATTAAAATGTTTTGTTCTTTTCTTTTTTTCTTTTTAATAATTTGATGACTTGCAACTTGAGACAATCAAATGTACACCACTGTTCAAAAGTTTAGAGTCGGTATGATTTTTTTTTTAATGCTTTTGAAAACCTAATTCTCACCAAGGCTGCATTTATTTGATCAAAAACAGTGAAACGGTAACATTATGAAATGTTTTAACAATTTTAAACAATAAAATGCTTTCTATTTTAATATACTTTAAAATGTAATTTATTCATATGATGGCAAAACTGAATTTAGAGCAGCCATTCAGTCTTCAGTGTCACATGATCCTTCAGAAATCACTCTGCTGATTTTGCTGCTTTCTTATTATCAATGTGAAAAGCAGTTGTGCTGCGTAATAGTTTTGTGGAAACCGTGATTTTGTTTTTAAGGATTCTTTGGTGAATAGAAAGTTCAAAAGAACAGTGTTTATTTTAAGTAGAAATATTTTCTAACATTATAAATGTCTTTGTCAACTTTGAACAATTTAATGTATC
The DNA here is from genome assembly GCF_963993115.1 of Abramis brama. Classification (NCBI taxonomy): domain Eukaryota; kingdom Metazoa; phylum Chordata; class Actinopteri; order Cypriniformes; family Leuciscidae; genus Abramis; species Abramis brama. Next base: position 17,469,089 of record NC_139977.1, read on the forward strand.
CTTGCTGGATAAAAGTATAAAAATCTTACTGACACCAAACTTTTACTAGTGCATTTCTTTAATATACAAACAAGAATTCAAGAATTTGAAAATAGGTCTACACTTCTACCCATGTAGTGTTTAATTATATTTACATAAGTTTTTTTTTACTCCCTCAAGCACCTTACAGATGTCCGATTAGTTAGCAGATGACTTTGTTTTGACTGCATTGTAGTCTTTCACCATGGGACCATGTTGGTGTTTTGTGTTGATTTATAAAAACATTTCATCATGTTGATTTAATTTTAATGTGTTGAAGCAGAAGATCTATTATGTAGATGTTACAGCTTGAATCAACCAAGCTTTTTCTGTCTGTTATCATTTGCATTTCCTTGTCTTCCTCGTGTTCACCTTCATTTTCCTGTTTGTGCCTCTCTCCTCTCATCGTTCTCAACAAAGACCCATGTTGAGCCCAGCTGACAAGATGGAGAAAGGTACCCAGGGACTGCCCGGCGACGAAAACAAGGACTCCTTTTCTTCCTCTTCTCCAGCGTCCAGCACACCCTCATCCACCCAGGCCTCCAAGGACACCAAGCCACGCTCCCTTCGCTTCACCTGGAGCATGAAGACCACCTCCTCCATGGAGCCCAACGAAATGATGAAGGAGATCCGGAAAGTTCTGGACTCCAACAGCTGCGAGTACGAGTTGCGCGAGCGCTTCATGCTCCTCTGCGTTTCGGGCAACCCTGCGCACGACGACTTCGTCCAGTGGGAGATGGAGGTGTGCAAGCTACCTCGCCTCTCTCTCAACGGGGTGCGCTTCAAGAGGATCTCCGGAACATCCATCGCCTTCAAGAACATCGCCTCGAAGATTGCCAATGAGCTAAAACTGTGAGGAAGTCGATCGTTTTTGTGTGAAAAGATCTTGAGGAACGGCTGGAGCCCATATGTTGGGTATGAGGAGGCACTGTGAGGAAAATCATTGGAGTTGTGAGCTCTACGGCTGCAATGAAGAGTCTCGAGGCTGTAAAGGTGTAAGACAAGTTCATGGGGGACATTTGTGCATATAGACATTTTTCAAGGGGTTTATTTTTTGGGGGAGGTGTTCTGTCTTGGTTTGGGTTTTCTGTTCCTTTCTCACCCTCCTCGAATACTTTGTGTTGTCATCTTTATTTTTGGCAATTTCGTTCAAATGTTGTGGTTTTTCTTGGACCTCACAATTGTCGTCAGCTCAGAAAGAGTTAAGAGAGCGAGAAGAGGTTGGCGTTAATAAACTGGAATTGTTTGCCAGTGAATCTTTTTTTTTTCTTTTTTTTCTACAAATGCAAACCAGCTACTGTCATGGAAAGCTGTAGCTAACTCCCCCCAATACCCTGGTCCTTATTCCTTGTTCATCCCCAAACAAACAATGGTAAACTAAACCACATTACTTGATCTTGCTTCCAATTCCAGGTTAGCTGTGATGAGCAGAGATGGAGAGATTGGTTGTTTTATGCTCTGAATGTACAACAAAAAAATCGAGACCCAAATGGCTAGGCACATTCAGTAGAGCCATAATTTGAATTTTCATATTCACTCATGCTCTGATTGGTTCTGATCTAGCCAATGGTGTGGTTGCTAATCCGTAACTTCTGCCCCATTTCTACATCACAGTACAGTGTCTTATTTGAGCTGAAATGGAAGTGTTGACTTGAACCCTCGGTGCACTGGAGGTGAATCACCTCTTAGCACTCTATGCCCAGACAATTAGTTTTTTGTTGTTTGTTTGTTTTTTTCCTCTATTGCAGGGGTTATATATCTGAAACTAATTAAGGGCCAATTAAGTAATTATTGGTGGATTGTAGTGTAATTAAGACTTGCTGGTTGGATCCAATCTGCTGCACTGGAATAAGTCTGTGTTTCGTTGCCTTTCTCTGGAGAAGATAATTATTAATATTATTATATGAATAAACCAGACATTGGATGATTTGTGTTCAACTGTTTATGAACAATATTCTTTTTATTTTAGTGTATTGTTTTGTTTTTATTATTTTGTTTCACCTTCAAACAACATTTGAAATATGCTTTTGTTCTTTAATTGATTTAAAGAGCGTGCAATACAAATAAAACTATTTACTTTCTAAAACATTCCACCTGAGAGCACTTGGAAACTAACTAGTCTCTAATTTAAGTGTTGTTGTTTTGTTTTTTGTTTTTTTTTGTAGGGTAACACTTTTATTAATATTTAACATTATACAATGCTTAACATAATTAGTTAGTGTACTTTTAGTATCAGATGTTATTTATCTGATTATTATCTTTACATTTTAAATTAAATGTATGTTAATTACAGATGCTAAAACATATAGCCTTAATGGTTATTCTTGGTTTATGATAGCCTACTGTTCCAAATATCAACTTTTGCCTATTTCATTTGTTGAAAAACGTTTCTTCATGTTAGGGGAAAAAAAAAAAATGTTTCTTAACCCAGCAGCAGATTTAATCCATATTAGTAAATTGTTTAGTCTTTTTTATTAATAGAATGCTTATCCTAGCTGATATGCAGTAATCTTTATAGATTGAATGAACAAATATATAAAATGTGAAAATGACAGTGCTCTAAGGGGTTAGAAAAGTAGCAAAGTTTTATGATAAATTTTGAAAAAAATGAGGTCTTGATTACCAAAGTTATTGGCTATGTTTAGTTCAAATAATTGGGATTTTGTTTGTAAACTGATTTGAACAATCCGAGGAAGGAAAGAAAGAAAAAATGACACCGGATGCAACACATGACATGTGCACATCTGTGATAGTGATATCCGTTTCGTGAAACGAATCGTTATTTCGAGTCGGATAAGAAAAGATCCGTTCACGGATCTCACTGAATCGGTCCGAGCGGTTTTCGAGTGAAGGGGCGAAAGGTAAGTTACTCAACTCCAGTAGCCGAATAGCACAAATTTTACAAGTAAAATGTAGCCTACTGAGATGAATATCAAATATGCTTACGGCTTAAACATCATTGGGTCAATGAATCAATGACATTAAGTGCATATTTTTGTGTCCAAGTGCATTTCTATTAAAAAATAATTTGATAAATTCATGACATATATCACTTTATTCTATAATGCCTATTTAGTTTGAATTCAGTTTTAGAACATTTAAATAATACATATTTTATATTCTGTTATCTTAAAACCCCAAAATGTCAGGTGGTGCAACTGTCTGAACAAATGAACAGACAAAGAAAACTACTTAAAATGGTGTCTTAATGAATTATTTTAAAACTAATTACTATGGCATCATTTTAAGTTTGAAACCTTTAATAAAAAACATTTGATAAAGATCAGTGGTGTTAAAGCTGTTATGATCATTGTAAAACTTCTGTCCATCAAATTAGTAGGATATATTCTCAAATTTCAGGGTGGCACAACTGCAAACATAGCTCTTTTATTATGAATTGACAAGGTAATAAAAGTAAACATGATCCTGAGTGAAAAGGTTTGTAGATCTCTCAAATACTGGTAAAACTGCTCGTGTAAAGTATGGGTAGGTTGGTACACTTTCCATGTCATGTGGTACAACTACACATAGCCTATACCACCTGACATAAAAACAGTCAAAAAATTAATTTAAACACTTTGAAACGTTAACTGAAACTTGCTTAAACACATTGTTCATGACTCAAAAATATGCATTACATCAGTTTTGAAAATATTTTTTAAAAACTTTTTTTTTTAGCTTTATTTGTCGTTTCAACGTTTTACAGTAATGGAGCACGCAGATATGTCAGGGAGCATGTAATGACGTATTACGTAAAATAGTCATTGAATCATTTTGATGGAGTTTTTTAATGAACTGTTCGAAAGAACCGCTGAAATGAATCGGACTTCCCTTCACTAACTGGGGTCAATCGGTAGGAGGCGCTAACTCTAGACGCCTCACCGCGCATGTGACCCTCCCCCAAGGCCCCAACCTCAAACGAGGCACTGACTCCGTCATCACACATTATCAGTGAGCTAGCTAATGTCTTCGGTATAGTTGCGCGTTGAAGGTGAGTTTTAAAGATTACAATTCTTAATAGAGACTTTAAATGGTTTTCCTCGGTATTTCACTCGTCGAGTGTGTAAGAAGTACGAGAAGACCGTTTAATTGACCATAATTCAGAAAATTGATTCACTCTGTTGTCCGATATTCTCTCCTATCCTGAGCGTCGTCCTCATGTGAACCGAGAATATCGTAATTTAATCGCACTGATTTATTTTACAATGTGAGATTATTTTGTCTGCGGTTGTTACTGGGTCGTAATGACTAAGTTAACGTTATACAGTCTTGCCTCGCCGGACTTTTGCAGCTACTTCCTTAGTCTGGTGCTAATATATACTAGCGTTAGCACGATAGCTTTAGTCATCGCTTGATTGAGATACAGTGGATCAGTTTGACCAAATAAGAGGTTAAAGATACAATGTTTTCATCGGTCATTCAGTCAAATTCACGCTGACCACACAATCAAGATAAAAATAGAGTGTGAACGGTGTTTGAAATCGACTAATTCTATACGCTTTAGCCTGAAAGTGAAACCGTTTTGCCCATATTACGCACGCTCTGAAATACTTTGTTCTGATTGGTCAGTCGTGTTTAGCTATTCAGCGGTAAAATAATTTTGTAGCGTGGCAGCTAAACTGTATCATTTAGCTGAGAGCTATGTAGTAATTATGCAAATGTTTATATAATTTAACTTCATGTTCTTTCACTAGCAGCTACTTAATTTACTCAGTAGCTGTGTGATTATAAGCGTGATAATATACGGGCAAGCAGTCAACGCTAATTGCATTGTCCTGATATTCTGTCTTTATAGTTTTTACTCTACATGGAAAAACAACAATTCATTTACTCTCAAATTAACATTTCATATCTATGCATTTAAACATCCATGTAATAAATGTGATGATTAAGGTAGAATTAGACGGTCGTTATTGTAAAAAAATCCATTCTGTTATAATAATTCCTAAATTTATATAAACCCCAACAGAATTGGTAGGTACATAATATCTCGACTTGTATTCCTATGATTCAAGTGTGAGAGACCATTGTTAATAAATACCAATGGAAAAATGCTTGATGGCAGCAGGGAAGTTGTGGTTTCTCCTGTGTTTTGCATTTCTAATTTTTGCTTGAACTAAAGTTATTGTTACTGTAGTTTGTTTTTTGCCTGTTTATGTGACTTTGTTTTTTGTCTTAGGAGCTTCATTGTTTGAGACCTTGCACGTGCAAATCAACCAAAGACTGATTCCAAAACACACTGCTGTTCTTCCTGTCCAAAATGGTGAAGATATTTGTTGGCAATGTAGCTTCAGCGACCACCGAAGACGAGCTCCGTGCTTTGTTCGAGAAGTATGGTCCTGTGTCTGACTGTGATATTCTGAAAAACTATGGCTTCGTGCACATGGATGAGGAAGAGGCGGCGCAAAAGGCCGTCTCTGCTTTGCACAAACACGAGGTCAACGGCTCTCGCATCACCGTCGAGTATGCCACCACCAAGGTACGCAATGCCACCAAGATCTACGTGGGCAATGTTCCCGAGGGCGTCACCGCCGCCAAAATCAAGGAGCTCTTCCAGCCGTTTGGCAAGGTTGTGGAGTGCGATATCGTGAAGAATTACGCATTCGTTCACATGCAGAGGGAAAGCGAGGCTCTGGAGGCCATTTCAGAGCTTAACCACTCCAAATTGGAGGGCCAAAAGATCTTTGTGTCCCTCTCCCGCAGTAACCCATCCAGAAACGGCCGAGAGGAGGACTATTATCCTCCTCCCCCCCCGCATCACTATCCACCTCACCCACACCATCATCCTCACTTTCTCCCCCCACGCCCGCCGCCCCGTGACTACTATCCGCCTCGTGGCCGACTTCCACCACCTCCTCTCCCACCGCCGCCGCCCCGCGCCTACTACGAGCGTGATGTGTATGAGAGGGGCCCTCGCCACGACCCGTACGCTGCCCCATCCCCGCGTTTTTACGAACGGGATCCATATGAACGGCGCCTTCCGCCCCCTCAGCGACCAGTCACACCTCCTCTTGCCGGGCGCTACTACCGTGAGCGCAGCCCTCTCGGCGGTCGCCGCTCTCTCCTGCCTCCGCCTCCCCCTCCACCCTCTTCTGCTGGCTTTGTCCGCGGTTTCGCCCGCAATGGCGCTAGCTCAGCACCCCCTCCCCCTTCCGCCGCTCCTTCCTCCCACTATCATCGCTACTCTCTCGGCTCAGGCTTTGATAAGGATGATTATTTGGAGGACAAGTACAGCAATGGCTTCAGCCGTAGCTACTAAGCATTGAAGTTTGTCCGTCCCTTTTTTATTATCGAGGAGCCAAGTAATCTAAGAGGGGCGTAACTTCAGGGAGTTAGGGGTGAATTTTTGTAATATTCTGTGATCGTTGTAGCTATTTTAGATAACGGGTTAATCAGTTAATACTGTATTCATTTGACTAATAGATTTACGTCCGCCCGATGAAGGAACGGCAAATAGGAAGTTAAATACACCTGTTTCAGAGTTTTATAGCATGTTATGTTGTACTATATTTGCCAGCCATATCGGTTTGAGTATTTTCTTAAATTTCTCTTTTTTTTTCTTTTTTTTGGCATATCACATTTTTAGTTCATTTTACTCTGGCATGCACTAAATACAAAAGATCGCTTGAATATATATATACATATATTTTTTGCATTGATATTTCAACATGCATAGCCTACCCAACAGGAAATTTGTCGTGTTAAATGTTTACCTGTTTTTTTTTTTTCTGTTTAGTATTTAGGAATATTCAAGTGTTGTCATTGTCTTTTGCATGAGTCGGGCAAGCTAATTTGGAGAGATTTTGAATTTTCATTATTGGTCTTCGTAACTAAATTATATTAATTCTGTCTTCTTTTTTGTTTGTTTTTTGTTTTTAATTGAATTTCATCTCTGGACTACCTTTATGTTGGCAAATTAACTTGCTATGTTGTTAGAAGTAATGCTGGATGTAAGTGAGACCAGTGGGAAGGAACAGAGAGGAAATGGGTAAAGAGGTGGTTGTGGGCGGAGCTGTATGCTAACTGACTGATCAACCAATCACATCCTACCGGCTAACCGAGCACATCGCATCCACCAGCCGCTCAACTTTCGGATCCGCCGCCGCATCCTAGGACCATCGGTCAAAGGAAACGAACGACCAGCCGCCGACCGCCTAATAAATTAAAAACAACGCTGAATCAATTCTACACTGTATTTCGAGATAACGTTGTATTAGACAAATAGCTGATTTGCCGACTCCGCAGACTCAGAGAAAGTTTTTAAAGATTAGAGACTTATTTTGGCATCACATTATAATGGACGTGCTTGTGATTGAAAATATTACTGAATTCTCAACATTGTTTCCTGTCCTACTTGTACTACTGCTGTTTGCCTATTGTTAGCGTACACTTCTGTTTAAAATGTACGTTTGTAAAAAGCCTGTTTTCTCGACTGTTTATCCGAAACCGCTCTCTTTATGATATTGTCCACTCGAGCAGGTTCGAAACTTATGCTTGTTTTGATTTAACCCTATGATAACAGATTCATGTTCTACCAGTCGCTGTCATCTTGCCGCCTGAATAAAATTTCGACTGACTTAGACGCAACGCTTTTCATGTCACTCGTTTTTAATTGAGTCTCTTTAATTTCTACCTCATGTCTCACTCGGTCACGTTATCATTCGTGTAATACAAATGTCCTTTGACTTGATCTCTAATGGGTGAAGTAAAGTGCCAAATAGATTCGTAATAAAACTGCACTTTCCGCTTGAACCCTTCATACAAAAGGCCAAAGGCATTAATTTAAACCTCAGTAAATTCTAGTCTTTTGTCTTCTTTTTTTGTTCAAAAATGACCCCTGTTCAAGATGAATGAATGTTCAATACTCTGTTTTGAATAACTTGAAGCTTTGTGTGGTTCATCAGGATGGGTGAGTTAAAAGTTAAGGTAAGTAGTATTTCAAGCTGGATTGTTTGGACTTTTGTTCTCCTTGCTTGTCATGTTGCACGTTATTGAATTTATTCATGTTTGACTTGTTTTTTTCATTAATGATATTATTATAAACAGTCATTGTCTGTCCGTGAAACACCTTGTTCTGATTGTCGGTGCAGGTGATGTCCGTCAAGTTGTTTTAAAGTGATATATATATATCAAATCTTTCTCTTCACAGCCTTTCAGTAGGAACACAGCTGAATTATCTCTATAATCAGCTCTATCCGGAGGAGGAACAGTTTTACATGCTTTTATGATTCTATGGTTAATTTAAAACAAAGTGCATTGCACAATACAGGCCTCATGTGAACTTGAAATACTCCAGTCAGCAGCTTAAAACCTCTTAAACGAGTGTTTCTAATGGGAATGATAAACGAAACATCCATTATTAGTTTACTCATCTATTACCGTTAGATTTAGTCAAATAAGCAACTTTCAAGTCCTCAGTTTTATTAGTTGCCTTTTATTCGGCATGATGACCAAAATGAGGTTATGAACTAATGAACAGATTCCAAAAAAGTCAACATTTTAAGGTAATAAAATAGATGAATATAATTTAAAGTAAAAGATAACAAAATATGAATATCTCTGAAGACATTAGGGCATAAAATAAGACATAAATTAATCATTTGTGTGCTAATTTTGTGATTTAATATTGGTTTAATTGGGTACTGAACTTGGTCATGTGTAATATATTTTGACTGATCTTGAATATTTTAATGAGTTATGTAGAATAAAGAAAATGCTTATTTTTATTTAAATTCAGACATGGTTTTACTGTCTAGATTTCTAAAAAAAATTAACAACAAAAACAAAAAAATCTGAAATTGTCTTTGGCCCTTTTACTTTCCTCTACCATTGTTTAAAAGCAATGATTTGACTGTCATTCATCACTTTATAAGTAGGACTGCATAAATTCCAAACTTCTAAATTACTTTGGCCTGAAATTATGCAGTGATTTAGAGTTTAACTGCTGGTGCTTTGCAAGACTATAAATACCTGTTTATAACAAGGGTAGTAGTCAAAAGAATCTGCAACTGAATCCCTGTATTTATTAATCATTAATCAGAATGTTGTGGTGCAGGACTGTAATATATGATGGCTATAAGGTAAAAGAAAAAAAAATTAACCTTTTTCCTGGAAATGTATAGTGCACATTGTACTGTTTCCTGAGAATGACCCATATAAAAACTAACATAAGGTTATTTTATTTCATTCTGATGATGATTTTCATGCAGACAATAGAGTGAATCATTGGGTTTGAGTAGGATATCCTGTGACAGCAGATCAAATGTGTACTTGTGAAAGGTTAGGACATGTGTGTCTGTTTGTATAACACAAAAGAGCACTAGTTAAGACAAGTTCAGAACTATATAACCTCTATAAACGAAATCCTGAGAAGAACGCAAAGCTATCCAAAAGGAAATGCACAATCTGATTTAGCTCTTCATTGTTTGTCAATTTCACTTTATCGCTGTGTGACGGCTTTCACAATCTTTGTAGTGTAAATATGAGTGCAATAAATGCAGTGTGTAGTAGCTTTTATGCAGATAACTGATTAAATGTTAAGTATTTTTCTTTAATGCTCACTAATGCCCATTTCTCAAATCTTTTGGGAATATCTGTTGGTGAATAAAGGCAGCATGGTGGTTATTTAATAATTTTCTTGTGTCGTGGATTTGTTTGCCTCAATGCTCTGCACAGTTCTGCAATCATCTCTGCCCCCAGTTTCTACAAAACAATAACTGACCATTCAAATTACCACAGCGTCACAAATGTCCGAAAGCGAACCTGCTTCACCCTGCACCCCATTCAGGAAACGGCTCAAGTGAATGTATGATGTCACGTGGTGTAGGAGCACGTGGATCCTTTGGCGATTTGGCGCGCTTTCTGTTTGAATTTGAACAGCGTTCTGACATTCCAGAAATCTGCTTTACGTGCGTGAGTATAAACCTCGAAAACTTAAACACAAAAATACTTGTATATACACCAATATACAAAACTAATTGGTCGCATTTCTAAGATTCTGATATTATACGTTGTCATTTTTTATTACTAGTAAGCAACTAATGGTGCTGCTGTAGTAGGTCTTTATGGCAATAGCTTCGTTATTTGCATTCTTAGCATAATGTTAAGATATGTGGTTGGTTATTAATCTTCATGACTATAAGCAACATAGTTAGTCTTTAAAGGTTAGCAAATTTCAACACTCATTAAACTCAAATTTAAACTCTTCAGCAAGCCAAAGATCTAGGGAATAAATCTACCTCAGAATGTTGGCATGACATGAAAAATCAACCCATCTATTTTTGTAAATGCATGTTAGAGTTTATCCTTGCATATTTTTTTGTCCTTGTAATTTTTATTTAAAATGTTACAACTCGATCTTTCTTTGAAACGAGGGGGGGTGGGGGATAGGGGGTGGGGGTGGGGAGAATCACATTCTTGGATTGTGATTACATGCAAGGATAAACAATGCAGATTTATTTTTTACAGCCATCTTTGATCATATTTACCAAGGGGGCAAATAATTCTGACCAGCACTGTATGCTGGATTTCTCCAAATAGTCCACATATACCCAGCCCCTTTCTTACAATCGACTGCATGCTCCCATACTGATCTGCCTCCATCTAATAACCAAATGGATGGACAGAATTAAGTCCCCGTCCTACATTCTTTTCAATAATCCGTTTCACTCGGATGTACATCACAATACAGAAGAAAAGATGTGTCGCTGTTTCTGCTACATTGTGACTTAAGTGTTGTGTTGACCATCTAGACAAAAAACTGGTGCCAAATTTCTTTAAATAAACACTATTTTCAATGTTTTCAGGGCTGAATTTTTGCAATATTATAAAAATGATGGTACCGTCAGTAACACTGATGTCAGGAGTACAGATGCCACTTTTGGGTTTGGGCACATACAAGCTACAGGACCTTGAGCAGCTGAAAAGTTCTGTCAGCTCTGCACTTCAAGCAGGATACCGAGCCTTTGACACAGGTGCTGTCTATGGAAATGAGGCACATCTAGGGCAAGTCCTCAAAGAGCTGTTGCCCACGTATGGTCTAAGCCGTGAAGATGTGTTCATCATCAGCAAGCTTGCCCCATTAGACCATGGGCCGAGGGCAAAGGAAGGATGCCTGAGGAGTCTGAAGCAACTAGACTGTGAATACATCGACCTCTATCTGGTGCACTGGCCTGGGATGGAGGGTCTTGACCCAGGGGATTCCTGCCATTCAGAGTATCGGGCGCAGAGCTGGGCGACCCTAGAGGAGTTCTATGCCAGTGGGCGATTTAAGGCCATAGGGGTTTCGAACTACACCACAAAGCACATTAGGGAGCTGCTCATGAGTTGCCGCGTGCCCCCAGCGGTCCTTCAGATAGAGTGTCAACCGAAGCTGATCCAGAGGGAATTGAGGGATTTATGTATGGAGACAGGCATTCACTTCCAGGCCTACTCTTCTCTGGGTAAAGGAGCTCTCCTTAGGGAGCCAGAGGTAGTGGATATAGTGAGGACCTGTGGTCGGACCCCTGCCCAGGTACTCCTGAGGTGGGCTGTGCAGCAAGGCATCTCAGTTCTGCCACGGTCCTCGCAGCCAAGCAGAGTGCAGGAGAATGCACAGGTGTTTGACTTCCAGCTAAGTGAGATGGATATAATGAGGCTGGATGCCCTGAATTGTGGAACAAGGTTTTGTAAACGTGACTCTAGTAAAATAGCTTAAGCCCTGATTTGACAATTTCCTGAATAAGAAATGATTTAAAAAAATAAAATAAAGATCATCATTGTAAATAGTCAATGACGTGATGCTTTTTGTAGTAGAAACATTAAAAATGTTATTTATACAGGCTACGACTTGGATACACCAATGATGATCATGTTTTTATTTTGGAAAAATGTATGGGTGATACAACTGGATGCACTATATGTAGGTCATATAATTGACCTTTTTGCTGTGATGCAAATGTGGTTTGACTTACTACTAATTTTTTTTATTTTAATTAATGATATTTTGGGGAAAACATTTTACTTTAAGGAAAAGGAACATTAAGATGTATAGTCACATATATTCAAGGTGTATGGAAACATTTTGGTTACACCAAATTAGTTATTTAAACTTCCACTTTTTTTGAAAATGAGAGGAAAAGTTTTCTGAAACCAAGATTACAAAGAGTACGTTTCTACAACTTGGAACAGTTTAAAACTGGATCTTTCCTTTTTGACCCAAAAACATGACACTACCTTCAGCCAGAAAATCTTTTATTTTGACCACAAAATTATAGAAAAAAAGATAAAAACTTGATTGTTTTAAAAAGTATTTAAACAGTTCATCCATTGCTCAATCTATGTAAACAGCTATAAATATGTACAAGGATCTTAAAAAAGGACTGAAGCACATAAAGCACAGCAAGACTGATAGTACAGAAATAGCACTTGTGTTGTCCATCTGCATATATTTGCTTCCCCAGAAACTGAAAGTTGTTTAACATACAAGACCAGCAGATGGAATATAAAGGAAAAATCCAATAGAGACAACAGGCAACTTTACAATCAAGAAATATGTACATGAAAGGCAGTGATGAATTGCAAAGCTATGACAGTATCAATTAAATAAATTGTTCAGTTTTCCTGGTGACATATCCACGTATATTCATCATAAAAGATGGCAGAACAACTGATTTGATCCACTCTTACTAGTTATTCACCACAATGGTTTGGCATTAACAAACAAACAAACCTGAGATGTAGCATTTATCAACAAATGAACTGAAATAACTTTACCCGTATTATTGTTACCGTCACTAACCTTACAACTTTATCCGATGTCACAGTCTTTGAAATATATTTACATTTTGCAAGCAACTGCTCCAGCCTTTAGTACAACAAAAACGCACGTCTATATATCAATCTATAAAATACATCATAGAACACATTTCTTTGCCAAATATGAACTTAATACATATCAATAAATAGTTTTAAATAGAGGTTTTATTTTTGAAATCAACACATAGAAAGATTGTCCAATGAATTGTAATATTTTAGGAGAGATTGTCCCTTTTGAGATTGTCAAATTGAATTAACACTGACAATTCCTTTAATTAAACGTACGTTATTGCAGTGGTAAAACGCGATACAGCACTTTTACCATTTTCTCAGATTGGTTTTTGCAGTAGCTTGAGCACATGTATTACAAAAAGGCCATGATGGTGATGAGACTAGCCTTCATCTGAGAGCAGCTCTCGGGGTAACTGTTATTAAGTGTGTAAAGCCACGTTAAAGCATGACTCCTTCATTCTCTGCCCTCCTCTTCTTTGGAACTCCAGAGGAATGAGAACCATCCTCTGTAGGTCTGCTTCTGGCTGTTCACTCTTTTGACATCCTAGAAACAACAAAACAATTTAAAATGTAAGATTTCACATATTTAAGGCCTCTAGCTGACAACCTATCAAATATAAATGCATTCAGGGTACCATATAGCTAGCTCACCCCTTTGTCAAGCCACGTGTCAAATTCATCGCTCATTCTCCTCAGCTGTCGTCCGTACTTCTTTGCTTTCCACAGCGCAGCAGGAGCAGATTGAGAACGACCTCTGAATGGAAGTCCATCTCCCGCTCCTCCATTCTCCTCCGCCGATGCTCCATCCTGGGGCTCTGCGTCCTGCCAGCGGCTGACTGTATACACCTGAGACTCTGAATAGAGCCGCACACGCCCTGCAAAAGCATGTGATCACATGATAAGATCATTTTTTTGTTCAATCTAGGTCAATATATGACGCATTTCCTGATACTTAATGGCGAGTGTGGTTGTCTGAAGTTCTCACCTTGAGGAGAAATGTTTGGCAAGGTTTGATCCTTATGTTGTCCCTGGTTCTTGATTGTCTCTTCCAGATGTGATTGCTTTTTGCCATCCAAGGCGCTGGAATCATCTTGATGGTCATGCAATGTGTTATCCATTGTGAGAGCTGGTGAACATAGAGTAGTAGGATATTAATATTGTAATTTCAAGGTGTTAAAACAATTAATTACCTAATACTTATTGTATTACATGAAGAACATTTAGTAGCACAAGGTTTTCAATGATTAAATGCATTTCTTGACATAAAGATTAATATTCACTGGTTTTCCTAAATACATACCTGTGGATCTGGACGAATTCCAGAACAATAGATCTGAATGTGTTCGTCTCACCGGAACTCAGTTGGTAGTGGCACTAGATGTTATTGCGTCTTATCTCCGGTTCGATTACGAGTAGCTTCTCCAATTCTCAACATATATTGACTGCCTCATGGCATGTGACACACCCAAACAACAACAATAGCTGTAAATGCTACTTACATAAGTTTCATATTTCTAAGGTTAAGTCAAGCTCCTCTGAAAACGTCGTCGGCCAAAAATAATGGAAAAAATATCCCGTTTTTCGTGACATTTAGTCGGAGTGATTGTCTTCTCGCCGCAAGTAGTAGCGTGCCAAATTTCCAGTCCGGCTGTTGTTATCGCTACAGTGTGTATGATGATCTCATTTCGGCTCCGATATTGTTGTTGTCCGTCGTCGTTTACAGTAGTGCTCCGCTCTCAGCCAATCAGACGGCGTTCGCCCTTTTTGATCAGCCAATCACAGCCCGCTGCTAGGGTGTTTTGGGCGCTCTCTGATGCAACGTCACTGTTGCGATAGGGGTTCGCGAGCCTTTGCTGTCCCGTGACTTGTTTACCTCATACGTGCCCCAGTCTCGCGGAAGCGTGGGAAGATATATCGTGCGCTTGAGGACGCCGTCGCAAGAGAATTTGCAAAAAAAACGCACCGTTTAACTTTATTTGCATAGAGTGGCATTAGAAAAAACGGAGTGATTTTAGTGGTGCAGCTCTCAGTGCAATATCAGTCACGGGGAGTTTATGCCTTGCTCAATTATGAATAAATTATGGAGAGTTTTTGACGTTTGGCCTTTACGTTGAATGGTTTGCAGTACAGTGTAGCCTACTGATATAATGCTAATAAAATTCGTAGCTAAGAGAACATATTTTGCTATTTCTGTTGTGGTCATATAATGTGCATTTTCTCAGTTCGAACTGTAGATGGCAGGAAAGACCTGTGTTGTTGAGTCATTGGAAGAAGTTGGTTATTTCTTTGCTTATATGACTCATGCTTGCAGAACACAGAAATATATAGGTTAATAGGACCTGTTGCTGTGTTGATTGCTGCATATGTTAGATATTTTCATATATTTTTTGCTAGGTCTACAACACAGCATGTCTGTGTTCGTTGTACATGCTGTTCTCCTTTTCATTTTTGTAGCTACTATTAACATAAAATGTGTAAAAACTTTATGTAATTTAGCCATACCAACTGAATTTAGAGATGCAATACTGCTCTAAACTTAAAAAAAAAAAAAAAAAGATAATGTTGTGCTGGTAAAGAGTTAGATAGAAACATAGTTCCTCATTGTCAACATCATGGAGACACACATGTACAGCAGAGTGTAAATAAAAGGTCCTTCCACTGATTATTTTATTGTTTATACTGTTAGGTTTTTCATCGTTGTGATTCGGCTGCAGAAATAATAAAATACAACCATCTTAAACCAGGTTTGCTGGCCTTAGCAGGTTAGAGATCAAGTGTAGCGTTAGTTCTGGCAGGTCACGCTCGTCAAGCTCGCATCAGCTGACTCTCAGCTGATCCATGTCTACCTATAGGAATACGACGCCTATCACTTTATACATATATAAGCTCCTTCATGTGCTCATTACCCTCCTCCATCCCCAGCTCCTCTTCTCGTCCAGTCAGGATTTGGTATTCTGATTCCCCTTTGAATCAGACTAAATTCTCGAATTATGTAGTACATTCAAATATTGACATTAATGATATCTGCGATACATTCATGTTGGTTCTGGTTACCCTAAGGTGGGTTATTGCTGCTCTCCCAGCTCTTTTCCATGCTAAGCTGCATGGATGCACAGGGAGTTCTTGCCCAGAACAGAACCATACCGCCAATCCAAACTGTATGCTAATTGTCAATCGTATTTGACGAGAGTGGTCCTGACAGAACTGGCCATTCTGTTACATTGGTGACTTAAAGGGACTGTGTGTAGGAATTTCTCCCATCTAGTGGTGAAATTGTATTTTGCATTCAAACGAATAATGCTCTCCAGCGCCTCACTTTTTCAAATGCGCGTTGCATCTACGGTAGCCGTTATGTACCAAAAAGCTATGACAGGATGTCTTATAATAGCACTTCGAGTTTTTCTTCGGGTGAACAGGTTTGTTATTTAAAACAAACTGAAACTTGAAACAACGAAAAAAAGAATGCTACAGTATGAATTACTGACTGGGAAAAACATTAACTATGGTAATTAGTAGTAATGCCTTCTTTACTCGTTATATTTTTTGAAGTACATGCATTGTTAGATATCATCATCATCAGAGCCTTCTCTAACGTTACTTTATTCAATAGCTGCTATTCATCAAAGAGCCTGTTTAACTTTTAACTATAAATGTTCTATTGTCTATATAATAAAGTACACAACCAAGCAATGAAAAAAAAAGCTTGTAATTAAGACCGTAACATTGACTTACCTGTCGAGAAGAAAGCAGGCAACTTCAGGGTCTCTTTTGAAAGCTTTCTCCTGCATTAGCTATCCCGACATTAACCCTTGTTTTTGTAATCTCCGGTCACGTTTCCTTTTACGGTCTATTTTGGACTTTTTCGACGACGAGGACTCCTTATCCTGTGACTCAGCATATGTATGAATGAACGGTGTATAAATAACCGTGCAGTGCATCCTTTTAAACTTGCCGCGGCAGTGACAAGCGCCTCTCACTGCTCTGCTCCTCCGCTTCTGCTGGCTTCAGTCACGTGACGCTGGTTCTGAACGAAAACACGTTGTGGAAACGCGTTGGCCTAGTACTTTTTGTCCCTCTCTGCTATTATAGTTTTTCAAGATGGCGGAACTACATGGATATAAAGATAATAAATTCTTCGTTTACGAGGATTAGTCTGATCATTGGCATAGGTATTTGTACACCATTGAGGGCATATTTATTAATAAAAATATTGATTTTAGATAATAAAATACCTAAAAAGCTACACATAGTCCCTTTAAAAGTTCTAAAATCAGCCAAGGGGGGGTTTGGGAGACCGTATAAGACCAGCAAACCAGTTTAGGCTGGTTTAAGATGTTTTTGGTGGGCCCTTCAGCACGCCAATATTGGATTTCTAGTACCAAAGGAGTAGTTATTCAAATCATCCTTATCATTCTTTAATATATGTATAGAGAGGATATTTTTGAATTAAACATTATAAATTAAAAATAACTTTTATTACACCTGACGAGATTCAATAAAACTGCTGTTCACCTTTGAACCACTATAGTTGCTGCGTGCTAAGTGTCATTATTGAATCACGTGTCACCAGTAGAGGGATCAGAGGGTAGCCTACAACGTTGATTCAAATTAAATGAAGCCCTTCTGATAGGCACGTGTTTTTACACTCTAGCCAAGATAATTAGCATTTCTAATATGTCTGTCTGTGCTACATCATTGCCAATGTGATGAATTATCGTCCGGTGTTGGCTCGCCATGCCTGCCAGCGACACTCTGGCAAACCTGCACGCGCTGTATAGGAAAATGTCACCTCCCCTCTTTCTGCAGTCCACGCGCTGCTGAAAAAAAGCGCTTTTCGCTTTTCTGCTGAATCCGTTCGCCGAAAAGAAAAACAGAGTGTTAATTTCCATATTACCTTTTCCAACAAACTCCGCCCGTCTCCTCCATCCTTATGGCGAGGCTGATGCTGATGCGAGCGAATAGTTAACATCTTATCATTCACTCCCTCTGGCGACACACGTCCATGTGCGGCTCTGATAATTCTTCTATTTTTCTTTCTCTCTTTCCCCCCAATGTACAATATAGTGTCCGCTTTTTTTTTTTAGAAAGCCCGAAAATGCCATTGCTGGAAGCATGCGATTGATATTTTTCTATTGTGTTTGGAATTATGTGAATGGGCTGCAGTTGGTGCTCGAAGATCTTTCGTCGATCACTTTTTAATTCAAACTGAGGTTTTAATTCACGTCTCATCTTGAATTTAAGACGCTCTTTTCTTAAGATCAGTCTCGCCTCGAGTCTACAACTTGATTGGATTGTGGGTGTTTATGTTAGTTTTTTGTATTGTTTGAACTGTCAAATCAAGAACAACACCGCTGTACAGCGCGCGCGCATCACCGCTGCTCCATGGAGACATGAGTCGCGCGCACCGAGCTCATTCACTGTGAATTAAACCGAACTACAGCAAGTCAACAGCGAGTGTCCACAGGAATCCACGCACCGTCACCGTAAGTACGAATTTACTCACCACCTCACATTACAATGCAACTAATACAGTATTATTTGCTCTTACCAACCTGACTGTAGGTTTAATACACAAAGAAAGCGAACTGATTGCAACAAATGAGTAATATACGTGCATCCTCCTCCATGTTTTCAGGTTACTTGATGTCAGACGATTCTATGAAACGAAACTCCCACGTTCAAATATCTCATATTTATTCAAGACATTTTTTATTTCAACCTGCGTAATTTTTTTTCAGGTACAAAGTTGCGTGTCATATTTCACAGTCCATACAGGAGCCACCCAACAAAATGAACCTCTGTTAACGTACATTTGTCTGTCAGAGCAGGTAAGATTGACTTTACTCTTGTACTAAACCGGTTCAATTGAGTTACTATTATCTGCGTACGTAGCTGTCATTCTCTCTTAAATGTTTTCTAGTTACCCCGCATAACTAGTAGAACATAGTTTTCATACTGGCTGTGAATACATAGCAGGCACAGTTCTCATGGAAACGCTCTCCGACTCTCACTACAGAGGCAGCCCACCTGTTTCAGATAAACATAGAATATGATATGCCAGTATGCTGTGGTATGTAGGGAAGCCCTCAGTTTCCACATGCAATGCATTGACTGAGATAAAAAAAATTATATACCCATGTGGGGTAGAAATGAGACGTAAATGAAAATGTTCCCCTCTACTCTGGGCAGGTTTACTTCTCTTCCACAGTGTTTGCGCGATGCGTAAGAAACCTCTAGCTGATTTTGGCATGTTTTTCCTCTTTTTTGTACAGGAGTGTGCTGCTTTTTTTTGTTGTTGTTGCTTTGAAGTATTCTTAAAAGGATAATTCACTAAAAAAAATTAATTCTGTCATCTTTTACTCATTCTCATGTTGTTCCAAACCTCTATGACTTTCTTTCTTATGCAGAACAGAGATAACAGACATTCTTCACAATTTCTTATTTTGTGTTCAGAAGAAGGAAGAAAGTCATGCAAGTTTTGATGAGTAAACGATGACAGTATTTTTGGGTGAAGTAACATATAAGCAAATTTAACAGATGGTCATTTTGACAAACAGAGGATTTGATACGCATTTGATAGACCTGCTCTCATATGACACACGAAATGCCATCCTCACAAGGGAAATCAATTACGCCTTTAATTTCCTTTGTTATATAATTATACCGCAACAAAACAGACTGTAGGCAAATTATACTCCTGCAGCTTGTGTTTCAAATCAGTCCTGTCCATTTTCACTTAGGTCAATGTGAAATTGTCTGAAATATGTAATTTTGTACAATAGCAATGCATGTGGTAAAAAAAAACATCATGCGATCAGAACTATATATATCATGTTTTATTGCTGAAGGTTTGATTTAGCTTCAGTCAGGTCTGGCTGAATCTCTCTAGTTGTAAACCGCTATGTGTTCTCCTGTTGTAGCTCTTGGTTTCAATGGCATTATTTCTTTTCCCCTAATGCCTGGAACCATTACTCACAGCTTGAGCTAATCTTAATGTTTCTGGCGAACTGAAAATAATCCTACTCTTGCTAAAGGCGGAATTTAGAAAGTGGTTTGTTTCTACTGCTGCTGCTCCTTTCATTATGTGGCGTGTCTGAATATTTGTACATCCTCTTGCTCGGAAAGCTCCGGAAGACGTGAATTATGTCGGCCAAGATTTCAAAGCTCATTTTAGTTGCAAGCATGAGTTTCCATTGGATTGTAAAGCCTGCAAGTCTGTCCAGAGAGCTCCATATGTGGCACAAGAATTATGTGTGTGACTGTCTGCAACACATCCAGAAAATTGGATGTTCAAACCTTTTTTTTGTGTGCAGGCTTAAAGTTCTGTTTTAAATCTGAGGTTCTTTTAGTGCACTTGTGTTTATATCTACCGGTCGTCTATGTTTTATCCCTTCAGTATCACCCTCCTCAGTGAGAATCCAAAGCCTCCAAACGGCATTCTTCTCGCTTCCACCTACAGCTCAACCACCATTATTAAAGTAGAGCCAGGGGCCCATCACTAAAGCCTTCATATTTCACCCCAGTCCACAGCTCGCCTGCTCTCACAAATGATTAGCACTGTAAAATCCAGCCAAGTGAACCATTAAAATACCTTGCCCTTCTCAAGTCTCTCTGCGCAATTGAGGTAAGCAAGCTCTGTCAAGGTGTGTTATAGATAATATAAATATGTAGCCTTAATATGAGATATTTTTGTCTGTAGCTTTTTCCTCAGTCCTTTTAGAGCAGGGTTGTCCAATCCTGCTCCTGGAGGGCCACTGTTCTGCAGAGTTTAGTTACAACCCCAATTAAATACACCTGAACCAGCTAATCAAGGTCTTAGACATCATCTGAAATCTCACCCTATACCTTCATTCACTATTCTTTACATTAGTCCACTATTATATTTGAGGGAGTGAATGAAAACGAGCGAGTGAATTCGGACACTGAGTGGGACACTGAAAGGGCTGCCGCATTTGCATAGTTTGTGCTTGCTGTTTAATAATCATTTGAAACTTTGCAAACTGGCTGATCCAGTCATGGAAACTATGTATAAACCTTAATTAAACAATTCAATAATAAATTAAAAAGCAATTTATACTGTATGATATTATGCATTGGACTAGTGGTTTGGAAAATAGATGGATGGATGATTCAGCTGTGGCCGCCATCTTCTGGTCAGACGCGGAATTCATTCGGTGCTCGACTCTCACAGTGCATCATAGGTGTTCTCTAGCTGTTGAGCGTGCATTGGTTGTACACTCGTCATTGCAGTGCATTGTGAGATTGAATGAGTGTACTTGATAATGTCCACTATGTTTTCGGACACCATTACAAATGACCGACAAATGTCCGATCAAATAGTGCCCTATTTAAGGGTATAGGGGGCGATTTTGGACACAGCCCTAGAAACTTCCAGGGCAAGCTGGAGCTAAACTCTGCAGGGCAATGGCCCTCCAGGAGCAGGTTTGGACACCCCTGTTTGCACCTGGTATTAAAGGTTTAGTTCACCCAAAAATGAAAATTCTGTCATAAATTACTCACCCTCATGTCATTCCAAACCCGTAAGACCTTTGTTCATCTTCGGAACACAAATAAAGATATTTTTGATGAAATCGGAGAGCTCTCTGACCCATCCATAGACTGCAATTTAATTACCACTTTCAAGGCTCAGAAAGGTAGTAAAGACATCGCTAAAATGGTCCTTGTGACTAATGTGGTTCAACCTTTAATTTTATGATGTGAAAACTTTTTGTGCATAAAAACAAACAAAAATAACGACTTTATTCAACAATTTCTTCTCGTCTGTGTCAGTCTCCTACGCTGTTCACGTTGTAAATACAGTGCAGCGCTTCCGAGTTCCACGTCAGAACGCTGGCTCATTATTGGCCGATGCTGTTCACGTGATCTTCGTTATTTTTGTTTGTTGTCTTTACTACCTTTCTGGTCCTTTTAACCCTTTAAGATGCGTTTTGCTCGATCGGATCACAAGTGGGAAGTAGACAACGCTAAATACAGGTGTAAACGGGGTCTAAAACGTTTTGAGCTTGTCCACTTTCGACCACTTCTAGAGGTAGTCAAAAACGCATTCGACCGGATTGCTATTTTGGTGTAGACGCTTATTTTTTTTATTTTGGTGAATGCATTCAGACTTCCGCAAAAGACCGCCTACTCTCCATCGCCTACTGACTTAATGCGTAAACATCATGGGAAACCCGCTAGCCAGATGGTATTTAAACTTTGTCGACTAAAGACCCAAGTTTAGTTTGAAGATGAAAAACGTACCAAGCGCAATGTTCTCTCACCATTCCTGATTTCGGCTTGGTCTTGCAGCTGTCAGAGCAGAAACGAAAGCTGCTGCTCTCCGTATGTTTTTCAGTCGGCGCGTTCATATATAAATTGCGTGAGGTCATTTGTCCATTAGATCTAAAAATCTGAAAAAGCCCATACATTTATTTACCCCCCATAGGCCTTCCCCTCGCATAAATCAGGATTTCTTCGACAGAAGTGGTGACAAAAGAGACACCAGTTGTAAACGAGGATGTGTCTCCCTCGTCTACTTGTGGTCCGATCGATCAAAACGCAATACCAGGTGTAAACAGGGCCTTTTGTTTGCTTAAAATCTGTTATAAAATGTAGTGAGCTACATCACAAGGGGACTATACTAAATACAGGTGTAAACGTGTTTTAAAATGTTTTGAGCTTGTTCATTGTGACCATTTCCAGAGGTAGTCAAAAACGCATTCAACTTTCGTAGAGTATAGTTGAACTTAAGAGTGCTTTTTTGACACACTTAAGTAATGTAATTTCATAATTACTTCTGTTGTCTTTGAAATATGGTTAAAGTGTTCTGCCAAATTTATTGACATGCATATGGTAAACTAAAGTAAACTTAAATGTCATTTCTATTGAAACTTGTATGTTATGTATTTAAAATGTTTGTAATTACACATTTGTAATGCTGAAGTTGCAATTTAATACATTTAAAATATATTAACTTTAAATGTAATAGCGAATAACACACTACAGTTCAATTATAATCAAGTACTTTACATGTGCTTTAGTATGTTAGTCAACACATCAAAATAAGCGCACTTCTTTAAAGCATGACAAGATTATTAAAGCATAATGATTCAATATGTACTTTAAAGGGATACTCTACCGTTTTTTCATATTAAACTGTTATTCCCTTATCTAAGACGAGTTGATACATACCTCTCTCATCTCAGTGCGTGCACTTAATCGCTCTAGCGCGCGGTGACACTTTGAAAGCACTTAGCTTACCCCAGTATATTCAGTAGTATCTAGCAGCAATGAATTTAGAAGTGAACACATCAACGTTTTCCCTATTTAAAAACAGTTACACGAGTAGAGTTCTGTCAATAGTGGAAAGAGGATCAGGCGTGACTTTTTACTGCGCCAGTCGAAGTACTTCCAAAAGTGCTATTACGCCATACGTTATAGTTATCCTTTTTAACCCGCTTAGAAAAGCGCCACGTTTTATTTTGTGTCACCATACTTGGTCGTATAACTACTCGTGTAACTGTTTTTAAATAGGGAAAACGTTGATGTGTTTGGTCACTTCTAAATTCATTGCTGCTAGATACCACTGAATATACTGGGGTAAGCTAAGTGCTTTCAAAGTGTCACCGCGCGCTAGAGTGATTAAGTGCACGCACTGAGATGAGAGAGGTATGTATCAACTCGTCTTAGATAAGGGAATAACATAGTTTAATATGAAAAAACGGTAGAGTATCCCTTTAAAGTATACCGTTTAATTTGACATTATTACAAAGCTCTCTTAATACAAAGTTGCATAATTAAGATCTTTTGGAACAACATTCACGTCACGTGCATATGTGTAAAATACTTCCTCTGTTGCCATATACCTCACCGGGTTATTTGGCCATATGGCAGGTTGAATACAGACCATTGTGCATACCTACACAATGTATGCAAAATATGTTCCTTTCACTATTCAGGAGTGCCTCTTCATAGCAAGACTCATGATCAAAAGAAATGTCTGAAGACCCTAGAGAAGGAGGTGATGCTAAAGAAGCTACAAAAAGTAAAAACATTGCTAAGGACCTGTGGCCAGTTAGAAAATGTGTACCTGAAGATTACACAAACACCATTCACAAAGTAAAATTGCTACAGCAACAGTCCTCAAAGAGGTTGCAAAAAACAGCATGGCAAGAATGAATGAGTACACTCATGTTTCTGCTCAGATTGTATACATCTTTCACCTTTGCTAAAGAAAGAAGGAGCTGCACAAGACACAGAGAGGTCACTTGGGACAAAAAACAAGGAGGAATCCACAGCTCTCCTAAAGAAAACTCTTGCCTGTCTCAAATTTGCCAAAATGTTTGGCAAAAGCAAAATACTTCCAACAAAAGCACCTCATTCCAGTCACATAACATTGGCTGTACTAAATGGGATCTCTAGCTTTTAAGATTCTGGCAGCATGTAATTAGGAAATTTATTTAAAACTGTTCATGTAGAGTCTGTTCATGCCGAGAAACTTGAACCACAGAAAGTGGATTAGGCGTATATAAGGTTTAAAATAAAGCTGAAGTGTATAATTTCTACTCTGCTAATTGGACAAATATATATATATATATATATATATATATATATATATATATATATATATATATATATATATATATGAAGAGTTCAGATGCAAAAGCCTCTAAGTGCCATTTTAAATTTTCTTCTAGAATGATCATTTTTATCAGGCTCGTATATTTAAGTTCATTAATTTCACTTAAATGACAATTCATAGGTCATTTTCATTGCCATTTAAGTGAAATTACTGAACTTAAATATACGAGCCTGATAAAATCATTCTAGAAGAAAATTTCAGATGGCACTTAGAGGCTTTTGCATCTGAACTCTTCATATATATATATATATATATATTCTTTGTCTTTTATTGTTTATCAAACAGGTAGTCCCATCCTAAACTTGCACCCATGGACCAATCAGGTTGCAACTCTGTTTGGTGCATAAATTGCACACTTCACTACATTGTTGGACTCACATTTTAGAATAAATTAATGTAGGTCTACTACTACTAATTACTAAATGCATATTTATTTAAAAATCTTTTTTTACATATTTTATTTTAATACAGGTATATTATACATGTATCTACTTTATATACATGTTAATGCTTTACATAAATCTACATTATATAAATAAAATATAATGCAACATAGTTTTATATTATATATTTTCATTCATTTATATGCTTTGTCTCACCAGCTGTTTTATATTTATTATATATTTTATTTTTAATATATATTTATATACTTAATATTATATAAATAATGTAATATAATTCAAGAATTTTTATTTATAAAAATTTAAATGCTCATATCACCTCTGCAGTTGGTTGTATGGTGTTTATATATTCTCTGCCCAGGAAACATCAAATTGGTTCACTGATATGATCAGCCTCATACAATATATATCAAGACCTCCATCACTATTAATAATTGCTGTTTGTAAGTGTCTCGGCTAATGTAGCAATATAATTCTGGATGTGAGGAAAATGCCTTTGATCCACCTCTTTCTTTTCAAAAGGTGCCAGCCCTCATCCAGGAACTTCAATTTAGATTTAATATCAGCACGCTGTTTTGCTTGTAGCATTTGTGACGCAGGGAATGGGGTTTGTAGGGTGTCTCTGCAAAGATGCTGATGATAACTTCTCATAGGTTTCTGCTAATTATTTGCATTTTGAAGTTGCTTCATGAGGCTTATCCTCTCTCTATCCTTTCTCTCCTGCTTTCCCTTGTCCTTCCTTCCTTCCTTCCTTCCTTCCTTCCTTCCTTCCTTCCCTCGTTCTGTTTATAATCATGCATATTTTAAGCAAACCTACTTTCGGTTGCTTGACTGTGACGTTTGTGTTTGTACATCCTGTAATGAGTGCTAAAACTGGGTAATTAAATAATAACATTAATCAAATACAGTTTGACTCATTGGGACTTTGGGAGTTATCCAAAACAAACATTCCAGAGAGCGCTGCTATAATTGTGGACTAGTTATTGTGTCCCATTCATCAAAGACTAGCTAGGCAATTGGATTTTACAAAAAAAACAAAACAACTTTTGCTCCTCTAGTGTTAACAGTATTTATATCTACTGCATTTGTCATTTTATTATTCAGCTTTTAGAGTATTTAAATACCTTTCTAACCTGTTATATTTATGCTGGCCAGTTTTACACCCATAATTTCATTACACTATCAGGAGAAATGGTAAAAAGAAATGTTCCTGTATGGTTAGAATTGTTTTGTTTACAGTTACACGCATATTACAAAGTAGTATATACAATATGCTTTGTAATATGTGACCATGGCAAATTGTAAGAAGGTCTGGTGCTGTAGTCGCTGTCCGGGGTGCTAAATCTACATTAAAGGGTTTGTTCAACCAAAAATGAAAATTCTCTCATTAATTACTCACCCTTATGTTGATCCAAACCCGTAAGTCTTTTGTTCATCTTCGGAACACAAATGAAGATCTTTTTAATGAAATCTGAGAACTTTCTGTCCCTCCAATGACAGCTGTGCAACTACCACTTTCAAGCCCCAGAAAGGTAGTAAAGACATCATAAAAGTAATCCATGTGACTCTAGTGGTTTTATGAAGCAACGCAAGTGCTTTGTTTGCTCAAAAATCAGAAAAGTAGGACAGAAAGTTCTCATATTTCATTAAAAAGATATTAAATTTGTGTTCCAAAGATGAACGAATGTCTTACGGGTTTGGAACAACATGAGGGTGAGAAATTAATGATAGAATTTTTGGGTGAACTAACCCTTTAATATGGTGAAATGATTCTGAAACAATTCTCATTAGAATTAGTTTATGTTGCTCAAGAGTAAAAACAAGTCTCTGATAACACTTTATTAGTGTCCTTGTTACATAATGTTACATGTACTTACCATAGGAATAACAGTAAATCATGCATAATTACATGCAACTAACCCTCAACCAAATCCTAATCCTACCCTAACCCTATAGTAAGTACATGTAGTTGCTTAATATTACTCAGTACT
Source organism: Abramis brama (assembly GCF_963993115.1). Lineage (NCBI taxonomy): Eukaryota > Metazoa > Chordata > Actinopteri > Cypriniformes > Leuciscidae > Abramis > Abramis brama. The sequence goes on from NC_139977.1 coordinate 17,495,947, forward strand.
TAAATATATAATTACACTGTAACAATGACACCTAAAAATAAAGGGTTACACTTTATTTTAAGGTGTCGTTGTTACAGTGTAATTAGACATTTAAATACTGAGTAATAATAATTAACTACATGTACTTACTGTAGGGTTAGGGTACGATTGAGTGCTAGTTGCATGTAATTATGCATATTTATAGTTATTACTATAGTAACTACATGTAACATATGTAACAATGACACTGTAAAATAAAGTGTTACCAAATAAAGTGTAACCAAGTTTCTCAAAGGAAATTCTTCCAGATTTGCCAACGGTTTGGATTTGCTCTTTTGTATTGAAGGTTGTGTAAGGTGATTGGTCTCAAAGCTTTTTTGGGCTTTGTGTAACTGTTGCAACAGGCTGATGAGGAACAGTTTGAATGATAAGTAAATACCTCATATGAGACACGTCAGTGCAAATACTTTTACACTGGGTCGTATGAACAAGGGAATTGAGGAGCCCAATGATTCCTACCTGCAGATTAATAAGTGCAAATTAAATCTGAATTCTTCAAAGAATAAGCACTGTGATGTTGTTTTCTATCACTTCATTTTCATTCAATCCTCCTCTCTATCCCCATGATGGCATGCTAAAGGTTTTTCAGATGGAATAGGGGGCTTTTGTGCTCCCCTGTCTATTCCACAGCATGAATGTAAATTAGGAGGTGGAACAGGTTTTTGGACCCTTTTTCTTTTCTTCTTTCATGGACAGTGGTGCTGGAATTATGGGAAAATGTTCACACTTGACTTGACACCTTCAGTGGGTTTTCTCACAATTCCTGATAACCAAACAGAAGAATTCACATGACAGCAATGGACACATACTGTCTTTTATTGAGAAACGATTTTTTTGGACAAACTCTGTCCGGTGTAGATGTGCATGTTTCAAAAATGAATAAGCACCACTGGTGTGAAATCAGATTCTACAAGGTTAATCAGGATTCATTATCAAATATACTTGTTTTCATTATAAAAATACTTCGATAAAGCAATATTATACGAACAAGAATGCTGTATTTACATGTGCAGAGATTACAGCACTAATACAGGTGTGATTATTGCTTATTAACCACGGTATTTTTTTATAACTGCCTTTTATTAAGGGACGTACATTTTAGACACAATATTGACACTTACAGTCATTTGTCTGTTTTTGCTCCACTAATGAAAATACTTCTAAACGAAGAATTAGCTCTTATCTGTCTCCAAAATGAATGAGTTTTTGAGTGAATGGATTCAGTTGATTGATTCAGTTATTTACTAATAAAGACTGTGGCTGTGTTTGAAATTGCTTGGTCCCTGATTAGGTACTTCTTTGGAATAAGTTCTTTGCGGCTGTGAAAAAAAGTATATGCTATGCTCTATGTAGTATGAATGCGTATAGCATGAATGTAATACATTCAACATATTGCCATTGTCATGTGACCTACCAGCGTCATTTGCTTCCCTTCACTTCAAAAAGTGTCCATTGGATGTGCCTACTATTGTGCCTACTATTTTATGAATACTGTGAATTTAGACATACTACTCTTTTCACATACTGTTTTGTTACCTCATTCCTTAATGTATAAGTGTGTCTGAACAAATCAGTTGAGTAAATGATTCATACACACATATAAAATCAGTCACCTACTGGTGTAACAATGTAACCTGCAAAAAGAAAATCCCCACCACTAATGCACAAACTGACAGTCTGTCTGGAACAAACACAGATAAACGGTGTGATAAAAACAGTGAAAAGTCCCAGTGCTGTTGGACTAAATATCACACCACCTGACCAATCAAATTTGAGAAGTGTTGTATATAAAATACATCACTACAGATGAGAAAATGCCAGTCTGTCTTAACACATGAGCAAATTCTTCCTGACACAATCTTACAAAGTATCTGAAAATAGAGCCAGTCGAAATGCTTGGCCATGTGTAAATGAGCTCACACTGGCTCTAGTGATGTGTAATTGCACAATTAAACTTAAGACACTAAAAGAAAAAAGGTGAACCAGATCCAGACTGTGTGAATGTTATCATTGGGAGATTTGGCAGCAAACCGTGGCATGTTGGTCTATGAATGATTGATTGTGAATGGAGAGAGGGTCGCCTTGTGGGGGCTTGTGGGTATACGGCCTCATCTACACTGTCACACCATGAGACAAGCAGAGAGGGTGCCTGGGGCAAATGTCACTAAGTGGAAAGGAGCTAAGACTGGAGGAATAAAGAGACACAGGCATTATTTTTGGCTGGCAAATGCCATATGTTGCCTGTTGAGGGTCCACAGTAGGCGACCTTTCCAGAGTTCCCATGGTTGAAATGAGAAAGATGACAGGTGCAGGAAATTGGTTTTAACGAGAATGAAACTATTCACCCAGCAGAAAATGCCATCCACAGGAACCGACTCTGAGGCGATAGATCGGTCATGCAAGACCAACTTGAGGAAGACATTGATTTGCCAATGGCTCGTCAATAGAAATATTACATGACAACATTGACCATTTATTGCTTTGTTGATGGATCTGGCTCTGAATAGACTATGGCATACATGTCATTAAAAATCACTAGAAACTTCATCTGGCCCACCTTAAAGTTTAACGCGTCTCGCCTGAAGGGGTTGAAGCTTGGCTGGTTAGCATTGGACCAGTTAGCCTCTGCTGTCAGATGCCATACACACCATCTGGACCCAAAATGCATCATTTTCCATTGACTGACATTTGAAAGTAGCAAAATAAGCATATAAATCACAGATATGTCTTCCTTTCATTTCAAGGGCTGTTAAAAGTGTTACATTCCATTTTTCCCCAATTGCTTTTCAAATCACAGTTTATTTTGTTTGGAATTTTATATTTAGATGATTCATTTTCTTAGTTTCCTTTAGTTTTCACTTTATCATTGTTAGGTTCCTGAGATTTAAAGTTTCAGTTCATTTAGTTTTCATTGCAGTTTTTGATAACGAAAATCTTGTGGTGCCATCAACACCGTATCAGCATTGTTGTGATGTCATTCTCCTGTGGCTCCAATGTGATCAGTCACATGACATTTACAGCTCAGGTGATTGGATTAACAATGTCTAGTCATGTGCTAAGTAATTTAGCCCTCATTTGTCTCACCAATAGCAAACAGTTATGCTATAAAGCATATTTGCTTTTAACCACACCATACCATTAACCAAAGATCTGTACTGTTCCACACCGAGGTGCACCATCAATCATTCTCACAAACCGTACAGAGCTCCTGCTTACTCTGCTACAGCCCTGCTTATTATGTATTTAAAGCATTGGATGACTCCCTGCTGGTTTAGGCCCGTCGACTTCCCTCCTGTCAAAGCCACCAGGAGAGTGATGAATGCTTTATGGAGAGCGAGAGGCTACTTGAACTACTGCGATCTGGATAAACCCGCAGCGCAAAAAGGTGTGCTCACACATATGCCGTGTTTATTTGACTGTCCATCGTTAAGAATACAGAGGGCGTGTGAGCAATGTTGCACGTTTCATGAATATTGATGCGTACGTGGACACGTGGGCGGCGTATTGAGAGAGCGCTACATGACTGTTGTTAATATGCAGGGATCTGAGGGTGGGAGAATCTTCATGTTTTTTTGCAGTCCACAGGAGAGGAGGCTGACCCATTTAAATGGCAGATTCGACGCGTGTGGTGCCTCACAATAGGGTGAGATAACAGGAAAACTACTAGACTGTGTCAAGGAAAAGAAAACGTGGGCACTCTGAGGCACTGATGAGATCTGTTTCCAGCAAACATATGGAGAATGATTGCATAGACTATAAAATTAGACTTCATAATATGCAAGGAATGGTAGAGCTGTGGGGTTTGCATGATTATGTAAATGTTGTGTGTTTTTGTGAGAATATGTGCACTTTTTGTCTTGTATAATCGTGTTATTTCATAATTACAGCCCTCTGTGCGTTTTTTTTAAGTGTTTGGATACTGAAGTTATTTCTTTCACTACAGCCGTAAATTCTTTGACTGCACTGCCCACCCTCCCCCATCTCTGCCCTCCAGTATGAGGAGCTTCAAAGCTTGAGATTTCACTAAGATCTCTTTCCATCCATCTCACATTGTGTCACTTCCTCATTTTCTCTCTCTATCCTTTCTGCTTCATCTTCTTTATGTCCTATTTTCCATTCTTCTCATCTCACTACACACCTCATATAAAAAGCAACATGTCCTTTGATTATAGAGATGTTCATAGAATGAAAGAAGGTGGTGTTTGAATCAGTCCACAGACAGTCAATGAATCTCTGTGTGCAGTGATGCTTATGAAGTAGCATCATTCTTAACCAAATGACTCCACTGGATTTATTTTTGCTAATCTTGTTCATTCAGTGTTTAATTTGAGAAACTGCACTGGCTTTTATGTGGCTTTTATGAGTCTTTCAGACTCTTTAAGATATATTTGTGACAGGTGTGAAGCGTTAATCTTAACAGAAGCCATAATAGAAATATTAAAACAGAAATTGAATTTTTTTTTATCTGTCTGTAAATCTATCCATCTATCAATCTATCTATCTATCTATCTATCTATCTATCTATCTATCTATCTATCTATCATCGGGTGTTCAGTTGGCCTATTTATAAAATTACAATTAGGATTCATGAATTTCTTTGAATTTCAACTTCTTTTCAACTACAATTTGTCATCCCATTTGCAACCTTTATAACTTTAATTAACAGGAATTTAGACAGGAATTTAATCAATCTTTTTATTTTATTTGTATTGATGTTGTTGATGTTACATAATTGCACATTATTCGTTTCTACACTACAGGTTGTCTCCACAGTTTTTTCTTTATGAAATCATGCTGTTAGCTTATGGCGTTATTGTAGGAGTCCTTCTCATTTCATCCTGAAGAGATAAGAAAGATGATGTGGGAATACAGGACGTCCGCGTTCCACCCGCAGCCAGTCGAACAAGCACTCGCTTAACAGTGAAATGTGACACCAGTGACATTAAACCATCCTTAGAAAAGACTGGCTTAATTTCCCACCAATTATGACATGCCCTGTCAAAGAAGCGTGAAAGGGCCTGCAACAGAGGAGAAAAGGAACAGATGAAAGAGGAGAGCATGGAAATGAAAGACTTTCTCAGGCCTGATCGCGGAGTCATGGGAGGTAATAATGATGAACAAACGATGGTTGTGTTGTTAAACATCGAGCTGACCTGCTGCTTTTCTCAGTTTGTTTCCTAATTGGGTCTGGTGCGCTAGTGAGACACAGATTCCCCATGCTGGGCCGTGTGTGTGTGTGTCATGCTCTCTCGCACATCTCTGAAGTGCAACATGACCGCCTGCCACCACTGGTCCTAATTGATCATCATTGTTATGTCTTTGTTATGGCTGCACATACTGCCATTTGCGAATTTGGCATTTTAAAGAAAACACATTCTTTCTTACGTATGTGGCTCTGCAGCTTTATTTCACATCAGAAAAGATTTCATTCCAGCTGGATAAAGCCCCAAACTGCTCTGCACATTGATTTACAGGTCTGAATGAGGAGCCATAATGATTCTTCGAGCAGCTGTCCTCAGTGACACTGTTTAATATAAGCTTAGCTCTGCCTCACATCCACTACTGTTAAACTGTCCATTTGTGCACTCAAATGGGAAGGTTTTTGGGGGAGATTCCTGTAAGGAAGCTAAATTAAGATCGAGGGATGTCTGGTAAATATTGACTGCTGTGGAAGGAAAAGGAGGAGGATGGAGGGACAAATATTGACAAATTTGTTAATAATCGTCTCAAACTGAGAAATCTTTATTGGTGAATCTCACATTAAACCTGCCAACAACATGTCCTGATCATAAAATCACAAGGAAAACACAGGACATAATTTTTTTCTTAAAGAAACAGAAGACTATTTTAGGACCTTTAAGATTTTTTGAGTTGATTCTGAGTGAGATTGTTATACTCGTCACAACTTCTAAACATTCTTTCATCAGATGAGCCATCACAAAAAAACTGTATAAGTGTAGGAATTGTCTTTTTAAATGTGTTATAGTGTGTGGAGTAGTAATCAAATGGTGGGCTAGAGGCAGGTGAAATATGGAAGCATTAATGAGAAAGCTTTGAGAATCATGTGGGCTTAGATATGCAGATATCTGGGGTGAGTGGATAGTGAATCCATCAGTTCTGAAGTTTTGACATTGCTTGATTTGAGACTTTTTACCTCCTGTTCTACCTTAACCAATACTGTATTCAAACTTTTTGCCTCGGTTATTCCTTTGTTCCCCTTTCGTCTGTATTCTTCCTCCTTTCCATTCTGACACTCCAGCTTTGTTACCTGTCAGTCTGTCTACCATCTTCTCCTATTTCAACTAAACAGTCTTTCTCTTTTTCTTTATCGCTTTTTTTCTCTCTACACCCTTCACCTCGGGAGACTGAACATGTCTCCTCTCCCTTAAAGTGAAAGACCACTTTTACTCTCCGGGCAAAGGGTCTAAAGCATTCATATTTTACCACCGCTAAAAGCCTTAAGCGAGATTAAGGATTTAATAGTCTGCTAAAATCACTCGGCATATTTAAAACAACTCTTATCGGTTACATAAATTTCATCTTTTTTAAATGTGTGCTGTTTTGTCTTAGTAGAGAAACTACTACGGTCAGGCTTAGCTGGAGGATTTGTGTTGTTTTATGAAACTACTTATAGCTGACTTTGATATGCTTTATTTTACAGGATGTGTACAACATAAAACTCTGTGCTAAGAAAATGAGTTTTGAAAAGACTGAGGGGAGACCGTATTTTTGGTGTCTAGAAATATAAAGATACAAATGAAGTGCCGTGAGCTCTTTACAAAATAGTTTTCATTCTCACTGATTCTTTGGGCAACACTGTATCATACTGAGGACGGTTATACAGTACGCTTTATTGGTAACACCTCACAATGAAGTTAGCATTGGTTAATGCATTGGGTCTTATGAACTAAAAATGATCAACGATTTTTTAATAGTATTAATTACGTTAACATTAACTCTTTCCCCCGCCATTGATGGGATTTTCCATCATTAATGACACAACACAATATTGTGTGTGAAATGTCAGTTACGCAATATTAACTTCTTATAAAAAACAAGTGATCAAAATATCAGTGATTACCTGTAGCTGAATCCCAGCAGTGTTGACATTCAGGACAGTAGTCTTGCACATGCCATATTGATAAACCATAAGCTGAAAGACCCCGATGAGCTTGTTTAATCATTTATAACTGTCCACAAGTGTGACATAGTGTGTTCATAGTGCGTGTGCAGATAGAGTGTCAGGGCAAAAATATGGAGAGCTGTCTTGTTATTATGGGAATTGGCCACAGCTAGATTCACAGGTGGAATGAATCCCCAGTAGACTGCGCACAGCAGATTATAAAAGCCAGAGAGCTAAACACTGCATTTTTAGATCAGACTGGGTTACACACACACACTGACAGATGTCTTTGAAATGATTGTCTTGTGCATGAGGTGTTTTTTTGTTGCTAAGAACTATTAGATAGCTTGATGTATTTTTTTAATTACAAGTTTTCACGAGACCAGGTTGGAATAGCCATGCTTTTCACAAACAAAACTATGATCAGTATGCTTTTTCTTATAAATCCGGCTGACCAGGAAAGTCAGTTTGGGGACCAGCACCCAAAACAAAACATACTTTGAAACTGGAAACCTGATTAAATGAGGCAATCTTTTGAGGCATCAGAAGCCATACATTATCATGCTATCGTAATCCATGTGTGCTCTTTTCCTCTGAGTGTGCATGAATCCTCTAGGCTGTCAACAGTAGCTCATACTGGGTTATGTGTTCCTTATCCTCAGGCTTGCTCATATAACTGAGGACTTTATTGTGCTGCTCACTGCTCTTTAAGCCTCGCGGCCCGCGCTAGCCATGCTACCGTGGTGTGGATGCTCTGCATATTCCAATTAATGCAATCAGCCTCTTGATTGATGTGTCCATCAGTTGTAGATCCCTCTAACACTCTGCCTGCAGGATGGTATACACTGCCATGCAGTGCTCTGTTCTGTTCTTCCTCTCACATTTGCTTGCTTGTATGCTCTCTCATGGGAAATTAATAAGATACAGTCCAAATGGTGTATGAGATAAGCCCTGACTCTTGATAGGCACCGTTGGCTGAGAGCTCATGCTAAGGACTCAGGAAACAGCCTCAGTGCTATTTATAGGCCTGGCATCGTGTGTGGCAATAGTGGGGGAGCGTGCTTGATGCCAAGTGCATGATTTGTGCCCAGGAAAGTGCATAAGGGGTAGGGTAGGTGAACACGCTAATGTCATCAAAGCGTTAAGGCAGTGCTGAGACGTGTCATATGTTTGAGTGTCAGTGCCGGGGCTGTCAAATGATTAAAAATGTCAGTTGAATGTGTCATATGGCAATGAATAAATCTTAGTTAATCACATATAGCAATATTTGTTGAGAAAGGCCTTAAATAAAGATAAATAAATGATGTTACAATATTGTGGTAGAGAAATACATTAAACAGAAATTGCATAGTGACTTTAGAACTCTCTTATTATGTATTTATCTTAAATATTATATCATTTGTCTTATTTCCATAAGTCTTAGACTTAGGGGCTAGTCACACAGTGCAGATTCTGTCTGTGCTTATTTTTTTAAATTGTTGGTAAGTAAACATGCTTTGTTTTAATTCATTATTTGTTTTAATCTGTTTTTACAGCTTGTTCTCATTTGTATTCGGTATTTGAATTAAATGTTTATATTTTTGTATGTTTGGATATGCTCTGAATATAAAATATGGATGTATTGGCAGCAAATGAAGTGTATTTACATATGTATAGTTTTAGAAATGTAAACACCTTTTGTGTATAATATATTTTCATTTTGAACATATTTGTGCCATAAAATTTTACACTGGCATTCAAAAGTTTGAGGTTGTTAAGATTTTATAATGTTTTTGAAAGAAGTCAAAAAGGATGCATCAACACTGCATTTATTTTGATATAAAAAAATAAAAAAAATATTGTGAAATATTACCATACCATTTAAAATAATTGTTTTCTATTTCAATATATTTGTAATTTATGCACATGTCAGGGTGCATGATTCATTCCGTTAATTTTTTAATATTTCACTAAATTAACTTATGTTAAATAGACAGCCCTAGTTTGAGCCATGCACGTCTGTATCATGTGCATATCTGCATTTTCAAAGGGGCAATGTGGGGTCTGACCTTCCTCACATATAAGCTAACAAAGATCCTATGTCACATTATCCTGTCACATTAATGACCTGGATGTGACCTAGACTTTGCGTGACAACCCAGGCATCATCACACATCCTCTTAGCGGAAGATGATCTCATATATCTCAAAGCAGCCAGAGATACGAATGTGTGTGAATGTGTGACTTAAGCCTTGTTGATACTTTTGCCAGCTCCACACCACGAACCTCTGCTGACTGCGCGGTCTCCTCCCCAAATGGGCGAGGCGTTTATACTTGACGCGCTCACAGTTGTACTATTTTTTTAAACGACAGGGGGCAATTGTCCTCTAAACCATCAGGAAGCAGCTGTAAGAATTAATGTACACACGTGACAATGTTTGTTTTTATTACACTTCTCCAAACCCACGCTACCAAAAGAACCAAATAAGAAATGTGTTAATCTTGAGATTATTCTTTGTGACATTAGAACAAAATATATGTCAGGGTAGGGTGAAGAGATGAAGTGAGGACTCAACATGGAGAAGTGATGGGCTTTCTAATGATAATAAAATAAAACAAAACACAAACATAAACATAAACATAAACATAAACTACCCCGAGGGGGGACTGGACTGGACTGGACTGGACTGGACTGGACTGGACTGGACTGGACTGGACTGGACTGGACTGGACTGGACTGGACTGGACTGGACTGGACTGGAGATGGTGTACATACGAACACAATTGGCACAGGACTGAAAACACAAGGAGAATAAATAGGGAGCAAACAAGGCAGGTAACGAGTGAGGACAGGTGGGGCAAATGAATCAATAATCAGGTAACAAGATGGTTTGGGTTAGACAATAGGCATGAGAGCACATGGCACAAGGAAACATAAATGACAAGCCATACACCAAACATGACTAAAACAAGCACATGGCCAGTGAAAACAATCACAAGCCATGTGCTCACACAAAACGAGACATGAACACGCATAAGAACATCTGTATAAAACTACAATCTCTCAATATGAGGTTGTGCATCTTTGGAAGAAGAGTTACAAAAAGTTACAAAAGTTACAAAAATTTACAAAGTTACAAAAATCCGTGCACACCGCCACACGAAATGGGGTCTCGCGCACTCAACGTGCACGGCCGCCTACATCACGCTTATGCCATTTTTGTCATGTCAGTTCAGTCAAACAGTTTTTTGCTTGTATATGTCTTAATGCGTGGAAGGTCTATATATGATCATTGAAGTGGTGGCCTTGATCATTGCATGAGAGAAAGAGCACATGCGAGAAAGCAGAAAATAGTAAAAGCAGACCAGATTTAAATCAGAAAAAAATAAAAACGTTCATTAAAAATATCATCGTGAATTATTTGATATAAAAGGCCAACAACATTTGGTTTATATTTACCTTGGAAACTGATTATTCACACATTATTCACATGTGACTCTCATCTACTAAACTCAAAGACTGAGTAAGCAAAATGGATGAGGTCTGATTTCTACATTAAATGAGGAATTGTTGTGTTTTCCTTTCTTGTAATAATCAAGAAAATGCGTTGCAAAACACATCCAAAACAGATGTGTACAGTTTGTCAGGAATTATCATATTGTTTATAGAGTTGGCTAGCTTGTGCTCTCTAAGACGTACACTCTTCACCATGATGCAAGCTGTCTTGTGCTGTCAGAAACTCTGTTTGCAACAAACAGCAAACCTCATTCTCCCTGCATGATCCTGAACTATATCTGTGTTTCAGGTGATGCTTGAATCATTCAAACTTGTATTAATATGTCACATTTAGATACTCTTAACAGGTTTCTTTTGTGTGTTTCAGAGGTTTATTGATCGTCAACTCTGCGACTGGTGGACACAGTTACCACTACACTTCCACCATGCTTCATTTGCGCCTTCCGTCAACTCCTTGCCTTTCCTCTCTCCTCCTCCTGATCTTCCTCTCGGGCCTCACTCATCTCTCTCAGGCCAGTGGCGACACATCCCTCAGCAGCACTGGAAACTGTTCAGGGGAGGACAGCTGCTCTGAGGGAGTCGTCCTGCCGGTGTGGAACCCCCAGAACCCCTCAGTGGGCGACAAGGTGGCACGTGCCATTGTCTACTTTGTGGCCCTCATCTACATGTTCTTAGGCATGTCCATCATCGCAGACCGGTTCATGTCATCCATCGAGGTGATTACGTCTCAAGAGAAAGAGATAACTATCAAGAAACCCAACGGCGAGACCACCACAGCAACCGTGCGCATCTGGAACGAGACCGTGTCCAACTTGACCCTCATGGCTTTGGGATCGTCGGCACCTGAGATCCTGTTATCCGTGATTGAGGTCTGCGGACACAAGTTTGAGGCTGGTAACCTGGGCCCGAGCACAATTGTGGGCAGCGCTGCCTTCAACATGTTCATCATCATCGCCATCTGTGTTTACGTGGTCCCAGACGGTGAGGTGCGAAAAATCAAGCACTTGAGGGTCTTCTTTGTGACGGCAGCCTGGAGCATTTTCGCCTACATTTGGCTGTACTTGATCCTGTCTGTCTTCTCTCCTGGTGTGGTGGAAGTCTGGGAGGCCGTCCTTACGTTTCTCTTCTTTCCGATCTGTGTGCTTCAGGCCTGGATCGCAGACCGTCGCTTGCTCTTTTACAAATACGTCCACAAGCGCTACCGTGCTGACAAGAACCGTGGCATCATCATTGAGACGGAGGGTGACGGCATGTTCAGCAAGATGGATATGGAGATGGACGGTCAAGGTGCCAATTCCCACCACAAAGAGTCACTTGATGGCATGCTGGCTGGTGTGGAGGAAGGAGGAGGTGGAGGGGAGGAAGAGGAGGCCAGGAGGGAGATGGCTCGTACGCTGAAGGATCTCAAGCAGAGACACCCGGAGAAGGACATGGAGCAGCTGATCGAGATGGCAAACTATCAAGTGCTGGTGCAACAGCAGAAGAGTCGAGCTTTCTATCGCATCCAGGCCACTCGCATGATGATCGGAGCGGGGAACATTCTGAAGAAGCATGCTGCAGACCAGGCCAGGAAGGTGGTGAGCTGCCATGAGGCTAATCCCCAGGAAGAGGACCCTCACACCATCTACCTGGAGTTTGAGCCCTTCCATTATCAATGCTTTGAGAACTGCGGCTCCTTAAAGCTCTCCGTGACCCGACATGGTGGAGACAGTGGCTGCACTGTTAAGGTAATGATTCCACTGTCTATACACAACAGTACTGTGATTATATTGCTGTTATTGTACTTTAATTATATGGATGTGATATAATTTTGAGGCCAGAAACCTACACGAGTCCCAGCAGCGAGGATGTACTCTCAGAGCTATTTTAAATAATTACAGCACTTAGGAGCCAAGCAATTTAATGACACTATTTTAACAGACTTCAGATTACCCCCTTTTATTATATAAACTGTGAAGTTCAAGTTATATTCAATTATTTTGCGTGATTTTGATAAGAGTTCAAAATATACTATAATATTAATATTAACAACACATAATAATTATAAATAAAAATGTTATTTTATTTGACTAATAATAACAACATTTATTATTATTATTAAATATAATAACACACAACATAATGATAAAAATGTATATCATGTTGTTATTATTATGTGATATGATTAATAATAAGACTCACTGGATTATTACAATTAATGGCAAAAGGAATGTTAACTGATATTTCCTACTGATACACTACAGCTAAAGATATAAATAACTGGCTTAAAACCTTTTTGTTGTTGTTTGTGGAATTTAATGATCACACATCCTCTCTTAAAAGTTACATTTTAACAGACTGTATGTATGAGAATTATTGTTACTCACTGTATATTGTCACTCTTCTAAATATAAAAAAATATAGCTGTATGACAACTGTTCCTGTATCTAGGTTGACTATCGCACAGAGGATGGCACTGCTAACGCAGGATCAGACTATGAATTCGCTGAGGGCACTCTGGTCTTTAAACCGGGTGAGACGGTGAAGGAGCTGACAGTCGGCGTGATTGACGATGACATATTCGAAGAAGATGAGCATTTCTACGTACATCTCAGCAACCCTCGAGTTGTCCACCGTGCCGAGGTCTCCATCCTTGACCCTAATGCGGTGTCTCCAGGCAACAGCATTACAGGGTCCAGCCACGTTCCTCCCAAAGCTGCCTTGGGTAACGCGCACACTGCCACGGTGACCATTTACGACGATGACCACGCGGGTATCTTTACGTTCGAGAACAATGCCACACGAGTGAGTGAAAGCGTGGGCATCATGCAGGTGAAGGTGCACAGAACATCTGGAGCGAGGGGGAAGGTGGCAGTACCGTTCCACACTACAGAGGGTACCGCCAAAGCTGGAGAAGACTATGAAGAGGTGGCTGGCAAACTGGAGTTCCTCAATGATGAGACCATGTAAGTTAAATATTTTTCAGGACTTACAACTCTGAATATGTTTGACTAATAATTTATCAAGTGTGCACAGGAGGATTTCAAGGAGACGAGATGCTCTTTGTCACTGCCAACACTGACTGAACCAGATGTTTGCAGAGAGCATATGTTTGTGTCCTCGAATAGGCAATACTGAATCAAGTCATCCTTGTCAGCTCATGGCTGCATCCAAATTTGCATACTTCTAATCACTAGAGATGGGAAAGTACATACTTTTAAGTATTTTTAAGACAGAACTTTAGACAAACTACATCTTAAAATTGTGTTTTGGCATTCAATAATGAAATACAGGTGAAAAGTCACCTTAGAGGAGACAGTAGCCTAAATGAGCAGTGATGCCCACCCATTATGTTCGCAACTAGGGATGCTAACAATTAATAAAAGGTTGATTAATTGTAGATAATAATTGAAAGAATTTAAAGAAAATTTAAGATTTAGCAAGGTCACCATTAGAGTGTGTAAAACACGTGCAGCAGACACACAAGGAAATATGAAGCGAGCACACCGTAGGTATGTATCCTAAATATATTAATGTCTTCAAACCATGCAATGGATTAGGTAGGCTAGCGTTTATTTAAAAACATAATTAACCAAGGGTCCAAAAAACAACAACAAGTAGGCTAATATTATCCTGGTTGAAGAGTGATGATCAAGATATCAAGACCTGTCAAACTGAGCAATCAAACCAATCCAAGCGCACTCCAGCTGTAAAACAGTGTCCGATTGGAGCATACCTCCAGTGTGTCAGTAGCATGTCAAGTCACTCTGTGATCTATGCATTGTCTTATCTTGTGTTTGGGCTTGTTTGAGACTCTAAGTAACGGTATGTGATCTACTATGTTTACTAATGTTTTGCGAAGTTACAAACAAAAATGTGGCACAAATTGTGTATACATACTATTTACATGTGCATCTGCGACACTTTTTAATAAAAATACTTAGGCATATTTGTTTCAGTTAGAGACCAGACTATACCGTTATATTCTGCTAGTTGAGACCTTTCAACGATATGTGACACAAGTCATCTGTTATGTACGATACATTTACAGATCTCTTTTTCATGTAAAGCAGTTTTTTTTTCACGTTATGAAAATAGAGTACTTCTAATGTCAGCAAACTTAAAAGCACTTGTTAAGTGATGGTCATGTTCCCATATTCACTGTAAAGCCATACTTCTAAGCTTTAAAGCAACACCTATTTTGTGTTGGTCGTTAATCGATTAATTGATCGTTAATTTAAACAATGATCGATTATGGGAATTTATGTAAATCGACATCCCTATTCACAACAGCAAATCAACCTGAAGGGGTCAAACTGGTGGAAATTTTAAATATTGTAAAAGCAACGTGGAGATGGCGTTTTTATCACTCAACAGGCGAGTAAGGTATTTTTATTTAACAGATAAATTGCCATATGTAATTCTCTAAGAGTTCATTGTAAGGCCCTTTCATTCAGAAGTCAAGACGCGTTAAAAACGGATGCACGCAAGAAAACCTGTCCAGATTTCAATCAATCATCAATCAAAAACACGTTCGGTGATGTGAGCTGCGTTACACGCGGGATAGTAATGGTGACTACAAAGAAATCTCTAATGTTCATTTTGGTCACGGCTTGTCTTGAAAAACGAAGAAAATTGACGGTCGTCTTAGGAGAACCCACACTGCAGGACCGTGAGTCAAATCTTCTGACACTGCCAGAATTTCGTCGGGGATAACATTTTATCGCAACGGTCATTAATCGGCTGTTAGTGAACATGTCAAATTAACGTTCAAAGACTTCATATTTTAGCCTAGGATCAGAGGATTCTTTTAGGATTTGCTAAATTTGTCTCAGAATCGCACAGTGTGCACCCGGCTTTACCGTGTAAGGCTTGTCGCCTTCCATTTTTGCGCTTGTTCTTGTTGCGTGTTCTCAAACTGGAGCGTCGAGAAGGGGGCGGGAGAAACAACCCTCTCCAATGTTTTGAATTTGGACTGCAGTACCCATTTCAACCACTAGCTGTCAATTTTACATACTGCACCTTTAATGGTGTTTTATTAACACAGAAACCATGTAATCATTAAATGAAACTGGAACATGAATTTACATTAAAAACCCAAACTTTGGAGACTGTGGCTCCTCATTTCAAGTCCATCACAGTGTCAATGAAAAATGCTAAATGGGATGCAGACCATAGCTTAACATTTTTATTTGTAGATTGCATGTACATCCGTGTTTGACTGTAGTTAAAGTAAGATGTACCCTGTTGACCTGGTATGATCACAGTATGCATGGATTACAGGCCCCGAGACTAAAAAAGGAACACAGATAGATAAGAGCAAGGCAGAAAGAAATCTATAAGCCTCACATGAAAACAGATGAACAAGGGATAAAGTTGAAGAGATGTGTGAAGTCTGGAAGAAAGCCAGAGAGAGGAGGAGATTGAGAATGATAGAGCTGCTGAGTTTTCTCTCAATCCTGAAAATCGATACTGACCTGCACATCAAGCACACTGCGCTGCTGCAGATCTGAGGTGAGCAGGTCAACTGTAGAAAAGAACATGCTGGCAGCAGAGAGAGGGAGGCAGTTGTTGTAAACCGCTTGTCAGGTTATAGGTAAACAACTTAAATAGATGTTGGGGTGAATGGGGCATTGTGAGTCATGGATGGACTGCGTTGACATTAGACAAAAGCTCATGCATTCCAAGATGGAGAATTTCCAATCTTAATAAGTGGTATGCCAAACTGACATATTCACTGAATGCAACTTCCAAAAAAAAGTGTAAGATAGGATAAAGTGGTGGTATATTTAGTGTGAAAGGGAACTGGGTTCCAGACATTTTTTTATTCTTTTTTTTTTACTTACCAAGGATACCTTTTTTTCTTAGAACAATCCAGAACTCACATTTCAAAGATACAAATAATTTTGGATCCACATAGATCCATAATATGATGATTTGGTAAAAACATTTCTCATCACATTATAATTAGTTGAGATTTGTTGTGCTGCTTAATAAAGTGTGGAAGGTTTGAAGAACAGTAGTTATTTAGTACTTAGTTTAGGCATTTAAAATGCCTTTACTGTAATATTTGATCAATTGAATACATCCTTGATTAATTAAAGTATCAATCTACAACATTTATGTATACAGAAGTATGTAAAATAAATATCCACTAAAATATTGGTACCTTTCCACTCTTGGTGGAAAGTTACACTTTATTTTGATAGTTCACTTTAGACATTCTACTAACTATAAGTAACTTTTCAACTACATGTCAACTAACACTCATTTGAGTATTAGTAGGCTGTAGTGGACTGTCAGTAGACTGGTAGGTTATGGTTAGGTGTTAGGGTTCGGGTTAGTAGAATAAGTTGACTTGTAGTTGCCAAGTTACTTATAGTCAGTAGAATATCTGTTGGGGGACCAACAAAATAGAGAGTTAGCAGATATTAAGCAGACAGTCTACTAATACTCTAATGACAGTTAGTTGACATGTAGTTGCAAAGTTACTTATAGTTAGTAGAATGTCTAAAGTGGACTATCGAAATAAAGTGTTACATAAACTTCAAAAGGCTACGATTTATCCAGACTAAATAAACGTGAGCACTGCATGTTTCAAAGTAAAAACGCGGTGCTGTCGCGCATTTTACATACTCGCACTTTCAGAACAGTTTGCAATCACCGAATAGGCCACATTCATACCAAGCGATTGCTTTGATCTACTGCTAATGAATTATGACTACTTTATGTTTAATTTATGGTGTTTATAATTATGGCTTTTTTTTTTCATCTTACTTCTGTATAATGTCTAATAGAGTGCTGCAGGTATGACGTCAGAACCCAGAAGACTAATTTAGCGCTAGTTCCTTTGAGATTTTCCTATGTGGTTTAATAATATATATATATATTTTTTTTTAATGTGTGTAATAAAGCCTGTGGTAAACATAAGTTGAAATACTTTGACCGTAATGTTGTAGCCCAGGGGCATCTGGTTATCTGGTTATGCTAATTAGAGGATAATAGTCTGCTTTAAGTGTCATTTTAATAGAATTATTTCCTATAAACAGGAGATAAATTGACTTGAATGGCTCTAGAATGGCAACTAAATGCACCCCTATTTGCTCACGGCAAAACCAAGAATCATAACACACCATTTCCAATTTAACTGCTGCTCTACTTGTTAAGGGTGCCAGTAATATTTTCCAGGCCATTGTAGGAGTATTTGTACTGCAAAAATGTCAGCTAAAGTGTCAAAATTTCACAGATTTGTTTTTGTTTTGTTTTGTTTTGTTCACTGAAAACCACTGTGTTGATGGCCATTTTTTAACACTTTCCAAAAAGAAGTGTTGCAGAATAAGAAGTGTATTCTATGCTTTTTGGCCAAATCTGAACATTAGATTGATATTTCATCATGTTTCCGTTTGCATGCAAAATTATCTCGCCAAAGGCACAAAGTGAGTCAAGACTGCCACTGGTGCTCCCTCCAAAACAATGTTCATAACGCACCTGATTCCTCTGGTTTGTATGATTGGACTGGGAACAATATGACACGATGGAAGCGGAGCACAATGAATGAGAAATGAGAGAAGGGATGGATAGAAGCTTCGATCGAAGATATTAGTTGAAAAGTGAGAGAGCACGAAATGAAGAGAGGCAAAATAATGTGCAAGGCATCATGGGATGGACAGAATTAAACCATGATGTGATGATAAAGCACAAGCTATAATTCACAGAGGAGAAAGAGATAAAAACGAGAAAGAGAGGAGGTGAGAGGCAGGTGCGCGGGCGGAAGGGAAGGTAGAATGAGGGTGATTTGTTTGAACAGTTCACTCATGCTGTTCGGTGTGTTGGGCAACTAGAGAGGGTTACAGAAGTCAAGCACCGTGTGGGAGTGTGTGTGTTTTTACATGAAATGTGTCATACTGAAAGCGTTGTCTATCATGGAAAGATCTGACCTGTGTGAGTGTATGTTGATTCTGAAGAGTGTGTGTGAGTATTTTTGGAGGTGGGTGAATGACCGTGTACCGTATACAAACTTTTACATGTGTTCAGAGTTGGAATCTGAGAACCAGAACCGGAAAAAACTGGGACCAAATGATTTTCATAGGGATGCAACAATATAAAAATTCTGACCAATACCAATAAACTGATAATTATTAATTATATTATAATATGTACGTATGTCACCCAAAGTTTCACTTCAACCTTGATTAAACCTATTAATTTTACCTTAAAGGTATAGTGGAGGATTTTTTAATTCCGGGTGGATCACCTATACTATTGGTCCTCCTAATTGTCAATCATTCTGGTGAATCAATCAAACTTTTCAAAAAGTGGAGAGGGCGGGTCTTATCTAAAATTCGGAAAGATCCTCCGCTATACCTTTAAATGTAGAACAGTAACCAAAAAAAAAAAAAAAAAAAAAAAAATTGAATTAAAAAACATTATTCGTTTATACAGCAAAATGTGCATATGTATCCTTATTTACACAGTCATGTGAACAGAAAGTCAGCAAATAGACTATTTCACTTGGATGTACGTCACAATACAGAAGAAAGGATCTGTCGCTATATGTTACACCTTGAATTAAAATTTTGTTGTGCATTTGCAGCCATTTTAGTTGCCATCTGTAACTCTGTATGGCCAATAACCGATAAATGGTCGATGTCAAAGTTCTATACTATTTTATGTAAATGAATGTAAAATGAAATGCTCAATCATTAATGTAACTTTTAAGAAACCAGAATTGTTCAGAATCATAACGAGAGTCGTTAAATTCCTTACAATTCCCATCCCTAGATTAGTGTGATCACTCATGAGAGCATGTTGGAGGTGGTGTGGAATTGTGTATTGTGGGTCTGTGTGGGTGGATCTGACTGCAGATATGAGTCTCTTAGTTTGTACATATATATTTCGGCTGCCTGCGTTCATGCTCAAAGCTTGTTTGCACATGTGTGGGCAAAAAAATGCATGTGAGCGTCTGTTTTTAGCAGCTTTGAAGTTCATCTATTGCTTTTTCGTTTGCTTTGAATTGGTTTATATTTGTATGTTTGCATTTGTGTGCATTTGCATATGGATATGAGTGTGTTTGTCAGTGGATTTCTGCTGACCAGACAGCTGAACCGCCTCTGCCTAACAGCACAACAGAAGCTTAACTCTTATTCCCACTCCAGTCATAATTCTAGAGAGCTGACACCTGACAGCAGCAGACCAGGGGATTCTTGGTACATGTGTGTGTGTGAGAGATAGTAAAGGGGTCCAGCGTTTCAAGCTGCTAATGAGGATCAGTAAGGACTGGGCTGAAATTCAAGAGTGCATTTTGGTGTGTATTCATTCCCATTAGAGAAGAATGACATATAGAGAGAATTTTAAACACTCCCAGAAACCTTAGCAGCGACTGCAGGATGATCAGTTCACCCTCTCCCCCGCACCCACTGTATGTTTATGTGACTGCTTGTGTTATTTTCCTGTTTGTTCTTCTGTTCTCAAAAGAAGATGAGAATCCATGCCAAAGAAAATTGAGTTGAAGCGGTGTGAAGTGGGCTATGAGTGCGCTTATGTAAGCGTTGCTCTCAGAGAAAGCTGAAAACATGTACGCTGCAGAGGCTTACATGATGATCTGCATGAGTAAAGAAAAGAGCGAATCGATATGAGCGGGATCTGTCAGCTCTGAGAGTTTGTGGGGTGTGACGAATCGATAGTGACCCAGCCTCCTGACACAAACAATCTGCATGCTGAACATTCCCACTGATTTAAACATGTGGGAAAGCCTTAGGACTATATTTAAAAACACATTCTGTAATGTATCTTCATCCTAAAAGATTGACTGCTAAATCTCTTTATAATAAATTAGCATTTATTTATTTTAGTTCATTTTAATAATAATTTATAAAATGCTTAAAGACACAGCTTACCCCAAAATGAATATCCTGCCCAACTTTATTTGTTCTGTTGAACAAATAAGAAGATAGTTATCTGAATGTCCAAGCTGCTCTTTTCCATTTAATGAAAGTGAAGGGTCACGAGCAAAAGGGGTGTGTCCAGATTGTGGCATTAATGGTGGGTCGCAACCTTTTATATAGTTGTATTTGAGTGGCTCTGTAGTGCAACCCTTTTCACCTACAGTAACCAAACTTCATACACTTATAGATCTCATTGGGCCAAACTACTTTTGCACACCAACCCAACAAAAAGTCGGCTATTATGGGTTGTCTGAAAAACGCATGCTCTGGAATTTGATGTACTTCTCCCAGGGGATTCATCTGATTGCCACCGAACTCTGTCAGCATGGAGCCAAGACATTGAGGATGCTAAATTGAAAGGATGCTAGATTTTTGATATTTCGAATGGTTAAGCCGTGGCGAGGCAACAAATTTATGGCAAAAAACAGGAAGTGGGTTATAACTTCTGCATACATTGATGTAGTTTGTTGTAAGTTTGTCTGTATGTTTGTTATAAGAGGCCGATCACATGGATGTAACTTTTGTAAGTCATAACGCCACCGACTGGCAGCAGGAAGTGTGTCACTTTCAAAATGCTTTGAAACTACTTGCAAATTTTGCTAAATTTGTGTATGCAAGAGTCTGTTTACTTTGCATGAATACGCATGAACTACTTGTGCATTTTGTGTATGCAAGAGAGAATTCATACGCGTTTAGAATGACATGAGTGTGAGTAAATGGCAACATTTTTGGGTTAACTGGTTGCAAAGAAGATTTCTATACGTGGTTGAACACGAAGTGCATGCATGCTCACATGCAAGAACATGCATGAGCGTATTCATGCGAACAGACATGTTTGCGGTTTAATAATTGACGATTTCTGTTGCCATTGGATGAAGCATGCAAGCTTTTTCTCTGAAAGCTCAACTGGAGACAAAGCATCTTTGTGTCATTTTTTTCCTAAGATGGGGAAATAGAGATTAAATGGAGCAAATCTTTTCTCCAGATAGTGACAGCACTGATTAGCATTTTGCTGCTTGTTTTCTTGTTGAAAAACAAGTTCTTGTACCACTTCATCAACCTCACTCTCTTCACAAACACACATACAAATTGGTGAAGCCCTGCCAAGCTCATAATGTTTGAATGTTTCTGCTAATGCTGCCACCATAAGCTATGGCTTTAAATTCACTCTAATTCAGAAAGCCTTCAGGCGCAGCAATTCACCATCAGATTAGTGCATCTACATGAAATTATATCCCTTTAATCCTGTAATGTCTTGTTATTCACCTTAAATTTTTCACTTAAAATATTTAATATGCAATCAGAGACTGGATTTTTTATGGAAACTGGCCATCAGCAAAGGGCAGCCAATAAGATGAAAATATATTCCAAATCTTCTGTGGTTTCATAGATCCGAAGGAGACATATTTGAGGAGTGTGCAAAGTGCAAGAAATGTCAGCATCAAAGTATTATGTGGCAACATTAGCATAAAAATGAATTACAATATAGCGATTATTATTAGGGGAACCAATTCCAGTACTTTCATTAGATCCCTATTTCAGCTCATCTTAAAGGGTCACGCTAAGCATTTTCCTCCAGTTATTCACCCCTACCCCTTTCTTTCATGCTTCTCATAGCATATTTTCATCACTCCATCCATCTCCATGGGTATCAGAAAGTGAACGAGAGAGCTGTTTAATTTCACACTGCCTCTACAAATAGACTAGGATATAAACAAAGCGGGAAGCAGATCAATGAAAATGGAGGGCCGAGGTGAATGAATGTTTGAGAATGAATGTGTTGTTCAGAAAGATCACTGTTGAAGGAGAACATCATAATCTTTAAAGAGGCATTCAGTCATTTTTCATCATTAAAAAAGATTTACCTTTAAATAAAAGAAGAGTACTTGAAAGATGTGTTAAAATCATGTTCGCTCTCCCAAAATGCCAGTCATATTGGTTGCCTAAAAGTTTATTTCCCCAATGGAGGCCGCCATGTTGAGATCACATGACCTGCTTAACCGTGTGTAGTGTCTTCGCTGTTAAAAGAGGCAGATGGAATTGCAAAAATAATTAGTGTTAATCAGTGTCTCTTAATTTTCACCAAGGCTGCATTTATTTGATCAATAATACAATAAAATCTGTAATACTGTGAAATGTTATTGCAATTGAAAATAACTGTTTTAAATCTATTTGAAAATATAATTTATTTCTGTGACGACAAAGCTGAATTTTCAGCATCATTACTCCAGTCTTCAGAGTGTCACGTGATACTTCAGAAAGCATTCTAATATGCTGATTTGATGCTTAAGAAACATTTCTTATTATTATCAATGTTGAAAACATGTGCTGTTTAATATTTTAATGGAAACCTTGATACCTTTTTTAAAATAAAAGTTTAAAATAAAAGCATTTATTTGGAATATAATTTAGAACAATTAATGTATCCTTGCTAAATAAAAGCATTCATCTCTTTCTTTCTTTCAAGAAAAAACCTCTTACTGACCTCAAACTTTTGAACGATAGTGTATATGTGTGGCTGAAGCCTGAAGGTGTGAAATAGCTGCTGATGCTCACGTGCTTGAGTCCAGCTTTCTTTCTTATGTATCTACTGTATTTTTTTTTGTTAAAGGCCAAAAATAAAAGGAAGGAATCTGAATTCTATGAATCTGTTTGTGCGTGTGACCATAAGATAACACTGGTAGAGAAGAGCAGCTTGTACAGAACGACTTGCAACTGCCCATAACCCCACAGTTTCCTGTGAAAAGAGAGAGAGAGTTAGTGATCAAAGAAGTGAGATCCAGTGATTAAGCCCAGCTGCTCTTGTGTCCCCTCAAAACCCTGAGTTAGCGCCCCACACATATGGAGTCTCTTCCGCCACCTTTCCCGAAACATTACGGCTGTCATTTTCACCCTTGTTCACACCCGAGTGTGACCATCTGATGTTCTGGATATTTACTGTGACATCAGTTTGGTTTGAGGACTGTTCATCTGCAACTACATGTGTCACTGCGAACAAAGCACTTCGATTGGCTGGATGGTTTATATGATGGGGATATCTTGTTGAGGAAAAGGACTCATTTTAAGTAATGACCACATTCCAGCTGGCAATGACAGCGATGCCATCATGCCTGCCTTTGAATCTTTCTTCTCTTCCTCCCTTTCTCTGCCTTCCCCCTCCTATCTCCATCCATCATTCCCACCAACCCCAGCTCTGAATTATGAATCATGAACAGCACGGCACAATTATGATATCCATGCCAGTACTTTGAAGATGGGGGCAGAACAATGCAGCGAGAGCTTAGTTTCTATTTTAATTTATCAGGGGCATGGCGTAAGTGTTTCAGATTTAACGTTATCATCCTTCTGTTTTCCTCTCTGTATTTTTTTAAATGAAGATAATCGTATGGCTTACCTCAATTGGCCCATTACATTAGAGTCTTATTTTAGATTTGAAGCCGAGCAATTTTCCCAGACATAAATATAATTTGATTTTGCAGTGCTTTGGAGCACCATTATCTTATGAAATCAAGCTTATAGATTTGAACATGTTCATTTTTTTTATAGGGAAAGTTTAAAATTCATTTAACAATCATAAAACAATTATTTCTGATATAAATATTCATAACCACCCATTTTACAGAAATAGTGTTTAAAGAAGAACATTTTAGTGGAAAAATATTTATACTTCTCACTTGTGGTCGCATACAGTCAAGCCACAAAAGTGCTAAAATTTCAACACACGTAAAGCTAAAATCGGATCTGAAAATAGTGCATATGCACATGATTGAAATTCCATGTAGCTCCTGTACTACTTTCCATTGGAAATGAATGAATAGCGCTTTGTTGTTTGTTGGAGTGAATAGGTGGCTACACTCTTCCATTGCCTGTGTATTACTGACATGCATTATAGAGTGTCCTGAATATGAGTGTGTGGATTTCCTTATATAAAAGTGTGATGGTCTGTTCAAGCAGTACTTCTGAAATGTAAGTGCTGTATATGTTTATTTAGCAGCCATCTGGCATCTGTAAGACCAATGTCTTCCTCAAATGTGGTTCTGCTGCCAGTTAGTATCTATGAAAAGTGATATTTCTATTTTCTAAACTCTAGCATTCTGCATGTGGAATGTGGTGAAATGTTTGGGAGCTAGAAATGGTCCCACTCCTCCAACACACACTTGTCATCCTCTTTATCCAAGTCTTCTGCTTCATCTTCTTACGTGACATTTTTATTTTTTAGCTCTTCTTTGCCGTTCGTCATCGCCAGATTTGTCTCAGACATTTTTAATGCCAGGTCTGTGTATCTGGAGCATTTCTTTACGACTGCATGCGTGTGAGTTGAAAATTTAAATTAATCATTTAGAAACCAAGAGACATGCCAGTTTCTCTCTTTCTTTCTCTCTCTCTCTCTCTCTCTCTCTCTCTCTCTCTCTCTCTCTCTCTCCCTCGTTCTTTTTCTTTTTTCTGGGCATGATCCTATTATGTGTGCAAGCAAAGAGAATGACATTCAACCAAGCTGGAAATGGATTTGTGCTTTTTGTCAGTCAAAGCTTTGCGTGTGTGTGTCCATGTCAGTGTGCGGATAGAAATAGACATCCTCCCACGGGTCATTAGGGAGAGAAAGAGAGAGGGAACGTGACTACAGGGGAGCATTGGACAGACTGTGACACTGTAAATGAGACTTTGTAACCGTAGGGCATCCTTTTTGCTTATGTACTTCATCTTCCGCTCTTACCATATTTTACCACACTTGTTTTCTGTCTGGGTGTGGCTAAACTGCAGGCGTAAATTACCGTCCCACGCGCTCGCATGTTCGCCCACAGCCCCGTAGCCCACTCTCGCTTCAAAACACATCCCGACACCCACGCATCTATTTAACGCACAAAAAATGCTTTTTGTGTCAGTGCGTTGGCTGGGCCTCTATGACACAGCCGGTACGTGCCAACGTGTGAAACAGAGTCACACTGTTGTGTATCCTTCACTCTTCGGCGCAGTTGTTTATCCAGCATTATTTGTTTTTCCCAGGTGGCAGCCCTCCATGTGCGCATAAACCTGCGGTGCAGAAATGAAACGCGGTGCGGTGTGCTGTGATGCGGTTCACAGAAGCTTGTAATGAGCGACTGGGGACTAGCGTCCGTCTCAGGCCACTGGTGCTGCTTTAAGCTGCAAAGACAGACAGGCACTGACATACACAAACATAAGACACAGATACTTTAATTAGGATAATACCTCTCAGCTCGGAGCCATAGTGCTGTTATGTTATGAAATGCTTTTGCACACAAATAGGGATTATTACCGTATTTGAGTAAATGTTGTTTTTTGCATTTTTTATGCATTTAGCAAACAGTTTTAGTTAAAAATTTACTAAGGGGTGTTTGTACAAAGCACATTCTTGCATGGGTGAACAGATGTGCAGTCGCAATTTTTTTTTGCGTAGAATGTTGCGATGAAACCAGCAGCGCCATTTGTAGCCTTAAGGAACAAGAGTGAATTGGCATTGAATTCGTGAATTTGATGCTCAAGAAACATTTCTTATTAATATCAATGTTGAATACAGTTGTGCTGTTTTTGTGAAAACATAGGATTCTTTGATGAATAGAAAGCTCAAAATAACAGCATTTTGTCGAAAAGAAGACATTTTGTAAGAGTGTAAATATTTTCACTTTTAATCTTGATGAATTTAATGCATCCTTGCTGAATAAAAGTATTAATTTAAAAAAATGTATATCTTACTGACCCCAAACATTTGAATGGTAGTGCATATACTATATAATCTCAGAGTATATACCTTCCAGTTGCGTAATAAATCTGGTCACCAGAGCACTATTCCATCAACATTAAACACTGCAAATTTTCAGAACACATCTGTGTTTTGTTCCATTCTTCTCAGCTGTGTCTTGTAGAATGCAAGAACATGTCATGTGTCAAATATAGACTATTCCATCGCATATCATCTTTATTTCATCACAGGTTCTTTTGAGCCTGTCAGCATGAACTTTGAAGCTTCTGTTCTTCCAGGCCACTGTGATGCAGGAGCATTTTCAGGAGACAAGAAAGGAAGGAAGAGATTAAGCAAGATTTATGCTGAATCCGAAACAGAATGAATCTCTTGCTAGCGTGCTGCATGTATTTGCATACAATAAAGTGCAATTCTGTGGTGAGACTGCCCAGTGATAATAGATTTGCCCACCTCATACGGTTATTTATATAGTCCCCATTTCCAG
Organism: Abramis brama; assembly: GCF_963993115.1. Lineage (NCBI taxonomy): Eukaryota > Metazoa > Chordata > Actinopteri > Cypriniformes > Leuciscidae > Abramis > Abramis brama. The sequence continues at coordinate 17,522,731 of NC_139977.1, forward strand.
CATCTTATAGAATCTTAGACACCATAATGAGGCCTCGCTCATGCACCAGATGCGAGTGATTTACATTTTCCTGTAATACTAGGCAAGAAGGAAAACAATGATAGATGGATAGACATTAGCTCTTGCAACTACCCCACCTACTACCCCCTTCTTTTTTCATATTCATGCTCTTTCTGTAACCCGTCTGGCTTTCGCCCACATGGTTTAAGTTAAACAATTAGGGATTACAGGAGTATATGATTCCAGTGAAAGAGAGAGAACTGTGCTAAAATTAATTACTTTCTTAATCTTATCATATCTCAGATCTCTCTCTCACACACACTCCTCCTGTAATTATGAGTCTTGTCTCTGTAACTGAGATGATCCCTAAAGCCCCCCCCCCCCCCTTTCTCTCTCTCTTCCCTCTTTTACTACTCCTCTCTTAGTTCTTAATAAGCAGCATGCAATATTGTTATACAATTCTCAAACGTTCTCTATGCTACTTTAAAACCAAATGATGAAAAGGGATCTGTTCTTCTGCAACCATTTCAATGGGTTTTAGATCCAAATAGAATTAAAAAGAATTTCCTTTTTCTTTCTCACTGACATGTGGTAATTATATTGAATTGTTGTATATTCGCCCCATGTCTAGAATTTATTCAGTGTAGACAATTTAACACAAATAAAAACAACAGTTATTGGCTGGAAAGTTTGGTTTTTTTGACACACTTTAGTTTAGTGTCCAAATCTAACTAACTATTAACTACGACTTTTGCCTCAATAAACTCAATTACCGCTTATTAATAGTAAGGTATTTGTTAAGTTTAGGTATTGGGTAGGATTAAGGAATGTAGAATATGGTCATGCAAAATAAGGCATTAATATGTGCTTTATAAGTATTAATAAACAGCCAATATTCTAGTAATATGCATACTAATAAGCAACTAGTTAATAGTGAGAATTGGACCCTAAGCTAAAGTGTTACCTTTTTTTGTTTGCTTTATTTTGTTTACTATTATTAGTTATCTGGTCATATTACTGTATATTTAATTATTTTTAACTATTTTAAGATTTAGATTATTGGTTCTAAGTACTCTTTTAAGAGCACTATCTCTTTGGAAGCTTTCTATTTAAGAGCATGTAGATGTGAGTTTCTGTAAGGATGGCAGGGCTGTGTGTTTGTACGTTAATATTTTATTGAGTTATTAAAAACAGGGTTCCCGCGGGGTCTTAAAAAGTCTTAAAATGTCTTAAATTCTGAACTTTAAATTTAAGGCCTTAAAACGTCTTAAAAAACAGCCAGATTTTCATCCGCGGTCTTAAATTTCATTTAGTCAGGTCTTAAAAAAGATTTTACCCTCGTTCATTTCCAGAAACGCTGGCCGCATTAAGTTATTACAAAGTAGCAAAAAAGTATCGGATTCTGTGATAAGTGATAATTTTTGGCACTATAATAATTAAATGAAATGTTCATGCCATTTCATCTCTAGTTATGATCAACTATGATCAACTAAAATCAACTAATTATGTGTTTTTTACAGTAGGCCTATAATATGCAAAGTACAATTTTCTATAAAAAAAATGATATCTGATTCTGTTATTTTCTCTGACATGCGTTGTTGGGTCTGGAAGGTTCCTAATGTGATTGCTTTATCTGTAAATTAAGTTAATGCTTTTTCAATTACTGAATTCATTGAAATAAAATTAATTCTTTGATTTGAATATTTTTTGGCAATGCGTCGTGTAGGCCTTAAATTTCAATCTTTATGGTCTTAAAATGTCTTAAAAAGGTCTTAAATTTGACTAACTGAAACCTGCAGGAACCCTGTAAAAAAGTAAAACTACCTTCATTAATATTACTGTTAGGTAGCAAACTCAGACCACACACACAAACTCTTTGAGCTCTATTCTCTAACCAGTTTTTCAGGGACTGTCTAGCATCCCAGAAGTATTTCCTCTATTCCTCTATGAGCACTTATTTTTTCTCATACCAACAGTATAGACTTTTAATAGCACATTGCAGAAGGAATATATTCATAATTTATACTGTCCATTATCGTGTTGTGATGCCTAAATTCACTTTTATTTTAGTTTTTAGTGTGTTTTGTTTTTAGTGTAACAAATACACTACTGTTCAAAAGTTTCAGGTTGTTTCAAATTTCTATCAAAGAATCCTAAAAAGAAATTACCATGGTTTCCACAAAAATATTTAGCAGCACAACTGTTTTCAACACTGATAATAATAATGTTTCTTGACCAGCAAATCAGCATTTTAGAATGATTTCTGAAGGATCATGTGACACTGAAGACTTGAGTAATGATGCTGAAAATTCCGCTTTGCCATCACAGGAATAAATTACATTTTAAAATATGATAAAGTAGAAAACAGTTATTTTAAACTGTAAAAATGTTTCACAATATTACTGTTTTTTAAATAAATTAAGCCTTTGTGAGCATAGGAGACTTCTTTCAAAAACAAAAAATCGTACAGAACCCAAACATTTGAATGGTTTGAGTGTAGATTTCTAATTTCTGCCTTGTTTCGGTTATGGGTCACAACATGAAAATAATTATTAGTATTTTGCATCAGCTTGAAATTCAATATTCCATTTTTGTCAATAGAGCATGTGTGATTCCATATTTTTCCCAAGTTACAGACTGCCAATACAAGGAGGTTGTTTGAGGTGAATGTGAACTGAAAAAGCAGAACTAAAAAAAGAAAGAAATCTCACCACTGACACTGAGATTTGTCTAAAACAGAGAACTGTGGCCCTGAGGGACGTCTCTCTGTTCATATCTTGGTCTTTCTGATGGTTCTGCCTATAGGAGTGAATATGGTTATAGGCAGTGCTTAATTTATAAATTATCCAAAACAACAATTCTGCGCTGTGAGCTGTCATCCAGAACTGACCATACAACTTCAGTTTTCCCGGAACATACAATGACGTGACTAAACGGTGATGGCACAACTATAAGAGCAGCATTCACAAGTTTCTGCACGACCCAACACCCTAGTGTATTATTCAGTCACGTATTCTGTCTACATTAAGTCCAAATATCATTCAGTTGGTCAGTGATATTCTCTCACCGACAATGTCATTGCCTCTTTCATTACGTTTAATTATAACTGATCTAACACCCATTGCTTGTGTCTCCCACTATCCTGATTAGTATTAGTCGTCCAGCAGGGGTGCAGTTCCGGCTTCTTTGCGCAAAACAATAAGCAGTAAGCACCAACCAAGAGTGATTTTGAAATTAAGATATCCAATTGGTAGAAAATATATATGTTGAGGGCCAATAGCAAAACATAACCTCCAAATACATCTGGATAAACTTGTGCTCGCTCTGTCTCACTGCATGTACTGTCATAATGTAATGCACTTGCTCATGCCAGATCCTTTAATAACATAACACAAAAATCCCAAATCTGACATTTTCCGGAACAGGATCCAGCTCAAATTAAGCACTGGTTATAGGTAGAAACAGCTCTAACCATCTAAACAGGATACATTTTCCTCAAATTCCTCTCAAAAAGCTGATGTTTAGCTGTGGTATGACTACAGCATCTTAGCCTCAAGGCCTAGACAGAAAAACCTGAGCCTTACAGTTGTTAGTGCGGCGCCAAGCTGCCTTAAAGATAGAATCCCTTGAGAACCTCTGAAATTCTCCATTTTGTTTCTCAGAGGTAAATCAACCATGCTGGCGTCGCACAGACATAATAAGCTCATCTACAACACCAGTCACTTATATTCATTAAAGCAAGACTTTCCACTGCCTTCTCACAACAAAACCAAGGCCAAAAAGCAAAGCTAGTGTGGTGAAGATTAAGATCAGGGATGAACACAATCAATTGTTAATGAATGAGTGGAACAGATTACCTAATCAGACCTGTAGAGTGATGGAAAACGAAAAACGGAGATGTAGCATGAGGGAAAAGGATGAAAACGTTCCATCTTGACTTTCATTCCCTGTAATTGATAATTTCATGAGACCAGAGAGGCATACTTTCATCAGCAGTGTGAACGTGAATGTTTCACAGATATGAGAGATAGGAAAGGAGAGATAAGCATGCTAATATATAGCAGCTAGCTTCTGGAGCGGTGGCTAATCCAGCTGCGCTTCATTAAAGCGCACATCAAAGACATCGAACTGTGACGCAAAGGAGGAGGGGAGAAGGGGGATCAGAGAGAGAGAGAGAGAGACAGACAGAATTTCTCAAGGGTCTGATCAGATCAGTCAAGTATTTATGAAAGCAGAAAGCCATGACACCCCAGTGCCTTTGTTAGGTGCTGACAAAACATTTGCTGAGTGTGTTTTTTTAGTAAAATCATTCATTTTTAACCTCTCATTAGTGTCTGGCACACTTTCTGAGCGGCTCTCGCTATGCAGGCCTTGGTGAGAAATTAGTTCATAGAGCTTTGTGTTGTAAATTACCAGATAAAGCAGATAAATCATGGTGTTATGTATTTATGGTCACACTTGAAATACGGCCAATGAGAAGCCATTTATCTGTACACAACATGCAATGTGGCATAGTCTCAGGCCAAGTTAAGGATTTTGAACCAATAAGATTTTGTAGTGGGTGGGATTAAGCAGCACAATGCTGCACAAATTCACCTTGTTTTTAACATAAGTTCGGGTGCAGCCATTTGTTACTTGAATGTGTGAGGCTTCAGGTGTCATTCGATTTCAGTTATTTTAGCTGCACACACACACACACACACACACACACAAAAACAGTCTGTTATGCTGCTTGATGTTGCACACAATTGTAATCACACTGGTTGTAGCACAAAATTATTTTAGTCATTTATTTACCTATTTGCTAATGAATTGAAAGTCACGCATATTAACAGGAAATGGTTTACTTCTGCATTGAAAAATGTAATAGAAACCAAGGGATTTACAAATTGTTTTATTGCTCTTAACTTTTTACGACCAAAAAAAAAAAAAACTTTTCAGCTTCATCATATTATGTTGGACCAGCCGCTCGGTGTGAGTGCTCACTGTCTGTACTTTATTTTATCTGTCAAATGCTAATGGATTTACAGGTCAAGTCTACTGCCAGCCTCACCTTCAGGAGCTCCTCTATTTGCATCAAAAAGCAGTGCTTCAGTCCATGCTGGCCTTTGTCTCTTACACACAGACCAGAAAGTCTTCTCAACAGTGAGGAAGTAAGAAAGAAAATGGAGGAGAATTTATGAAGGAAGTGTAAAGGAAACTGATAAAGGTAGGGTGGGCAATTTCAGAGAGGCTAGCAATAGCAAGCTAGCTTTGAAAGCATAAGATCCCACCCTCCCTTCAGAGGGTCTCCAAACCCACACCTCCTCCAAAACACATGAACTCACACAGCCAGAGAAGAGTCTGCAAAGCATCACGAGACGAGAGACAGCAATAAATTGCCTCATGTCTCAAAGCATATAACATTACAAAAATAACAAAAACATACTTAAAGAACTCTGACCTGTAGCACCTGACATGCAGATTAATTTCTGCGTTAATAGTGTTGCCATAGAAACTTGAACTTGTCACGGGTTGCCATCTTTTAATCACGGTTCCGCCAATAATCTGTTAATTACTGTGAACGTAGCATAAGCTGGTTGTTTTGGTTCAGGAAGAACTGTAAAAGGTGGCTGCTGTTTGTTTGCGGCGCTCGGTGACTGACATCTGTCTACAACTCTGAAATGCTGATGACGTGTGATGTCTGAGTATGGGTGTATGGAAATACATATGTTGACAGGCAGGTAGGACTATTAGGTAGAATATTTTTTTGGTCCTGAGATTTCCATAGCAGATAAATGTAAATTATTTTGTATTTTAGACCACTCTATTATTGATTGCTATCAGGATGTGAAACATTGCCTACCATACATTTAATCTCCTATTGGTGTTGAAGGCGGTTCAAGTACTGGAAACGCTGTTTTGTTGTGTATTTGTGTGAGAAATTTGTAGTTAATCTAAAAATCTTTTCTTTTTTTCTTTTTATTTGGGGGGGGGGGGGGGGGGGGGGGGGGGGACCATAAAAGTGGAAATTTTGCTTCAATCTCAACCTGACTACATAACTAGCTTTACTGAAAAACTCATATTTATATTTTCCTGCTGAACAGGATGGTTATTCTGGTTGGCCAGCGCCAAATCAGCACTAACCAGCCTTTATCAGCATGAAGACTCCCGTGTGTTGCCGTTTGTGAGGACCGATGATGTTATGGGTGCTTGTGTTTCAGCCTGAAGCTAAACAACAATCTGCTTTCATCCAGCATGTGTCCAGTGCAGCTGTCTGCCGCCCCACAGCAGAAACCACTTCCTCTACGAGCCATTTAATCACCTCTACCTTATGGTATCTGTTCATCTGTCTGTTTGTCCTTTATCTCGATTTCTCTCAATAATTTTAGCTCCCATCTCTCTGCACTGCAAAAAAATTAATTCCTTAAAACAAGAGAAATGTACCAGAGAAGCATAATTGTAAGGTAAGAATATAATAAGAGAATATAATTTGTTAAGTTAATTTATTAACAAAAAGCTTAAATTAATTGTTCACCCCAAAATGAAAATTCTGTCATCATTTACTCACCCTCAAGTTGTGCCAAACCTGTACGAGTTTCTTTCTTCTGTTGACCACAAAAGATATTTTGAAGAATGTTGGTAACCAGACAGTTGATTGACCCCATTGGCTTCCATAGTATTTTTTTTTCTATGATGGAAGTCAATGGGGTCCATCAATTGTACTACAGTCGTACCCTAATTCCAGATAAGATAACCATCTCAAGTGAAACTTAATAATCAACAAGATACAACACATATGAAACAGGATTCCACACTGATGAGAAAACGGAAAAGACAAATAGCATGTCTAGCCCACAAACAGACATACATTTTCAGAGTAGAAGTAAACTAAATGTCTGGTTTGAATAGAACACATGAATATGAGTATAACTATGAGTATATGATATTAAAATATACAATAAACATAAAGCATAAGTGGATCAATTCAAGAATAATTTGAAAGGATTAATCATATAAATAACCATAAAAGAATGTATATATTTTTTTCTTATACAACACGTTTAACAAGATTTCATCTTTAATATGAATGAGCATCATTTTTACATTTATACTTTTAAGTTCCAATTGATTGGTTCTTTGTTCAATCTCAAACAATTATTTTATTTTTTATTATTAAGAAGTTTGCACAAAAGTTTGCTGAAATTAAATGTCTTTACCTGGAAGTGTTCTGTTAACTTTATTTGATTACATGATTTTTTATTTTGTGAACACATTTATATTTAGTTTTTATATATTTAGTTTCAGTTTTAGTAATTATAGTTTAGCAGAACTATAATTACTAAAACTGAAACTAAATATATAAAAACTAAATATAAATGTGTTCACAAAATAAAAAATAACTAACAAAACCATTAATGAAGCGAACTAAAGCGAAACTTGAAAATGATACTAAAATGTATTTAATCCGTTCGGAGCAGGTCGAGTAGAACCGGTTACATTTGGCCCCGTTAACCCGGATGGGGGTGAGGTTTAGGGAGGTGACTGTAACTGTCGTAGGCCAGTAAGAGTTGTGCTTGTAAACCTCACTACCCTGATCTCAAAGAGGCGCTCTAGCGACTGACGCTAGAGGCTGCGGTTTTTAGCCTCCCACGACGGAGGTCGCGGTTCGAATTCTGCGTGGAGCGGGTCTAGTAGAACCGGTTACACGCAGTTGAATGGTTTCAAATCTCCACCTTGTAAGTGCAGTCTAATTAGAGTCATTAACAGCACCAGTCAACGTCCAAATCCTTTACTTTAGAATGGCGAGCGACAAGAATTGCTTTCAAATTTCAAGATTGCAAATTACTACAGTAGGTTACTCCATGTCTGCTTAGACCCTGACGTAGCGCTTTTCCAAGACTGTTAGAAATATAAACGTTGGCATGGATTTTAGCGTGAGCACACACTAAGTTAAAATCTGTGCATACACCCTTGAATGTAGTGAAAACCAAAATTGCTCATTTTTTGCTCCTTATGGAACGGCATCAGATGGAACTATCCCCTGTAATGTGTTTTCCTCTTCCTTTCCTTTATCTTTCTCCAGTTGCACTTGTGTCTCTCTTCATCTACATCTATCTGAACGCATGATAGAGCTTTTCCTTGTGTTTTATTCTGTCTCTTTCCTTCCCATGCAGTCTCATAAATTTGTGAAGTATTCTGTCTGTGAGAGTGTGTGTGTATATATTTTTCAGAGAGAATGAAAGCGAGATTGATCTTCCTCATTTATGCTTACAGGGCTTCCTTTGATAGTTTGGCTGCTGTATTTACCCCTGCGTCTGTAACTTTCAGAACGTGAATGCATTAACGTTCATTTAAGAAAACAGGCCGCTGTTTTATCAGCCTCACCTTTCTATTTCTGTTTCTAAATGCAAGTCCTCCTCCCTTTTAACTTTGCCACCATCTCGCTACTTCTCCCTCCTCCTCCCTGACTCCGTCTCTGTCTTTCCTTTGCCTAAGGCCTATACTTTTATCATTCCCCGCACTCTAGCTACCTGTTGCCATGCCAACCCCATAATTTAGTGTCCTACACAATGCAGTGTGTACACCTGCCTAATGCGCTCGCCTTACCGTGTGAATGCATGAGAATCTTACCTGCGCCGCGCTGCTGAAGGTGCTTTTAATGACTCATTTAGAACCGAGCTTTTAATGTTCCGCCTCCTGCGCTCGCCCTGTCATCTCCGCAGCCCACACGCGCTCCATAAAGACCCTCTTCAGCTTGAGAGAGCCCAGTGCATGGAGCGAATATTTTTATTGCAAACACTGTTAATGTGCTCACTTATTATTGAGTTGACACCATGTGTGTGGCTGTATGTAAATTTGTGAATTTCCCCCATGACAACTTCAGTGCTTGCTGAATGGCTGCAGTGTGTGTTCATGCCTGTTAGCATACGTACAGGCTGTGCATGTGAGTGTGAAGTGGATAGGTTTTGGAAGTGAGCAGCTGTGTTAGTTTCAGACCGCATTAAGGTCCCTTGTTGATTTTTTTGTTTATGCACATCTGTCTCTTTCTTTGGTGGGGAGTGTTTGCATCAGTGAGTAATGGATCTAATTACAGCTGAGAGCTAGCATAGTTACCTGATCACAGTGATGACACTACTGTGGATGCCTGGCGTCATGGTTAATTGCTTCCTGCATTCCGTTATCCTCATCCGTCCTTATCCTGCTGTTTGTGTGGATCTTCTTATCTCCAACATCCAGGCCAAAGCAACCAAAATAAAAAACAGTTTCATCTCACAAGAACCATCTTTACACTTATAATTGCAGATCAGTACTAAACACAGTGAAGTACTGATCTACATGATCACATTCTATTTTATGTATACTGCCTTTCAACGGTTTGGGGTCAGTAAAGGTCGTCCGAAAATTTTGCACGTTCAAAAATAGATACGACCTTACGTTGTGTCTATCACGTTTACACGTTGCCTCTGAAAATTTCGTCCGTCATTAAAAAAATTCAGATCGGGTTCGATTTTCTGCGTTTTTCGCATCCGTAGCAAGCATTTTCAGAGTTGTTTTGACAATTCAGAGCCACCGTACAAGCGAACGCCAAAATTCCGAACTGTTCAGGATCAATTGTTTAATGGAAATTTGTGGTCTTTTTTTAAATATGTGGCTCCAGTATTGCTAGCAAAGTATCAAACTGAGCCACTGACATCCTGAAGTAAACTTTGAATCACTCTGGATAATCCTGCTGCTCCTTGATAAGGAGGTGGAACTCTCCTTCTTCTCTAAGCAATCTCAGGATTGGATGGACCCAATATTTCCTCTTTTCTTTTCTCTTTTTAAGAAGAGAGAAAATCATCCTCACTGCTTGAAGGACTCCATTTTCTATTGTTTTGCGGATTATTTCCAACACTATTTTCTATTCCTTGTATTTAATATTTTTTAGCTTATTGTATGACACTGCCACACACTATAGTGTAGACAAGATGTTTACAGGGTGATTGGGATGTAGTCAGGAGAACTGCAGATACAGAGAAAAAAGACAAAAATGGGGGATGGGATGTGCTAAGGCATGCACGTGTTACAATCATGTAAGATAAGCACGTGGGCTAATTAATAAAGAACAAGTCCTAATGAATTTAATTACACACACGTCTGGCCAATGAAGGCTGCAAAGCACAGAGAAGTGGGCAGAGAGAAGATTAGTGCTAACATGTAATAGAGGGATTACAGTACAAAACAGCAGTGGGAACGTGTGTTTACACTGCAAATGCAGATATACCTGAGCATGCCTAACGAACCTTTGTCCCTTGCCTTTGTCATTATCCATGAGCTCTGTCTCAAACAGTCTTGAGTTCAGTTCACTTCTATTCCTTTATGTCCTCATTTCCAGGATTAGACTGGATACACGCAGACAAAAAACTCATTTTCTTTTCTTTTTTTTTCAGTTTCTGCACTGAATCTGCACAGTAATGCAAAATAATGTCTAACTCAGCTGAGACATCTACAGTCTTAATATTTATGTCTCCTTTTTTACTTTCTATCTAGGGGATAGTTCACCTTTTCATTCTGTTAACATTTACCAATTAAAATGTTGTCATTCCAAACCCAAATGCAATTTTTTTCATGAAATTATGAAAATTCACTGACACAGACAAAAATGAAAAAAGACTGACATGGTTTAAAGACATTTGTAGATCAAGGGAATCAACATTTTTTCTGGGGCGCTCAAACCCTCAAGCAAGCTCCGTTTTTGGACCTCAGTATTTCTAAAACCCTGCGTACAGCCATGGTTACAATGATATACTGTGGTGATTGTGTGCCACCATCTTTTTTGCTAAATTAATTAAATTCTCCCCTTGTTGCTGCTGTAAAGCTTTCCTGTAGACAGTGTTTATCAACCATGTTCTGAATGTTCTAATTGCTAATAATGACAAATGGCGATTTGCCGTGGCTAACCACCTGCTTCCTAAGCACAATAGCGCTGTACCGCAGTCCCGTCTGCTGCATGTTCCTGCCTCTCTGAGGGAATCAGCTTCTCTATAATGCAGGAAACTCAAAAATGCCCACTGCATAAAGTTTTCATTACCTTTTTTCAATAATTTTCTCATTCAATGAATATTAGGGAATGTTGCATACACTCTTTGGGGTTCATGCATAAAAACAAGCAGAATGAATTTAGGTGTAAATCATTCATAAATCCATTCCTACATCCATTGTTGCATTGAACTGAAAGCGACAATCTACATAAGAATGGTTTTACGAACGATTTACACAGAAAACCATTCTGCTTGTGTTTCATGAATGAGCCCCTTTCTTCCACTGCCTTTCCTCAGCTCTTTCTCCAAGTCTTTGTCAATGGCTGCTGCTGCATAGCTATACCAATGTTTCTTAATAATCTGCTTTAACAATTTTAGGTAGTTTTTCCTGCCACTGCCAACTTTGATTTACTCACTTGGGAGTTTGTAACACACTTTGTTTGTAAAGTTTCTTTGAGCCATCAAAATGTTCTGTCTTTGTCCAACACAGGAAGATCCTTGAGGTGAAGGTCATTGACGATGAGGAGTATGAGAAGAACAAAACCTTCACCATCCACCTTGGGGAGCCGGTGCTGTTGGAGATCGGGCAGAAACACGGTCAGTGGATCTCCTTTTGACATCCATCTGCAGAGTTCTATGGTTTTGAATTAGAATACAGATTGGGGTCGCTGTTTAATATTGTATTAATAGCTTTCACATCTATCCCTGAATAATTCAGGAACAGATTTGATTGAAAGGTTTCTTTGTGCGAATTGAGCGAATAATGGGAGACAGTGGACTGTGGTCTTGAGCGATTGAATGAGTGATTGTTATAACGGAAGCGTAGGGACAGGCAGTAACTGGTCGCAGTGTAAGCGGCCATGTTGAAGCAATATCTTTAGGCCATTTCTGCACGTTAATTATGTACTAACTGCTCTAATTTAATGTTCATCCCCATGCTCTTCAAATTGCTGCACTGTTATGGGATCCAATTATGAATAAGCATTTTTTTATGATTTTTGACATTCAGTCTCTTGAACGCTTCTCTAGAACACACAAAGTGATGTGTTTGTTTCCTGCTTATATATAGCGCTACTATAACATGATACATTGCAACTGATTATAATAAACACAAAGGAATGAATTCACTAAACGTTTGTCATTTATATGCAGTATTCTTGTTCACTATTCATCCACAATCTAGTTCAGTGGTTTTTTTTTCACAATGCAGTCTGTGGACCACAGAAAATTTGAGATATTTATTTAAATATTTTTTTCTCGCAAAATGCCTTTTTAGGGCTTTCAAAGGTAACTGAAATGAAATATGTTTAACGCAGTAATTTTTGGAAACATTTTAAACATTTGAATATTTATATTACAATACAAATATTAGATGAAAGACTTAAAATTGAATTTAGTTTAAATATTAAAATTACTGGGGGCCCTATCATACACCAGGTGCGATGCAATTGTTTTTTGCTAGTTTCAGCCCGACGCAGTTATCATTTTCACGTCCTGCGCCCCGTTGTTTAAATAGCAAATGCATTTGCGCCCATTTGTTCGCCCATGGGCGTGTTGGTCTGAAAACGAGGTGTGTTCAGGCGCATTGTTGGCACATTGCTATTTTAAGGCAACTGAAATAGACTGACTAAAGTCAATGGCGCATAATTTTTTTCTGTTATTTAAAGAGCACGTTAGTAATATGCGCCTTTAGGCGAGTCCACAACGCACGTACACTCTGCTTATTGCACACACAGGGCAGCACACAAACTAGCTAAATATAAAAAAATAAAAGGATTACAATGTAAAAGATTAATATTGTGTACATAAAGATATGGGGGAATCCGGCTTGTCCCGTAGATGTTCTGCTTGCGCGCTCTAACGTTGCGCACAAGCAGTTCCGTTTGTTCTCTGGAGACGCATTCAGTCTTCCCGCTTGCAAATTCCGTCATGTAAATAGCAACCCGCCATGGCGCGAGCGCAACTGGCTTGGGAATGGGAGATGAGACTCTGATTGGTTTATTGCACGTTACGTTACGCCCAAAACACACCAATTACTCATTAAGAGAATAGGGACAACTCTTTTAGACCATGCGCCGGGCGTGCATATCATTTTTCCTGTTGTTAAACTAGCAAAAGTGGATTAGGACACGCCCTAAGTGCACTTGAGCCAGGCTCTTTAGACCATGCGGTTAGATCGTTAAAATAGGGCCCTAAAGCTAATAAAAATGAAGACTTAAAAATAAAAACCGAAAGTATAAAAATAAAAGCTCATTTAAAATATTAATAAAAACGATAATAATATCTATCTATAAATTACAGAAACGTCTATCTGTCTGTGTGTCTGTGTGTGTGTGTGTGTGTGTGTGTGTGTGTGTGTCTGTTAACCACATATCTCTCGAACCGTTAGTCCGATGGATTTCAAATTCGACAGGTGTCTTGCCACGGGCACGAGTAAGTGCAGTGCCAAGTTTGACGTTGTTTGGATGAGAAATGCAAAATATATCGTTAAATATATCATTTTTAGAAGGTTGTGGTTTAAAAATAAACATTCTGACATTAGAGGGTTGTTTCGGTCCAAGAAGCCCCAAGAAGGTTGTGGTTTAAAAATAAACATTCTGACATAAACACTCAGTCAGCTACACTGTTTACTTCTGAATATTATAGTTTGGTTCCAGAACGTGATAAATCCATTTTGATTAATTTGAGTAAAAATGTGTTTTCTTTACCAAGAAAGTGGCAAGATGAAAACCACTATTTTCTGTTTCAAACTTTCACATAGCATCTTTAGGTTATAATAACATAAAAAATTCAAATCCATATTTTGATTTTCAAAGACTTATTATAAAAATGGATTATTTTTCCCCAAAAATGCAATAAATTCATGACACTTTTTTTTTCCAAAATGCAATTAATCCATTGAATCAATATAAAAGTAATTTTTTATCATATTGAAACTGTTGAAATCAGCCATCGCTAAGAAATATCTCCTGAACTTTTTTGTTCAGCGATCAGCTCACAAAAACTGATTTTGCACGGGCACTTTGCACTGCTCCCTGAATCAACGCGCTTATTCATTTGTAGATGTAAACTGAATCTATAAGTCAGCTATGCTGTTTACTTCTGAATATTATATTTCATTCTGGTGCGCTTAACGTTATCGCTACTGTGTAAATGCTATTCACCAACTAAACATATCCTTTTCAGTGCGTTCACATTCTCTTTCACGGGCATCATTTGTAGTTGCCTATTCACAAAATGTTTCCTCAAGCATAGCGTTTTCTCAGAGTTCACTGTGTGCTTTCTACCATGCACAAATAAAAATGTCACTGAACTTTTGCTGTGTAATTGTAACAATGTGCACTCAAACACACCAAACCAACAATTACTAAAAACATACTTAAAAACTGATTTTGCACTAGTCTATCTATAAATTACAGAAACGTCTGCCTGTCTGTCTGTCTGTCTGTGTGTCTGTCTGTGTGTGTGTGTGTCTGTTAACCACATATCTCTCGAACCGTTAGTCCGATGGATTTCAAATTCGACAGGTGTCTTGCCACGGGCACGAGTAAGTGCAGTGCCAAGTTTGATGTTGTTTGGATGAGAAATGCTAAAGATATCGTTAAATATATCATTTTTAAAAGGTTGTGGTTTAAAAATAAACATTCTGACATTAGAGGGTTGTATCGGTCAAAGAAGCCCCAAGAAGGTTGTGGTTTAAAAAATAAACATTCTGACATAAACACTGTTTATTTCTGAATATTATAGTTTGGTTCCTTCTGAATATTATAGTTTTCTTTACCAAGAAACCAACAATTACTAAAAACACACACAAAAACTGATTTTGCACGGGCACTTTGCACTGCTCCCTGACTCGACGGATGTGGATGTAATTCAAGTTCATTTGTGGATGTAAACTGAATCTATAAGTCAGCTATGCTGTTTACTTCTGAATATTCTGGTGCGCTTAACGTTATCGCTACTGTGTAATAGTAGCCTATGCTATTCACCAACTAAACATATCCTATTCAATGCGATCACAGTCTCTTTCACGGGCACCAAACCAACAGTTACTAAAAACACACACAAAAACTGATTTTGCATGGGCATTTTGCATTAGAGGGTTGTATCGGTCAAAGAAGCCCCAAGAAGGTTGTGGTTTAAAAATAAACATTCTGACATAAACACTCAGTCAGCTACACTGTTTACTTCTGAATATTATAGTTTGGTTCCTTCTGAATATTATAGATTTCTTTACCAAGAAACCAACAATTACTAAAAACACACACAAAAACTGATTTTGTTTCTTTACCAAGAAACCAACAATTACTAAAAACACACACAAAAACTGATTTTGCACGGGCACTTTGCACTGCTCCCTGAATCGACGGATGTGGATGTAATTCATTGTGGATGTAATTCATATTCATTTGTGGATGTAAACTGAATCTATAAGTCAGCTATGCTGTTTACTTCTGTAATTTATAGATAGATTCTGGTGCGCTTAACATTATCGCTACTGTGTAATAGTAGCCTATGCTATTCACCAACTAAACATCCTATTCAATGCGATCACAGTCTCTTTCACGAGCATCATTTGTAGTTGCCTATTCACAAGCTGTTTGCTCAAGCATAGCGTTTTCTTAAATATATCGGTAAAAGAAGCACTTAGAAGGTTGTGGTTTAAAAATAAACATTCTGACATAAACACTCTGTCAGCTATACTGTTTACTTCTGAATATTATATTTTATTCACGGCCATCAATTGTAGTAACCTAGCCTGCAAACTCTACACAGCTCAGTAGATGTTCAATGTGTCTTCTGCTGACAGGGGACTCTAATGATAACAAACCGGCGGTGGTGGCTGAGGAAGAGGAGGTGGCCAAGATGGGGTGCCCAAGTCTGGGAGAGCACACCAAAATGGAGGTGGTCATAGAGGAATCCTATGAGTTTAAGGTAAGTCCTGTGAATCAGGAAAAACAATACAACAATACTGCTCAATTTCCCACATTCAATTTATCTGAATCCTTACCTTCGCCTTCCCATGGTGACAGCTTCAATACTGGAGGTCACTGGGGTCAGGTAGCTCAGGGATTTAGAAGAGATTTGGGGTGGAAACACTGTGTTACTCCCTCTTAGATTATCCGCAGCCCTCTGAATGCAAAACAAGCAAATGGCTAGGACAGTATGACATTGGAGAAAATGAAATTCGGACGGGGTTGTGCATAGACGCCCACTAGCTCACTGAATTCAGTTTAGTTGAGACCTCTGTGCTCACTGGCCTACGAGACAGAGTCATATTAAATCTTGCCTACTACAAGGACACATTTTTGTGAGTTTAGGTTTGATTGATCTTCTTGTGTTGTATGTGTATTTGTGTGTTTTTGCAGAATACCGTCGACAAGCTAATAAAGAAGACTAACCTGGCGCTGGTGGTGGGCAGCAGTAGCTGGAGAGAACAGTTTGTCAGCGCTGTGACTGTCAGTGCAGGTCAGTGTCTCTCTGTGCTCATACATGCTCAAATAGAAGCCTGTGGACCACACAACTGGTTTATATTCAATCAAATGATTTGTATAAAACCTTGCCAGCAACAACCAATTTGTCTGTCCACACTGAATGTGAATATTCTGTGCGACATGACTCAATCTCAGCCAAGCAGGAGATATTTAATGATAAATGTACACTGTAAAAAAAAAAACTTTTTTGAAGTTGTAAATAAAACAAAAATTATTGGATTCGATTACCGTATTTGTTATATTGGATTCAATTATTATTGGATTATTAGTTTAATTTTATTCTTCTTAAGTAAAAATTTCACATTTATTTTAGTGCTTGCTGTTTCTTTGTAATTATTCCTGAAATTTACTAGCAATTTCTGAGTAAAAATTGTCTAAAAGTAAATCCTTCATTTTTTTTCATTATATAGTTATGTGGAGCGATAACAAATTTTACTATTATCGAGCAACCCTACTATATACTTTTGGTTACCTCCATAGGTGATGATGATGAGGAAGAGAGTGGGGAGGAACGTTTGCCCTCATGCTTTGATTACATCATGCACTTCCTGACGGTTTTCTGGAAGGTTCTGTTTGCCTTCGTTCCACCCACGGAGTACTGGAACGGCTGGGCCTGCTTCATTGTCTCCATCACGCTCATTGGGGCCCTAACTGCTCTTACTGGAGATCTGGCATCTCACTTTGGTTGTACAGTTGGCCTGAAGGACTCAGTCACAGCTGTGGTGTTTGTGGCCCTGGGCACATCTGTACCTGGTGAGTGTTTATTTGTGTATCAGATGTCCTTCCAATAGCATGTAGCTGATTAGTAAGAGATAACGTACAGTCATCGGGTCATTATCAAAAAATAAACCCTGACAAACCTGAATGCCATGATAAACCAGTCAGAATCGAGTATTCGGTCAAATATTCAAGCATTACATACTGTACTATTAAAATGTTGTTACTGCTTCCAAAATCTTTTCTAATTTATATTTCCATTATGGCCCTAGTCAGCTTCTGTGCGAGTGCTGTGGTTTTTTAGACTGTTTAATTATGTGGACTAATTAGAGGACATGATTTGCTCTGGAGCTACAGGGGATCTGTTTGTTTGTCTTGGCATTAGCCACAATAGACTGGATGGAATGATTCTGCACATATTCAAGCTCTGTATGTCAAACCATCCTCAAGCTCCAACACACATAATGAAAAGATCCACTTGAAAGACAAATCTCCCATGAGATCTTTCATATCTCAGTTGTTTCTTCTAGACAGCAGTGAGATTAAAGGGATAGTTCACCAAAAAACTGTTTGGTTACCCATATTCTTCAAAATATATTTTGTGTTCAACAGAACAAAGAAACTCATACAGGTTTAGAACAACATGAGGGTGAGTAAATTATGACATAATTTTCATTTTTGGGTGAACTATCCCTTTAAATAGAGAGCAAACTGTGCTTAACTTTCATACTACTAAAACTTATAAGAGGTCGGTGATATAAGTACAAATTAATATCACATTATTCTTATACATTTTGGTTGCTAATGATATATATCAATGTATAAATCACAATATATACATTGTTATGCAAAAGTGATAAAAAAATAATAATAATGGCCGGTTTTTCAAAGTTATGGTAGAGCCTTGGTAGTCATAATTTGATTATATGTTTTATGGAGGTAAAATGATATTAAAAAAACATTTTGTAAATGTGTAAATGAAGTTGCAAATGTAAAAAAAAAAAAACCTATTTGCAATTTTGCAAATTTGCAAGTTCATTTGGTAAAGCGTTTAGTAAAACTGGTAACTCCTTGGTATGTGGGTCTTTTTGAATGATTAACTAAAAGAACTAGTTCATAAGATGAATTTGTTTTCAATCAAATTACACTGGCTGCGCTGTAAACATTTTTTTTTATGCAGCTTACTCAATAAAGTTAGACTGAAAACTTAGATTCATAACACTTTTTCTTTCTCTTTTGTTAACAGTATATTGGTTTAACCTGTCTATTGCCCATCTTTACTGTCAGATATTTCTTCTAATAAAAAGACCCATGTAATCTCATATTTATCTCTCTAGAGTTTCAGAAGAGTTCAATAACTGTGCTCAGATTTTCCAAAATACCATACAATCAAAAGTCAGATATTTTAATATGAACTCGCTCAAACATTTCTCATCAAGTTCTTCCCAGACCGAATTGCTAACATTCATTTTATCATGTAGTACATCTATACTCTTAGTAGGTCAACAATGATCTCATTTGTTTTTATTTTTATTTCTCATTCGGGCTATTAGGAGAACAATTCGAGACAAAGTTGATACTTCAATTAAACATAATTGCGACCACCCTTCAGTGATTCCCGTCCCGGTTCCTGAAGGAACACCAATAGTAAACATTTTGGAGGTCTCTCTTATCTGACCCATCCATTTCAGGTCTTGAAGTCTCTACTGATGAGCTGAATCAGGTGTGTTAGGAAGTGTTTGAAAAGTTTACCGTTGGTGTGTTTCCAGGAACTGGGTTGACAAATACTGTCCTGAACTATGAAAGCAGCGTCTTTCATTAAAATGGCCCTTTGGGGCTCTTCCAGTTCTCTCTCTCTGACTTTTTTTTGCTCTCTCCAGACACATTTGCCAGCAAGGTGGCAGCCATCCAGGACCAATACGCCGATGCATCCATTGGAAATGTGACGGGTAGTAATGCAGTTAACGTCTTCCTGGGTATCGGAGTGGCGTGGACCATCGCTGCCGTGTACTGGAACAGTCAGGGCAAAAAATTTATGGTCCCGCCCGGGTCGCTGGCGTTCTCCGTCACCCTCTTCACCATCATGGCACTGCTGTGTGTTGTGACTCTACTGTACCGCCGCCGGCCCACTGTATCTGGGGGCGAGCTGGGGGGCCCGCGAACCGCCAAGCTGCTCACCGCGTTCCTTTTCTTCGTGATGTGGCTCATCTACATCATGCTGTCCTCGCTGGAGGCTTACTGCCATGTGCCTGGCTTCTGAGAAAGATCATAAGAAAGATGTACTCCACTGTACAACCCCCATCATTCTTCCTCTCTGCTTTTGTGTATATGAGAAGTCTAAAATTAGTGTTTACATCTGTTCTTACTGGTAATTATCATTGTTGAAACTGAACTTGCATCCTTTCGCTCACAGTGATGTAAATATCTAGATGAGTGTCAGTGAAGGATGATAGAGGCTGTGTGGTTTCATGCACAGCTTTCTCTTTATAGATGGATTTCTCTTACATGGTGTCTGCCACCACCTGGATATTCAGACAGCAACACTCTCCAGAATACTCTCCAGAGAGCCACCTCAGCGCTTTTCTTGCTTCAGTGCTGTTTTTTTCCAACGATGGTCCTTTACGCCTCACTTCGATATTCTCTCAGAAATCCCTCTTCTATAATTTTTTGCTCCCCTCCCAGTCGCAGTCAGTAGACTCATTCCCACTGCAGAGATTTGGGAATGCTTCACACCTATACCTACCCTTAAGACATGAACGCTCTGTTTCATCTGTCTTCTCTCGCCTGTTTCTGCAGCTCCACATAGACCTTCACACCACACTAGCGCTTTTCATTTCTCACAACTATAATTTCAGCTCAAGTGATGCGGCAAGGGCTGAGCCTTCCCAAACTGACTCTGCCCCACACACAGTGATACCTACCTATACGACCTCTCCCCCAATAATAACTTCCTGACTACTAACCTTGCCTCAGTGTTTCCTATACTGCAGATTTGTCATCATTGACCTGCCCTAGCACTACTTATACTGCACTTTTTGACCAATGGCCCTGTCCCCAATATTTCATCATCTTTTTCACCTCTGACCCTGCCCCATCACTACATACACCACACTTCTCACTTCTGACTCCACCCACTACACTACCTGTGCCACACCGTTTTCATCTCTGGCCCCACCCCAATATTACCACACCTTATTTACATATGACCCTTCCCCCTATATGTGCTATGCCTTCTCCATCTCTGCTCCACCCCCAAACTATATATGCCACACCTTATTTACATATGACACCTCTCCCAATACAACAAACAAACAGCCTCTTCACTCCTGACCCCTCCCCTACATTATCAATACCGCACATTTTTACCTCTCATCCTGACCCATCACTACCTACACCACACTCTTTTCAAGTTCGATTCTGCCCACAATTCTTTAGTCACACTTCTTTATCTGTGGCCCCACCCCAATATTATATATACCACACCTTCTTTAGAAATGACCCCACCCCTGACAGAACATGTCACGCCCTCTTAACATCTACTTTTTTATGTCAAATACTGGTGTTGTAAAGCTGGTGTTTTTATTTATTTATTTATTTTTATCATGCTACTGAAAGTTAATTATGAAGTCAAGAGAAGGAATGCAGGAAGAAAAGAAAGATTTGTTTTTCAAGCTTTTCTGGCTATTTTTGTTGAACGTGAACAAAACCAGAAGAGGTACACATTTTGCATGGCACAACATTAGTGGTAGAAGTTGAATGGAGACCAAAAGAAATAGTTTAACGGTGACATTGACATAAGAACCAAGGTGTTAGTGTTTATTCATGTGATATTTATTGATATTTATTATTATCAACTACGTATTGTGTGGGGAAATAATGTAGGCTGTATGTGTATGAGAGCATGTATTTGAAAGGACGAGTGCAACGGATTAGACGAAATATATGAGTGTTGTGTGCTAATCTGTCAAACAGTGTTCAAAGTCTTTGTATATGAATATGAGTGTCTTAACGTATGAAAGTGTTGAATTTCGTATGAATTTTGTGTCTGTCACTGCCACACTCAGGAGTTTCAGGCTCTCATCATGTGAGCTTCGAAATCTTTTCCCATCATCCATTAATCTACAAATGGGTGCAGCTTCCATGACCATGTGGTACATTCGTTCTCATAATGTTGGTCCTAAATCATGCAGTGAGAGAGCAGACTGTCCTGTCGTGCCGAACTATGTTCTACAGCTTCACTGTGTCAAGCTTTTAAGCTTTATTCGCTATCAAAGGCATTGCGTCATGTGGTTGTGTGTGAACACAACATGGGTGCCTTGATATCAACAGTACATTATCTCTAGGCTAGTGGTTCTCAACGGGGGCGTTCAGAGAACAATGGCGGGTGTTGGAAGCAAGATTTTTGAAAGGGGGCGTTCAGGTGTTCATGGGGGGCGTTCGAGTTTACACCAAAGATCCAGGCAAGACAAGATTAAACGTTATTACTTGCAAAATAATTGCCTACAACATTCTAAAATCTGCCAGTTTAATGCGACATGTAAGCTATGTATAGTTTCTTTTACAATGACTTTATTATTTTTCCAGTCATAGACCAGCGCTCAAGCACTGACTAGAATCAGCATTCACATGCTCAAAAATGTGTTTCACGCTGACAACAATCCGGTGGTGTCTAGAATCACGCAGTGGAGGATTGGAAAGTTAACAAGCCATTAAAAAAGTATTGACTTAAGAACCACTTATATATTTTCAAATATTTTCAATAAATCATGTTCCCATTCACTCCGGCGATGGATTTTAAACTAAATTCTATTTATAAGGTAAAACTTACATTTTTAGGCATTGACTAATGACTTTAGAAAACAAAATGTTTTCTTTGTTCACCAAGTAATTTACTGGTCAGACATTACTTTAAGGAGAAAATGACAATTTGATGGATAATTTAAATATATTCTGTAATCACATTTTGGTAATGTATTAATTCCGCCGTCACATCTGAGCGCGAAACGCTACTTGGATAGTTTCAAGATAGTTAAAAAATAATGAATAATACAATAATAATTTAATTGTTCATATGTGTTTATTCTTGTTAAAAGATTATAGGCAATCGCTTGGACTTGCATGCCTCAGGTACCCTGGAAATCCAGAGTTCTCGCGACAGCACGAGTTGAATTTGCTCAGCGAGTTTACTCTGGCGTCAAGTAATGATGCTCATTAAATATGCCCTTGTATCTGAGCTGCACCAATCACATTGGGTTATCTGATAGAGGCGGGCCAGAGGCGAGCTAAACAGATGACAACAGCGCTGTGGCGTCAAAGTCATTAGTAAATTTTGCAAGATGGCTATGGATGAACACCAACCGAAAACCAACCAATCAGCTTTGGCCTTTCCATAACAACATCGAAAGCTCGGCCGAACAGCTGATCATAACTTTACAGGGCGGGTTTTTATTTCTCATCTCCATTAATATATCTAGTAATAAAGTTAAGGCGGTAAGGGACCTGGATAATGGATAGGGGGCGCTGGCCCAAAAAAGGTTGAGAATCACTGCTCTAGGCCATACAGTAGGTCAGTCACTGAGTTTACACTGTAGTCAAGTGAAAATAGTGAGTTTATTTATTGTTCATGCACAGCATGAGCATTTTACCTGTGAAATGTGAGCCCCTCACCTTTGCCACATTAATCCAGAGCGTATCCAATTATCCAAGCGCTTACCTCTCCTGATAGCATTGCCGCTGCCTAATTTGTGTTTATGTGCATGGTTAATGTATAATAGATATGATTCCAGTTCAGTTTCAGTTTGCTCTCTTTATTCGGTGTCCTCCATCTGCTCCTTAACTAATGAGACTTGGTTCATTTCCAGTTAGCCAGGAGTTAAACTAGCCAAGTTAGCCCAACTCTCGCTCTCTCTCTCTCTCATCCCATACTCCTCTTTGCTAAGTGATACAGTGATTATGGGTTTCAGTTTGCAGATATTACATAATTGTTTACAAGGGTTTAATGTGTCCCATTTTCTCAGCTATCAGCCATCTGCTTGGCCCGACCTGGGACACATGCTATAGGAAACGGAAAGTTATAGCTTTAGGAAATTATAAGGGCCCCAGTAGACCAGAGCATCACTTTTTAATGCACTAAATAAAAGTCTTTTTAAAGAGCGTTCTGAAATATGATAAGAGGGAATGCACAGTCCCATTACCTGATTTATAATGATGCCAATGGCCAAATGCACCACTTTAGAAGGGTGCTATCTGTTATGACGATACCATTGGCTTAAAAGAGGCTGGGCTGCTATAGCACTCCATTTTCGTGAAAGATAGAACTTAGAGGTCCAACAAATCCACTGTCAGCCTTTATGAATAAGTGCTCTGCTCACTTTCTAATGCAATGCGTGACGCAACAGTGGGCGAAACAGATACACATACGGTCCGCATTTATACCTGCATATGTGTATTTATACATTCCAATGATACCAGATTAAAAAAAGCACAGAGTGATGTATTTTTAGTGCTTCTTGTTGCTAGGCGATGTCTCAAAGAGTTATTGTCTTTCTGTCATTATGTTGTCTGGTGTCAGTGCTCAAGGGTGGGTGGGTTGGTTTGTAATTACTTTATAAGGTCACGCTTGTCTTTCTCCTTTTATCTGGCCGCACAGGGTAAATGAACTTAAAAGTTCCACCCGAATTCAAGGACAATTAAGAACCTTAAACTGCCCCTTAGAGTTTTGCCTCATATTAATATGAGCGTTTTGCTTTGTGGAGAGCAGAGCAGTGATTGATTTTATCGAGGTAAACATGTTCAAATGTAGCTGTCATAGTTGCATCAAACTATAGAGGATTATGGTGGTGAATCCCTCTTTAATGCTCAGTCGCCTGTGGATAACCTTGAAGGAAATTACCATATGAGAGCATATCCCTCTTGAAAATCTTTTATGTGGACCGGGAAGGACCATTTTTTGAGGACTTAGCCTAAGGCATTGTGACGGATCAATGATCATATAACAGAAGATGTGCATAGACACACACTTAAAAGAATAGTTCACCCAAAAATGAAAATTCTGTCATCATTTACTCACCCTCATGTAGTTCCAAAACCACATTTTTTTTGTGCTCAACAGAAGGTTTTTAAGGACATGAGGTCAAGTAAATAATTTTAAATGTTGTGTTTTTCTGTCCTTTTAAGTGTGTTTCCATGCTCGTCCACTGTTATTTGATCATAAATCAGTCACAACTTCCCCAAATACCCTGGCATAAACAAAATGACCTTGAATATCTAATATTCAAAGTCCATCAAAGCATGCTCGTTTGACTCTTGTATGTCAGAGTGCTTGTGTCGTGTGAGAGTCACATGTGCTCTCTTATGATACTTCAATCTTAAAGCATGTCTTTTCTGTGTGTGTGCATTCGTCTCATAATATTACATTTCTCTTTAATCACAAACATTGAAATATTTACAAAAGAAATTAATTGTGTTTGGTTTTGTATGTATTGCTATTTGATAAATTACTGTTTTAAAAGACTTTGTTTGTTTTTTTAAAAAAAGCCAAGTGTTTGTTAGTTATATGACACTATTATTGTCTTGAGATCTGTTCTGTACTGAGACAAATTTATATTTTGGGTAAAAAAAAAAAATCAAGTACTGCATAGAGTACTTTATCATCATCATCATCACAACAACAACAAAATAATGTATGTTCTCAATGTTTTAGCTAAAAGTGTGTGGGGGAGAAAGGGTGTGATTTTAATGTGAACTCATTAAAGCTGTAATGTGAAGGGAAACTACAGTATTTTGCCGAAAGATGGAGAATGAGTCTCTGTTTGTAATGCGTAAAACTTTGTTTCTTATTTAATTTATTACTGAGTACATTAAAGTTGGAATTGTATATTACTAACAGACTTTTTAACTCTTTATTAAAGGGGCTTTTGTTTTTTCTCCAGCAAATGACTAAGAAATCACAACACCTCTGCTAATATAACTGTCTATTTATTGACTTTTCTTGGCCTTCATATCAAACTAATTAGCTGTATAATCGAATATCTAACTGCTAAGTACAAAATTAGCATTTAAGTATATTCTTATGGGCTGTGTATGTTTAAGATAAATATGTTTATGTAGATATTTTAAAGAAATTTCAACTTTGTTTGCCCATACACATTAAAAAAAATAACAAAATCTATTACTGGGGTGGTACCCTTTCAAAACTTACTAATATGTACCATTTACACAATAGGCACACTTTAATTAAGAAAGTACACATACAAAAGGTGTATCTTTTTTCTGAGAATGTACAATGAAATTCAGTGCACACAAAACAACATTGGTCCCCATTTACTCTCATTGTATTTGTATGTGTTGCACAGAAGAAAGTAAGTCATGGGGTTAGGAACAAAATCAGGACTGAATTTTCAGGTTTGTGTGAACTATCCTTTTAAGAAAACTTGATCATCTTTGAAGTTTTAAAGGAGTTGTACGCATTTTCCAAGGTGTCTGATGAACGGGAATTAGTGTTTTGAAAGCACATAAAGCTCTTTTATATCAGCAGAACAAGGAAAACTTCATGTGACCCCCTTAACAAATCAATGCCTGAATGGTGATACTTCTTTTGGAGCTCTTGCGTTCTCCCGAATGTTTGACAGATGGCTCCTGACTCTCTCTCATCCCCCTGCAGACCGATGAACAGCACAGTAGTACAAAACAGTCATTAGATGAAAAGAAATGAAGGAGGAAGACAGGGGAGAGGAAATGTTGTGGAGTGGAGAATGTAAATTACAAGAAGAGAACAACACAACAGAAACCCCCATGGGGGAAGAACAGTAGGAAAAGAAGTTTTTTAAAAATCCTGTTCATTTGAAGAGCTACAAACACCTTAGCAAGTATGAGAGAAAGAATATGAGATGTAAAATCAATATAACACGCTCTCATTTATTATTGCTCAAGAACTACATGAAAGAAACATTCTGACAAGCTACTTATAGGCAGAGCAAAAGGACTACTGCAGTTGAGTTTGCTCTAAAACTGGACCTCAAGAAGAAAAATGTGTGTAATAAGACTGCATGCTGCAATTTCCCTGGTGATCTTCTTTGTAAAAAAAGCTTCAACTGTAAAAGAAAAAGCACAGCTGATGGCTGTATAAAAAGAAGAATTTAAATATTAATTGATCTTACTAATTGATCTCCTCTTATATTATTGTCTTCTGTAACTTTATTTTCTGTATGCATGTTATAGATATGCATGTTATAGATATTATTATGAACAATTCAACTATTTATGTGTAAAACCGCATTTTTCCAACTTAAAAATATATCTAAATTACGTCATATGCTCTCATTGACAAATGCGGAACAATTAGTTCATGCGTTCATGACCTCAAGGCTATAGATTATTGTAATGCTATTATGGGTGGTTGCCCTGCACGCTTAATAAACAAATTACAGCTGGTCCAAAACGCAGCAGCTCAAGCTCTTACCAGAACCAGGAAGTATGACCATATTATCCCCGTTCTGTCAACACTGCATTGGCTCCCTATTAAACATTGTATAAATTTTTAAATATTTCTGATTACTTACAAAGCACTAAATGGTTCAGCTCCCCAGTACTTGAGTGAGCTCTTAGTCCTCTATAGTCCTTCACGTCTATTGCGTTCTCAAAATTCCGGCCAGTTGATACTCGTTACATCATAAGAAGAATGGCATCTACGCTAATATTAGTCTCTCTGTTTATACCAAGGTTTACCGCAGTCCGCCGGATCCAGGGCGTATCCAGATCTGATGAAGGACCTGCGCCTGGATGCGACAACAACGCAGTCCTGAAGTGTCAACTAGTCTCTCCCCTGTGAAGGCCTCCTTCCCCTCCCTTTACCTCTCTACAGATAAAGCGTTGTCGGGATAAATTCTGTATTATAAATTTTAAGGCCAGACAAGTAGTTTATTGAGGGTTGGTTTGTAGGGAAGGACTACACGCCTGCACACACATATATTCAAACGCGCATACCTATAGACTGAACTCGTAATACACATGTGCACGCCATCAGCATTCTCACGGGTTCGCGTTTTTGAAAGTTTGCGCAGAAAGAACTTAAAGGGATAGTTCACCCAAAAATGAAAATTCTGTCATTAATTACTCACCCTCATGTTGTTCCAACCCTGTAAGACCTTCGTTCATCTTCTGAACACAAATTAAGATATTTTTTTATTAAATCTGAGAGCTGGATCACTCCACCATAGGCTTCTAAGGGATTGAAACTTGCTGGCCCAGAAAAGTTATTAAAGACATCGTTAATATACTGTAGTCCAAGTGACTACAGTGGCTCAATCTTAAGTTTATCAAGCGACGAGAATACTTTTTGTGCGCAAAAAGTAAACAAAAATAACGACTTTATTCCACTATTATTAACGATGTCTTTAATAACTTTTCTGGGCTGGCAAGTTTCAATCCCTTAGAAGCCTATGGAGGAGTGATCCAGCTCTCAGATTTAATCAAAAATATCTTAATTTGTGTTCCGAAGATGAACGAAGGTTTTACGGGGTTGGAACAACATGAGGAATTCCAGAATTCCATTCATGTTTCCATATTCATTCCATTATGTGGCTCTCAAACATGTTGTTCCCCGCCTATTCCCACTTGAAAAACATTGCTTTGCATATATTCTCTCCTGAAAATCACCTAATGTCAAAAAAAGAATGTCAACATTTCCAGTGTATTTCTATTTTTAAGACTTATGACACTGCAGAGAGCTAGTGTTTTATGCAGTGGAGAAAGTTGAGAGAAAAAATGCAATAAAAAAAGAGAAATATTTATTGGAAACCAGAAATAGCGAGCGAAAGCAAAGGCCAGTGTTCAATAATGCATTTAAACTGGAGCACATTTCCCTCATAACAACAGCGTCGCTCTACACTTCAGATCCTTTGAACTCCTTTGAACTTTTTAAGCACATTTTGGCAGTCAAAAGAAATGAGAAGCTTATTTTCTTCCTCCAATCTTTCTATGTCCATCTTTGGCTAATTTTTCTAATAGATCCCTACTAACAACAGTATTTGAACTGTTTTGTACACGGACAAGCGTCTGCTACGGATTAATATGGTTAAATTGGACAAGACATTAACACTGACAGCAGGTACAAAGCGCTTTCATATCCCACTAGGAAATGAAGTGTTACCTGTTGAGTCTACGCTGATGCTGATGGTTCTTGTTCATATAATCACCTTCTTAAAAATTCTTGTTAAAAAGAACAAGAATCTTCTTGATCGATGAGGAATCAGATGTTCATTGTTTTCAGTGACAGTCTGTCTTAGCAATCCACAGCTCTATTTTTAGATCACTGGGGAGACAAAAAAGACACAGCTGCAGTGACAAACATTACAGTGGCAATTTCGAGTCATCAATCAGCGGCTGTGGCGAGAGACTGGCTGAAGTGGGGTCAGCTCACACCGTGCTTCAGAACTCACCCACAGTTGTTACAGAAAATGGATTCCACTCTGGCCAATTATAGCCGTCATGTTGTATATCTCACAGCCAGATCTGACTTTAGAGAGCTCGGCAGGATTGATGGCAGGGCCAACAGGTAAGAAAAAACACCCAGGATAGCAACTAAACTACATTTCTATGTCTTTCAATGCGGAGAAAGCACAATAACTGCTAATTGAGAGCTTACAGTCTAATTTATTTGGGGGAAAAAATCCAAATTAAGCATTAGCTTGGGGTCAGAAACCTTGGCATCTAACCAACAGATAAACAATTTCACTAATTTAACTGAACATCCCACAGCACTTTGCAGGAAACAGAAATTCTTGTTATAAAATAATAATAAAAAACCTTCCCCTTTATTCAGAGTCTGTAATTATATGTACAATATTCCCTTTCTGTCACAGAAAGCCCAGTTTGAATTAAAACGATGAAGAAAATGAAAGCGAGGTGGGAGGAGAGAGAAAGAGAGAGAGAAAACGCTTGTTTCTTGAATCACTAGCTCAGGCAAGTTAGTCATCATAGTGTCACTTCAGGGTGAGGATGATTCACATAGTGCAAACTAACACTGTAGTCTTACTGAACGCTCCAGAGCTTTCTAATATTAGGATACTGAACGGAGCATCACGTTTCCGACTTTCTGAGGTGGTTGTTCCATCTAAACAGTTTTGATTGCTTTGAAAGTATATTGGTTGTAGTGTGTAAGCATCAGCCAAATTGAATAAGTATACATTTACATAGCACATATTTGTCACACTCAAAGCAGAGAGAGTGGAGGAATCTCTTCAAGGCTAGGGTGATATGATGTCAGAAAACCCATCACATATATATCAATGAAGGTGAGGAACTGATAACTACTAACTAGCCTATATGTTATTCCATGTATAGGCCATATTTGAAGGCCAAATGGCAAAAATCTTCTAAACCTTTTTCGAGAAGTAGGCTAGCTACCTTGGGATTCATAGGCCCTGTTCACAAATGGCAGCCTAAACACTCGCGGTCTTCCTACGAATTTTCGCACTTTCGTGACGTAGTCATTTCCCCTTACAAGGCATTTGCCCACCGGCAACTATAGTTGGCGCTTGTACTTTTGACTAAGTATACAAAAAACTATAGATCTCTTCCCTTACGAAAAAAAGTATGCTTCAAGTTCATTTTATGAAGTATACTTGAGTAATGTTCAAGTATATTTTTAAGTATACTTTATGTAGTAAGTATACTAATGTCAATATGTACTAGTAGTAAACTTGTAAGTGTACTATTTTAATACCGCTTGGGACTAAATTGGCCCACTTGATGTATATAAAAGTATATGTTTAAGTGTACTATAAGTGTAACAGTAGTAAACTTTAAGTGCACAACTAGTCATAATTATGATTCTCATTTATACTGCTAGTGAACTTATGAGTATACTAGTTTACTATTTTAATACTTGTAGCAACTTTGAAGTATACTCTCAGTAAACTACTAGTTTAGTAGTTTTATACTACAAGTTTTATTTTAATGTACTCTCAGTAAACTACTAGTTTAGTAGTTTTATACTACAAGTTTTATTTTAATGTACTCTCAGTAAACTACTAGTTTAGTAGTTTTATTCTACAAGTTTTCTTTAAGTGAACTTAACATTATACTTATAGTTTACTATTTATATACAAATTTTGCAGTTGCAGTAGGCCTATACTACTATGTTCAAATGTTATTTTTTATACTTGAAAAATACCTTTAACTCTACTTTAATTTTAAAAAACATTTTATTAGCTTCATGCATCCTTTTTATCAATACTTGAATGTCAGTAAGTTTCATAAAGAAAGGCAACATTTTAAACAAAATAGTTGAGAAAATAACATTTTTGTCAAAGACTACGCCTTGATCAGATCCAGAACGATGATCAAACACAGGTAGATCGAGTCCAACACCTCCAAAGCTTCACAGTCGTTTTCTCTTCATGGGTTTGGCCTACGCTTCATTTCATTTGGAAACATTAAGCAGTTTTGATTTACAAGCTGTTTAATGTTTGATATCACATTATTTTACATTTGAGCAAGCAATCTTCTATCACTTGTTTCAGCTTCTTCTCCTGTGTTTTGATCCGGAGAATCTGTACTAGAAGATGTGTCATAGCGCCCCCTACCGTATAACAGTGAAAACATGGATAGCTGGAAAATTCAGTGGGGAAAAGTTTAATTAAAGTAAATATGTACACTACCAGTGGACTAGCCTACACAAAAATTCAGATACGCAGAATTAGAAACATATCTGTTTTATATCAATATTTTAATCAATATTTTCAAACAAAGTTTCATAAAACTGTATATGAAAAACGATGTTAAAAATGTACATTTAATAGGCTACTCAATCAAAAGAGTTAACACAACTACAAGCCAAGTATACTTTGAATAATAAAAATTTTAAGTATATCTCGATCAAAAGATTGAGTACAAGTATAGGCCAAATATACTTGGACTTTTCTCTCAGTATAAGTCAAGTACACTTAAGTGTAAGTATATTTTTATATTTAATTTATATTTTAAGTATATTTTTGAGAAGTATATAAAATGTAGACTGAAAGTATGCTTTCTTCTTTTTAGTTGAAAATAAGTATAATAGAACACTTGAATAAACTTATTTTCCATGCTTATTTTATTTACTCTATATTAAGCTATTCCACCCGAAAGTTTGTTACTATATAAAGCTGAACATGTTAGTTTATAAGACGGTGTGTAATATTATGTTTTAAAAAAAGTATTTAATAAGCTACTCAATCAAAATAGTAAACACAAGTACAAGCCAAGAATACTTAGAATACTTAATTATACTTTTAAGTATATCTCGATCAACAAGTAGAGGCCAAATATACTTAGACTTTTCTGTCAGTATAAGTCAAATATACTTAAGTGCAATTTGAAGTATATTTCTGAGAAGTACATAAAGTATATTTCTGAGAAGTATATAAAAAGTAGACTGAAAGTATACTTTCTTATTTTTAGTTTAAAAGAAGTATACTAATAGAACACTTGAATAAACTTCTTTTTCGTAAGGGTTGTCTAGAGACCTTTATATATATATATGTGTGTGTGTGTGTGTGTGTGTGTGTGTGTGTGTGTGTGTGTGTGTGTGTGTGTGTGTGTGTGTGTGTGTGTGTGTGTGTGTGTGTGTGTGTGTGTGTGTCAAAAAATACTTTTTAGTAACATGAAAATCACCTTTCTTTGGGAGGGTTTGCCTTCGCCATGCTTCCTGGAAGTAGGGGTAGGAAGTTGACAGCCTCATGTGACAGGAAGGAAGTGAATACCTTTTTTTCCTTCTTGAAATCCTTTATTTGGTTGTTTGCTTACATGTCATTGAGACATAAAACATGGATAACATCTAGAAAAATACAAGAAGAAAATGACAAATATACACTGCGGCAGCTATCATTGTGATCAGTCAATTCACCCATGCATGTTTGACTTCATAATTCTTAAAATCAATCAAAATCATAAATCGAGTTTTGAAAAATTCTCTCTGGTGATGTACACTGGAAATCTCCGATCATTTAGTTCCATCAGGTCTCCCATCCAAGAGCTGACCAGGCCTGCTTAGCTTCAATGGAAATTCTACAGTGTGAAAGCTGCTGGTTAATTTCTGTCAGGGCTTAACATGAATGTCTTGAAACCCCACACAGAATGGTCTTTGCTCTCTCCGTGACTGACAGGTCCTCAAAGGAGGGAACATGACCCTCAAGAGAGACTAGATTAATGCTAAAAAGCCACACTGTTCTGGAAGATATCCCACTGTACCCCTCCTAAACAGCTCATACTTGCTGAGGGTAAATAGAAAGAGAACTGAATGCTCAATTTGAACGTTATCCAATACTTAAAGCGAATGAGCCAATGGCAAGTGGTTATGCAACACTTCATGTTGCAGTTGGATTGTTTGGAAGGGCTCTTTCATCTCAAACACTAACATTATAATCCCAAATGGTTTGGAGAAGGCAGCATGTACCAGCACTCGGTTCTGCCTTTCGATTGGTTTTGTTGTGACTGTAGAGTGTGTGAGGGAGGCCCACAGGACCCAGAGCTCATAATCCAGAGCTGGCGTGTGGCACACAGGGGCCACTGAACCAATTACACGGTGCATTAAAAAGAAGGATAACGGCCTTGTTGGCTGCGATTTTTAGCAGGGTCTGCCCTAGAAGCAGCAAATCAGAAATATAAAAACTGATTAACAGGCAATTTCAGACAACAGAGGATACAACTGTATTTGGCAGATGGGGTTTTACTGCTTTAAAATTTGTTCTGTAAACAGAAGGAAGTTAGGCCTACTCTAATTGGATCCAAGATGATGATTCTGAGTGGATCTTTTTGTATGCTATTCATTGTGATCTAGTTCAAATGTATGTGGTGTTTTCATATTGCTGAAGTTGTTCTAAATCTGCATATGTATTACATTTTTGACTCATTCATCTGTCAAGAACACTTTATTTTTTGTGACAAGTCAAACTGCTATCTCGTTTGTATGTTTTTTTTTTTTTTTTTTAATAAGCAGCTACAATTCCAAACAAAAGATCTGCATTACATAATGGCCTCTTCTCGCGCAACACCCTTCACTGAAGTAAAGCGATCACATGCTGCCCTCTAGTGTTACACTGAGGTTTTAGATACTGTATACAACTGTGCAGACATTTTTGGTCAATAACATAAAAAATAAAAAATAAAAAAAATAAAAAATTTTTTTAACTTTTATTCAGCAAGGATGCATTAAATTGATCCAAAAGACCATGTTAAATTCTATTCGATAGGGTACATTTTTTATTTCAAATAGATTGTGTTCTTTTAAACTTTCTATTTCTCATCAACGGATCCTGAAAATATCTATCAAGGTTTCCACAACAATACTAAGCAGCACAGATGTTTTCAACTCTAATAATAATAATAAGAAATGTTTCCTGAGCAGCAAATCAGCATATTAGAATGATTTCTGAAGGATTATGTTACACTGAAGTAATGGCTATTCAGATTTACTAAATAAATTAAAAATTTTATATACAATTTTAAATATATTACAATTACAATTAAAATACATTAAAAGAGAAAACAGTTATATTTTAAGTACTAATATTTCACAATGCTTTTAAATCAAATAAATTCAGCCTTAGGGAGCATATGGAGACTTAACAACAGAAAAAAAATCTTACTGATTACTGGACAATGTAGGCTAGTATACAATTTATAGTATCACGTCATCAAATGTCATGTTGACGTCATAGGCATGTATATGTGAGATACACACATATACATAGATACATACAACCAGATACACATGGGAACAGTCAAAGCAACCGAAGTTATACGCATATATAACTGTCTGCAATGGGGGTTATGTGCAACAAACTTCCGTATTCTTAAAACAGGTTGCATCTTTTCCGGTTCAGGGCTTTTTTTATGTGCTTTGTTAATTGTAGAGCCGTATTACTCAAACCGATGTCCATCGCATATGCACATTTTTTTTCTTCTTCTCACTTGCATTTAGATATTTAAATAAAAAATACAAATAAAAAACACCAACAATAAAAATAACTAGCAAGATTAGCTGATTAACTTAAAGTCCATAGATATCACCGTCAGTTTGTACTGCCGTTAACACTTCCCCCCGAAATGCGGATGCACAACCCCTTCCTGTAAAAAAAAAAAAAAAAAAACCTGCTATAGAAACACCAAGAGGCAAAACAACTGCCACCACAGCCCTGGGAGAGGATGGACCTCCAAATGGAAGGTGTATAACACCGAGCAGTGAAAGCCAGAGTCATCTGGAAGCTGCAAAGACAATCATCTCCACCAGGATCACCAACCCCATCGGAACATGGAATGTAAGAACCATGTATGAGACTGGCAAAACAACCCAAGTGGCCACAGAGATGAGGAGATCCAACCTCACTATCCTGGAATCATGAGTGGTTCTGGCCAGAGTAGGCTGAGATGGAGCGCCACACACTCAATGTGTGCCCTGATGCTGTTGAGGACAGCCCAGGGAGCGCTCCTTGGGGGGGAGGTGCACGGCCCATGGATCATGTCAGCCTCCTTCTGCACAAAGAAGAGGAGGATCAACTTGGACGTGATCCAGTGCTATGCCCCAACAAACTACAGTGACAAGTCGGCAAAGGACGATTTCTACAGCAGACTGCTGACCATCATCCAAGACTGACCCAAACAAAACATCATCATTGTTTTGGGTGACTTTAACTCCAAGATTGGCAGAGGCAACAGGGGCTACGAGGAGATCATGGGGCAGCAGGGTTTAGGTGAGATGAATGACAACAGGGTGCGATTCGCCAACCTGTGTGCCACAAGCAACCTGAGGAAGCTTCTTCCATTACAGAAGGATACACAAGCCGACTTTGGTATCACCGGACCTGTTGACGGAGAACCAGACTGACCATGTATGCATCTCGAAGAAATTTCATAGGTCTCCTCAGGATGTACGTGTCAAACAAAAACTTCAAGCACAGCATCAGGTCAGACAGAAGGAACTACACAGAGATGCTGGCAACAGAGAGAAGAAGCAACACACGAGACCTGTGTACTCTACCATCAAGAAACTTTCAGGAAAGTTTGCCAAGACAAAGAGACCAGTAAAAGACAGGGATGGTAGAATGATACCAGTTGAGGAAGGCCAAAAGAACAGACGGGTGGAGCATTTTGAAGAGCTGCTAAATCAACCATCTCCCCCATCCCCACCAGACATCCCGCCAGCCGCCAGTGACCTACCAATTGTCTGCAGTGCACCTAGGAAGGAAGAAATCCACAGTGCCATCAAACAGTTATAAATAAACAAGTCTGCAGGACCGGACAGTATACCTGCAAAGGTGCTGAAAGCTGATGTAGAGAGCAGTGTGGAGCTGCTCCATCCCCTCTTCAACAAGATCTGGGAAGAGGAGAAAGTGCCGACAGAATGGAAGGAAGGGTACCTCATCAAGCTGCCAAAGAAAGGCGATCTCAGTTGTTGCTCAAATTACAAAGGGATAACATTACTGTCTATCCCAGGAAAAGTCTTCAACAGAGTTCAACTGCAAGACCAAAAAGCTGGTTTTAACAAGGGCAGGTCATGCACTGAACAGAAAACAGTATTACGCATCATCTTGGAGCAGTCGCTGGAGTGGAACTCGCCTCTCTACGTCAACTTCATTGACTATAAGAAGGCGTTTGACAGCGTGGATAGACTACTGTCTAAGCTACTGAGATGCCATTGAGTGCCAGAAAAGATCACAAACATCATCAGAAACTGCATAACCTGCAGGATAGTTCTAGTATGAATGGGAGTGAGGCAAGACTGTTTAATATTACCTTTCCTGTTCCTGCTGGCAATAGACTGAGTCATGAAGACATCCACACCTCAGAATAAAATGGCATCCAGTGGACATTATGGCCACAATTGGAAGATCTCGACTTTTCTGATGACCTGGCCCTTCTTTCTCACACCCAACAACAGATGCAGGAAAAGACCAGCATCGTTGCAGATACCTTAGCAAGCCTAGGCCTCAACATCAATAGAGAGAAGAGCAAGGCACTAAAGACCAACACAGCCAGAAACGGCCAACACGCTTGGAGAGGAGGCGCTAGAGGAAGTGGACAGCTTCTCTTTCCTTGGTAGCATAATTGACAGGCATGATAACAGATGCGGATGTGAGAACACGAATCAGCAAAGCGAGAGCAGCTTTCCTCCAACTGAAAAACGTTTGGCGATCCTCTGAGATCAGCATCAATACCAAGACCAGGGTCTTCAACACCATTGTGAAGCCTGTCTTGCAGTTTGGAGCTGAGACCTGGAAAACCACCAACACTGCCATAAAGAGAATCCACGTTTTTCATCAACACCTGCCTCAGAAGGATCCTCAAGATCCGTTGGCCAGACAAGATCAGCAACGAAGGACTGTGGCAACGAACAAAACACCAACCCGTGGAAGATGACATCCTCCAAAGATGCTGGAGGTGGACTGGACATACCTGCAAGCCTGCAGACAGCATCACAAAGGCAAGCCCCCACCTGGAACTCCTAAGGGAGGAGGAAGAAGGGCCAACCTGTCGTGTGATCTGTAGCCAGACTTGAGGAGGATGGGCCACACATGGGGGCAGCTGGAACGACTGGCCCAGGACCGAGACATCTGAAAAAACTTGTTGAGCCTATATGCTCCTGATGAGGCCACAGGCAGAGAGAGAGAGCAAGAGACAGAGAGAAAGAGGGAGAGAGAGATGATTTGCAATGCACTAATTCTAATCTAGAATGTGTCAAATCTTAAACTCTAGTGAAAAGTAAACCTGTAAACTTGCGTATCTCTTCATAGATAGCAGACAGGGATCATGGGTTGTGCTAATAGAGCGTAATTATTCATAAAGCACTAATGGACTTGGAACAAACTTTAGGATTTAAACAAAATAACAGCTGGAAAAATACTGAAGATTAAAGTGCTTTACCAAAAATATGTGATGCACTGCATGTATCTTGTCTCTTTGGTTTCCACTGTAAGTAGGCTACATTACTGTAAATGTATTTGTGTTTTGTTCGAATTTTAGTATTCATTTTAATAGTAACCTACTCAAATACTATGAACCCTAATTTCATTGCACTTTTTCGACCCTCTGAATTGCATTACTGATTGAGAACATTGAGATGAAACTAAGTTAAATGGATGGAAATTAATGGATGTTACAACATAATGATGAAAACATTTCACTGTGTCCTTATGGTAATATTTATATTGTATAATTTATAGGCTATTGTAATAGCCTAAATACAGTTAATCTGGTGTTTTAGATCATCAGAAATATATGTAGCCATTAATGTCAATAAGAATAATGAATAACCAAATCAAATAATAATAATAAAGAAAAGGACATTGTAAATGGACAAAGAAATAGCTTGAGGGCAGTGGACCCATTCAGATTCAGCTGATGCAGAAAGAATAGCGATTTACTAGAGTGAATGAACCAATTAGGGTTGAATAAATTACATAATACACATTTTACGATGAAATGAAAAGACAGACGGTGGGTCACTTGGCATAACCGACAATGTGCGTGTGTGTGTGTGTGTGTGTGTGAGAGAGAGAGAGAGAGAGAGAGAGAGAGAGAGAGAGAGAGAGAGAGAGAGAGAGAGAGATCAGACACAGGATATTTGATTTGGAATAGTCCACATATAGGAAAGAGGGGTGGCCTGACAAATGGGGAGAATAACATTTCAGTTGGCTATCGGTGCCTGAAATTATGAAAACGTTTATGAACTAATAATCAATGTATTGGAACATTAGGCACAGCCTGCATTAAGACCAAAGGGAAACGTTGAGTGGTGGTATTTCATAGTGATGATGGGAGGTCCGACTCTTTAGCGATTCGGTTCTTTTAAACAGTTCGTTTCAAAGTAGCGGTTCAAATACCGATCAGCGCTGTCTTATCTAGCGCATATTGCTATTGCATATTGCTATAAATTTTTTAAGGTGCACAGGCCTACTTTCAATTGCATCTCTGTTTTAAAAAGAATAACCTGTTTTATTGTCATAGCCTATAGTCAATGTGCATCCAGTAGCCTATGTATGTTTTATCTGCAACATATCTGTTATTTGGAAAGCACCACTTGGACTTTTCACCCCATCCGTCAAATGACGTTTGCATCACGTGCATCAGTGACAGCATAATAATAGGCATACTACATATCACTATTTATGCGATATAAATATATATATTGTAAGATACAAGTTGTATAGTGTAAAAAATGGTAGTGTGCTAGTTGCGAGTGAGTTGCTGGATAGAGTCCGTTTTAGTGAACCGCTATAACCGATTCATTGAAAAGATCCGACTCAAACGAATGATTCGTTCAGTGCGGACACTTGGAGGCGCCCACTAGCGTTTCTGTGACAATTGATGGAGCGATTTAGGGAAGATGGACTTTGATAAACCACTGCCACACAATTAGTCTGATGAATTCTTCTGTTTTCTAAGCTCCTTGTATGCCTGATCCCCATCTACCGTTGCAGACTCCTTGCAATCCAAAAGGTCTGTTCCATTTAAGAAAAGGGAGCCGGCACTTTTTTTTGCAACATGCAATGGCTGTGCACATGACCAGCTCCGTCTTTTGAATTGATGCTCTAATTGATTAAACCTTTAAATCCACCTCAGCTTTCTTTTATTAGGGACAATGGCAGCGGTAACGAGTCCGGAAACGACACCTCAGCCCCGGGTCTATTTTCAAACACCTCCCGGTACCGAAGAAGAAGTGCCACAGAAGCAAGGACGAGTGACCGTAAAATATGACAGAAAAGAATTGAGGAGGCGGCTGAATTTGGAGGAGTGGATAGTTAGCCAGTTAATGAATCTGTACGACTGCGAGGTAGGACAAAAAACACTGTCATTGCTTTGACCGCGTGCAATCCTTTGTTGCAAGGAATGACAGCTCTTTCTTTACAGTCCTCGTGAACCGGTATCCCCCTCGCTCCATTTGTCATGTCCATTTTGCGCGATAGTTGCCTTGCTTTAATAAATCGATAGCTTATTAAGAGCAGCATGGCATCTTTCAATTCTTTGTCTTTATTTTGAATCGATTGTTGATTTTATGGTTATGCATTAACACATGGAAGGGCGTGGCATTATAGAACTACAGACAAAGCCATAAAACAAAGGTGAGCCTCTTGGACAGGTGCTGCGAGGAAAAATAAAAAATTGGAGCACCTAATGATTCCTTTATGCATAATTTCATCTATTCATATTTCATCGAAAATTGGGCTTGCCTTATTTGTTAATGTGACGGATCTATATGAGGATGGAGCTCCTGATGCATTAACAAAGACATGGATTCCAATCCCAATATATTTATGTCTACAGATGCACAAAACCAGATATCGCTGATTAGGATTTTTATGTCTATCGCACATATATACAGTAGGTGACACTGGTCAGGATGGGTTTTCTGTCTTTCTTTCGGCCCCCTGGGATGTTTGGGATCACCCTTCTAGCCATTGTGATGATGTCATCTGTTCAGACATGCAAAGCATGCTTCACTTTGAGCTTGACTTAACCTCCAGGGCTAATATAACTGACCTAGATTATGTGGTGTAAAACTAGGCAGCTCTTGAAATGAGATTGTTCTGTATGTGCTTTTCAGCCCAGCGGTAGGCCTCATCCTAAGCTAAAATCTGGCTTTGGGAATTCACATTTCGCTTTGTCTCATTGACACTATACAGAATAGCCTGAATCCTTTGTATTTGTTTGAAAGCCTGCTTTTCTGGTGATAAGTGTCCACTGACTAATGGTTTCTGATATCAGAATACTACAAGTTACAATAATATTCATATAATAAGGAAGAAGATAATAGAAGCACACATATTTAGACTTGGGAAATGTCATCTGAATCCCACAGGTTATTCATATATTAATGTGGTCTGACAGGAGAACTCGTCCATTATATTGCTAGTCTCAGTGATGTTTGGTCCAATTAGGTTTAGAATGCCCTGAGCAAAAACTGAGAAAAAAAAAAAGAAAAAAAGAGAAATGTTTGTACCTAAGAGGATAATGATGCACAGTGACATATTACGTAATACAATTTTTTTTATTGTGGTCTTTTTTAGTAGCACGGACAAAGGTAGGCTCAAATGTATTTTTGTTTAATGGTTAGATCTGTGGCTTTCAAATCATCTCCACACACCACTGAGACAATGTTGTGCCAATAATGGCTGTGTTTTACAGTCAGGTGTACATTGGCCATTTTTTCACTGAGCTCACATTATTTAAATGCAAGTGTGTGATCTGGCTGGGTGATCTTGGCTACTTAGTAAATAAATAAATCAACATACATAAGTATTTACACTATTGTTCAAAAGTTTGGGGTCAGAAAGATTTTGTAATGTTTGTTTAAAGGCTGCATTTATTTAAACAAATTAAAATCAGTAATATTGTGAAATTAATTTTCAAATGTATTTTATTCCTGTGATGATAAAGCTGAATTTTCAGCATCATTACTCCAGTCTTCAGTGTCACATGATCCTTCAGAAATCATTCTGATATGCTGATTTGCTGCTCATGAAACATTTCTTATTATTATCAGTGTTGAAAATGGTTGTGCTGCTTAATATTTTTGTGGAAACATATTTTTTTCATGATTCTTTGATGAATATAAAGAAAGAAAAAAACAAAAATATTTTGTAACATTATAAATGTCTTTACTCTCAATAAAATGTGTCCTTGCTGAATAAAGGCATTAATTTCTTTCACCAACAACCAATAAAAAATAAAATAAAATAAAAACATACTGACCCCAAACATTTGAATGGTAGTGTATATTTAATTAGAATGTAGGAAATCGGTTGTCTGGGACATCAGTCAGTTATACGGTTTGCAGTCTTTATACAAAAGTATGTAAAATAATATTTTTTTCTACTAGCCTTGATTTGGTCTGGCATTGTTTTACTCAATATTTCCACTGTCCACAACACATACAGGTGCTGGTCATAAAATTAGAATATCATCAAAAAGTTGATTTATTTCAAGAATTCAAGAAACAGGTGAAACTAATATATTACATAGACTCATTACATGCAAAGTGAGATATTTCAAGCCTTTATTTGTTATAATTTTGATGATTATGGCTTACAGCTTATGAAACCCACGAAATTAAAATCCTAGAAAATTAGAATATTACATGAAATCACACAGTAATACCATGGTCATTGAACCAGGTTTTGGTTCTTTTGGCAGTGTGGGCAGGTGCAAATCCTGCTGGAAAATGAAGGAAGCATGAAGTGCTCTGAAAATGTCCTGGTAGACGGCTGCGTTGACTCTGGATTTAATAAAGCACAGTGGACCAAAGTCCTCTTTTCTGATGAGAGCAAATTTTGCATCTCATTTGGAAACCAAGGTCCCAGAGTCTGGAGGAAGAATGGAGAGGCACACAATCCAAGATGCTTGAAGTCCAGTGTGAAGTTTCCACAGTCTGTGTTGGTTTGGGGAGCCATGTCATCGGCTGGTGTTGGTCCACTGTGCTGTCCACTCAACGCAGCCGTCTACCAGGACATTTCCAGAGCACTTCATGCTTCCTTCAGCAGACAAGCTTTATGGAGATGCTGACTTCATTTTCCAGCAGGATTTGCACCTGCCCACACTGCCAAAAGAACCAAAACCTGGTTCAATGACCATGGCGTTACTGTGTAATCACTGTGTGATTTCATGTAATATTCTAATTTTCTGGGATTTTGATTTTGTGGGTTTCATAAGCTGTAAGCCATAATCATCAAAATTATAACAAATAAAGGCTTGAAATATCACTTTGCATGTAATGAGTCTATATAATATATTAGTTTCACCTGTTAAGTTGAATTCTTGAAATAAATCAACTTTTTGATGATATTCTAATTTTATGACCAGCACCTGTTCAATTACATATAATTAGATCTAATATTTTTATTTGTACTATATATATTTTTTTGTAATAAAAGCTGAAAATTGTATAGCTATATTATAACTCCATGACAGCTATAAATTTATAAACCCACTGCGAATGATGGAAGAGGCACCAATATGCACTCTTTAGTAGGAGAAGGTAAGAAGGTGTCAGTAGGCCTGTGTAATCCACATTAATGTGTCCTGATTTGGCCACAGAATACCATGATTGACCAGTCAGAATGAAGTATTCTAAAGAGCCAATGGCTCCAGAAGTGCTGCACTAGTCTGTAAATATTAAATGAATGTGGTGCACTGACCTCCAGCTGATCACTGTGATTAAGTAATAGATGCAGGAGAAAGTGTTTTAATTCACGAGTAGCACCACTGGGAAGCTTTTGTCAGTTGTAGCGTGCTAGAGCGACTCTTCAAAATGGGTCAGTGTGAAGGGTTTTATAACAGACCTGATTCTTAATGACTGCAACAGCACATACACTTGAAGAAAAACCTGCGACAATTCCTTCCACAGCAACTTTCCTCCCCCGTCTTCCTCAGCACACATAAACTAGCACAAAAGCACTACAGGAAACAGCAAAATGAGAGTGAATCTCTGATGGAAAGCTCCTTTCTGTGACTGCAAACTAGCTGCAATAAGACATACAAATCCAGAGTTGTACACAGCAGAGGTTGAAGCTCTGGTTGTGCTTTCATTCACTTATTGTATCTCAATCTAATAAGACATCAGACTGCATGGTGTGGATATGGTGGTGTTGTCTTTGTAAGCCAACAGGAAGCGAATGGAGATTGTTTTTGTCACAAGCATATGCACACACAATAAATCGCACATGGACATGAGGATCAACCCATCCTGTTGTGCAGAGAGGATGTCATGCACAAAGGCCAGAGATGGCTTAATTTCTGTTCTCAGATGAAAAATGCTTGTCACTGGGGCAGTTTCCTTAAAGGGATAACTTTGTATCTTATCTACCACTAAAAGACACATAGTAGTACCTTAGAGATAGTCCACCAAAAAAAAAATAGTTCCAAACCTGGACTTTCTTTCTTCTGTAGAACATAGAATATATTTTGAAGAATGTTGGTTACTAGTTTCAGTTCCCACTGACTTCCACTTCCGTTCTCTTTATTATTAACCCTCATCCTCTCCTCACATTCTGTAACAAATCCTTCCCTTGTGGGTCAATGTAAAAAAGAAAAAGAAAATTGAGTTTCGGGTCAGAATTGACCTGAGGTAAGGATGAGTTAATGTGGTGCAGTTTTATCATCCGTCACTGTGCTGTTAAAAAGTCATAATTGCGTGATATAAAGCCAGAATTGAGTTTATATCTTGCAATTCTGACTTCTTTTCTCGCAAGTCAGAAAAAGCCAGAATAGCAAGATGTAAA
This sequence comes from Abramis brama, assembly GCF_963993115.1. Classification (NCBI taxonomy): domain Eukaryota; kingdom Metazoa; phylum Chordata; class Actinopteri; order Cypriniformes; family Leuciscidae; genus Abramis; species Abramis brama. The sequence continues at coordinate 17,566,201 of NC_139977.1, forward strand.
CTCACATAATTTTTTTTTTTTTTTGCTATAAAAAGTAGCAATTATCTTTAAAACAAGCTTCCATAAGTTCATGATCTGACCGCCTTTCTGTGGCTTGTGAATTATTCACATTCACTCTTTTTTTTTTAACAGGAGCCCCCATTAACATCTCTCATCAGTGGTTCTGTATTTTGCAGGAAGATGAGGTGCCTGAGCTGGAAATAGATGTAGATGAGCTTCTGGATCTGTCCAGCGATGTCGAGAGAGCCATTCGAGTGAAGGTATAATCAGATTTACTAGATTCAGTTCGCTTCAGATATCTTCCCCTAAGAACATTACACAAGACTTTCACCCCTCTCTGCTGAACTGCGCTCCAGTAAGCGGCATCTGCAGGTGGTTTGACAGTAATCCTTCCAGTCGCAAGCTCTTCATGAAGAATGACTTTTCAGCAGGAGATTTATTTCATCATTTTGTGTCAGCTTTCATTGGTACACAGTTGGAAAAACAGCAGATTAGTCTGAAAGTCATTAAGTCTCCATTTCCATTTTTCAGATGCTGCTGGTCGACTGTTATAAGCCTAATGATGTAAGTGCCATTTTGAATATTAATAGCATTAGCAATTAACTTCATTACAGGAAGTCTTGTTATTCTCCGAGCCATTGAGTCTCTGGAGAGAAATGTGCTTTTTCTCACCACCTGCAGGACTTTGTGGCGGCGCTGCTGGAGAAGGTCAGAGGGATGCAGAAACTGAGCACCCCACAGAAGAAAGGGGAGCTGACACCATGAGGTCGTGTCAGCTCCTCCCCACCACCACAAAAACAACCTGTCACTCCAAACCCAGAGGAGAGATGCAGGCATGCAGACCCAACCACTAAACCACAGCGTCTGTCAAACGGAGATCAATGATACGAGCCCAGCCAAGCCAACCTCAGCTACAGGTTGACCAACTGTTTTTACTTCGTCTTAGTACTGTTTCAGCATATCTTACATGTAGAGAGTGTGGTAGTGTCCCTTTAGCTTAAAACCCGTGGTGATTTAGGGAAAGGAATCGAATGGTTGATGTTACGGTTACACTGTTCACTAATACACTTTTTTTTTTCAGACTCGTGACTTGGCTTGATGTGTCTGTCTGTAATCATATAGGAAGTTAGAACAAAGCTGATTTCTTTTTACCCCCTTTTTTGACGGTCTCTCGCATCTGCTGTCTTTCGTAAGGGGCGAAACGATTTTTTGCAGGCCAGAAAATATTAGTTTTAGATATAGGGTTTCAGATTTTAGGGTGTGTTGATGTAAGTTGGGAAGAGGGAGGGGGATGAGAATTGTGAACTTGTGTTTTTTGTAAGCCATTTTTAATCTACCATTTCTAGGAGAAAAAAAAATACACACACACACACACACACACACAACAGGTCTGTGCTTAGTACTACTGTTTTTAAAAAATCATTTGACTGAGGAAAATTAAACTAGTTTGAAGTTCTTTAAGGATGAAGAGTAGCAATACTGATTGAGTGAATTTGCCAATTTGTTACATCTGATATTTTTACTAACTTTACAAAAAAGAAGAGTATGCCAAATTGTGATGAAGGCTATGAATGAAGATGCTTTGTTGGTGTAGGCCCAAGGTCAATACTAAATCAAGCTCAAAGCCCGCATATCTTTTGTAAATAAAACGTTTATTCAATTTCAAGTGAACACTTTAAGAAACTGTTTAGAACTTGTTGGAATGGCAAAAACTGTACTGTGTGCACTCTCACAACCAAATACATGTAGTAAGGCTCTCAAATAAAGAATGGTGCTACATACATGTCGACGTCATTCTTTTTCTAGAAAGGTAAACATCAAAAAAAACATACTGAAAGTGTGATTACCGAGCTTATTCTGTTTTTGTAACCTCTTGAATAACTGAAAAAGGTCTTTAACTTTTAACACCTGAAATTGCTATGTAGGTACATCCAATACAGCAGTGTTTGGGCCCACATATCTGTCACTATAAGTCAGATCTTCTCTCAATGCTCAACAGTTCTACTTCAAAGATGAGTGTGGCTCCACCTAGAGGAAAAACAGCAGAGTGAGACATTTCAAATGTGAGACAGAATGTGGTGCATACAGTGGTCCACCATTGTCCAACACAATTTTCAAAGATAATATTTGAAAATATTCTCTGCTATAATTGTGACAGCAGCTTTTTTAAATAAAGTGGGAAATAAACAGAAGTAAGAGTTCATGTTTATGTCATTTCTTTTGGCATTTTAATTAAGTTAGTTTTTTATTTGACAAATAATATTAAATGTATTAATAATAATGTGATGCCCTTCAGCCACATTTAAAAGTATATAAATGTCACTGTGTAAACAAAAAAGTGGCATCAGTGAGGATATTTGCTAGATATTTTCTCAGAACTAACTTCACGTTTCCTTTTTTATCTAACTGGTGTATTGCATATACTTTTTTATCGCGAAAGACCTGCTATAGATCCCTAACAAGTAAAGCTTTAGTCTTTCATTTATTGTAGAAAAATATATAAAGTGCTTGATATCAGACTCAAATTTGGATTGGACTGTGCATCATCTTACCTGGAATTTTAGGCGGTGCTCCTCTATCGCCATAACCTGTAGTTTATAAAACAGACATATATGCTTAAAATATGGACTGATTTTTTTTTTTTTAAACACATGAGACATATTACTTTTCCATAACATACTCACCAAGCTCAGAGGGAATAACCAGCTTCCTCTTCTCACCCTCACACATCCTAAGAGGAAAGAAAAGGAATGCCACATGCTAAATGGGCTTTTTATAAAACGAGACAGCAAAGATATGACAGGTAATCACATGGAGAAAGGGAATAGGACGTCAAACTGGATCTCATTTGCAGAGCACTAGGCCACAGCACATGCTAATATATTTAACACAGTTGCACACTGCCTCTTAAATCTTATCTGCTAATTCCTCTTTATTAGACTAACTCTTAAGTTCATGTCTTTAAATCCTAATACTGACTGAGAAATGATCTCAGAAGATCTGGAAATGCAGAAGAACTGCTGCTCACCCCAACAAACCCTGATCCCAGCCCTTGATGACCTGTCCCGTGCCAAGAGTGAAGGTGAAGGGCTGATTCCTCGGTATACTGCTGTCAAATTCTGTCCCATCCTCCAGTTTCCCCTGCACATAAAAAAAGACAGTTAAAATAAGACATTTTTGGGGATGAATAACATTTGGGTCAGAGAAGTATGACACTTACAGTGTAGTGCATGTTCAACACGTCTCCCTTTCGGGACTTGATAGGACAGTTGTCCACTCTTTTCTTGATTCCGATCTGCAGCTTTTTCTTTTCAGCCCCGTGCACAAGTGCCATGGGGATGGACATTAGAGTGACGGCTAATAACAAATTCATCTTCATGTCTGTGGAAAAAAAGACGACAGAACTCACACATGACAGAAATTAATCTTTGACCGCTACAATATAACGTTACCGTAAAAGTGTTAATCTGTGTTCATGCGCACTTGCGCAGGCTCGTTATCGTTTAATTGATTCAGTAAATAGTTGCGTCAGAATCAGTAGGCCTCTAGTCTAATAGGCTTAAAGTAATCTATAAGGTGCATTTTAACTAGCAAAATCTGATCATACCAGTTTTTGTAGCGTGCTGGGTTTATTTTAGAGGAAGTTAATTGGATGACGGCTACAGTTTTCTGAGGAACCATGTTTACTAGGATTTTTCGCATACTGTATCGTGTTTTATAGATTTAGTCGCCTGTAAAGAGAGACGCCAGGAATAATTTTCGTTTTGCAGTCCTCTGAATGCTTAACTGATTAATTAAAATATACATTACCTGTACAATACACTTGTCCGTCCCGAATCTCAGAATGAGTCTATCACTAGGAAGTGACGTCAGCGAACGTGGCTTCCTTTAAGCTTTACAAATTTCAGTACGTCAGATTATTTTAGAGGTTTAAGAAATAAAAAAAAGAAAACTATATGTATTTTTAATGCATTGGATATTTACCTTAATACTATGCCGCCAAACAAGACGTGGCAATATTATAGGTAGCTTCAAGGAAATACTTGGCTGGTTAAACGGGACTTTTATTCTGTTTCCCACTCAAATGAAGGAGATTGCACACACGGAGGCGCTATTTCCTCATGAATTACTTTCTTATTTGTTGCCATACAAGAGCTTAAACCCTTGTGATAAACTTTAAATACACGTTAACACTGTTATTTTCTAAGAAGAAAAGCGTTTTAATGAAGATGAGGAGTGAAATTAGTTAGGAAATCTTTTTTGTGTACTGCAAAGTATAACGTTAGGTCTTAAGGGGTTCAAATTAACACCCGCCAACCCGCCAAATGCGGGTAAAAATAACTTTTTTGGGTAACGCTGTCAAATCACTAGCCAATTTGGCGTGTTAGTTTACTCACTTTGCTGGGGAAATTCGTGTAAGCGAGTCATCGTGATCTATTCTACAGATCTGGCTTACTTGAATTTACACGTCACTAGCAACAAATAACGGCGCGCTTGTTCACTGCTATTTAAACAATAAGCTAGTGAACATTAAAAAGTATTTGGTTAACAGAAATGACATTGCTATTTTCCAACATCCTTGTTCTTTGTACTGTATTGATCTGTCCACCTAAAACACAGTTTTGGTAAAATAAAATAAATATATAAAAAGATGAGAATGAGGAAGGGAGGAAATTGCTGGATGACAGGATTTTGTTTGAATAAGAAATTAATGTATGAAATCCAAATTGTAATATAATATGTGACCGTAGTGAATAGTTAATTTCTTTCTCTCTTTTTTTTGGTTAGTAGAAGTTCTGAATGGGCGGTAACTAAAAAATTTAGAAGCCAAATTGGCCGGTGGGTGAAAAAGTTAATTTCAAACCCTGGTCTTATGTAAGCAAAGGAGATGTAGCTATTGTATAATGTAGGCCTACTGCAAAAGTTATAAGTTATAAATATCTTTATACCATGCCTGACAAAAGTGCTGAAAATATTTTGTATTCAATAGCAACAAGCTCTAAATAATTTGCCCTCAATGAAAATTAGATCTTTTTAGATTATTTTTGACCTAACTCGTTTATCACATTGATTTGAATAAGATAATCTTGTACCATATTGATATAAAATACAATGAAAATATATTCCATACTTTACCAACAACATGAAGTTAATTAAATACTACATTACATCAATGTTTCCCAGACTGCAGGGGGTTCGTGAGTTTAATGAAAAGCTATTAAGGATTAAATAATTAAAACAATTAAGATAAAAAATTTTTTTTTTTAAATAAATCAAAACATTTCCTAAAAAAAGATTGTTTACCTGCATGTCATGTGATTTCCTAAAAAAGATTAATGTTTACCTGCATGTCATGTGACCATTATCCGATATCAGAGAACCATGAATTTAATTTAATTATTATTGACTTAATTTGATTATTGACCTAACTTATTAATTAAACATTTAGGGGGTATTTATTTCAAGTAGCCTAAATATATTAAGTCAAAGAGATTCAGCTGACACAAAAGTTGGGGAATCCCTGCATTGCATGTAATTATGAAATTATGTGAATTTGTAAATTTTTAATGTGTTTGAAAGACAAAAGCCTTCCAGAGACAGAAATACATGGTTGAATGACTCACTGAATGATTATTCAAACAATAATGAATGTGTTCGTCAGGAGCTGATTAGATATGCACTGTTGCGATGTTGAGAAATCACTTCTTAAAGTGAGATGATTTCTGTAAATCCAGTGGTCAAATGCTGTGTGTGTGTCTCAGTGTTCAGTGATAGTCACATGACTGATAGTGGCTGGTCTGTGTGTGTTTTCCCACAAACCTGGAAGAACTTCGGAACGTATATAAGCAGTAGTCTTTTAAGAAAATGTAAAATATAACAAAGAAGTAGAAACCAATGAATTATGAATAATTTACTACCATCATGGAAATAACATGTAATCCTGTAATCATTAGAAAAGTGTATCGTCTGATTTTACATGTACAGTGATCAGTTACAACCAGCACTGCAAATATAATTGGGTCACACCACATATGCAAAACATTTTTTCGTTCTTATATATTTTGTATGTTGTTCAATAAACATATTTCACTACAGGCTTTACAGGGTTAAAACTACAAGTGACAGAAATCTTCTCAGGGAGTGTGGCACATATGCAATCTCCACCCTGAACAAAAGCATCATCATAATCACTTCATTCATCTCTGTCTGAAGGTTTCTCATTTCAATCCCATGAGTCACATGTGACTGTACTGTATGTGACCGCAATAAAAAAGATTTCCGTTGCTGTGGGTGACCAAAGGTGGGCAGACAGCCTTCTTCATTCTATCATTTGACTCTCTCTCTCCTGTGGCTTGTTTCAGTGAGATGGACTGAATGCAAATGAGTCAGCTGCTCTCCCCAAAATTATCTTCTCCTTTTCCCTCTCAACTGTCTCTTACTGCCCCGATAAATCACAACAGACTCAATCTATGGCCGCCGGGCGTGTTGCATTTGACCTTAAATGAATAACTTATTACAGGCTTCAGCAGATGTGCAGTAATCATGCTGTGCCTACCAAATGTCGCCATCACAGATTGTTGGTTAAAATTAATTGAAGACTTTACATTCCCTCGACAATGTGTTCATATATGTTGTTTACTAGAAAAGTTTTCGTGTTATGTTCTCCTCATCGAACGCAACAGCGACTTCCCGCTTTTTCCAGTGGCCTTGGTTTTTTATTTTTCACCATAGCGATTTAAAAAATAAATTTGAACCATAAACGCATTGTGCGATGACTCACAACATGCAAACTTTGATTTGAAATTTAAATAGTCCTGTAAAATTAAAAAGAAACCCACAACCATAAAAAAAAAAAAAAAAAAACTTTTATTAGGGATTATTGCAATGAGTTTATTTGAAAATATTCAGTTATATACAAATATACAAGTATTTGAGAGTGTAGGAAGACTGGATTGTGGGAAGCATATTCACTGTATTTATAAGGAAAATTATAGAGCTTATAGGGCATATGTCAAGTGAATATTTAATTCCATATTTTTGGAGCTTGTGGTGAGTCAGTTTTGAAAGCTTTATACATTATTGTTTCTTTATGAAGAATGTGAAAGGGATTTTTACTTCCTTAACCTTACTGTTGCACTCTATTGCATTAGGCATTTATGTGTTTCTCTGCTTCTTGTATTAGGCTTCAGTACCTGGAAAACCCATGACCATCATCACAACAATGCTGTTTTCCTAAACACGGTGAAAGCACGAGCTAGCAGAAAATGACCCTTTCAGCACAAACACATCTTTGCGAATGACTAATCAAGTTCTGGAGTCGTGAGTGATGCATTTTAATGAAAGCAACCACATTAAATCCCATCTGGCAACTGAATGTGCTCTGTCTCTCTATATGGTGAAATAATGTAACAGTCCAGAACAAGAGTTCTTTTTTTACTGGAGGGTATGAAGTGAAGTGTATTGAAGTGTTTTAGTAATTTGTTTTGTTCAATTTCCAAACTAATCAGAACTTGTAAAATGCCTTCAGCAAATGTAACTATGCACAGACTGTGTAAATATAATGCATACACAATTGAAAATATGAGAAGAGGTTTGAGCAGACGTTCTTAGAGTCAGACTTGCAGTGCTATAGTGAGAAGGTAAATACAAGCAGAAATTGAGGAAGGTCAATGGTAGTTATTGTGAGTAATGGAGCTGTACAAGTCATTGATTAGACACAGGTGACGCAGGGTCTGTAATATGGTTCACATTCCTGTCGCAGTGAACCAACATGGCCCAAAGCAGACCGTGACTAATCAGGTAAGAGTACCTCATGATAAAAGTGTAAAATCACATTGGCGGAGAGATTGAATTTACTGGGCTGGTGCAGGAAGCACACTGCCTTCTGTGCCCTTCGTGATAATAAATGTGCTAATGATGTCCTCTTCAAAATCTTGAGAAATAATGCAGTCCACGGAGACACTGATCTGCTTCAGTGGCTCTGAAATACTCTTTTATGGCCAAAAGTATCTGTGGCTGCACCAGGCCTCGGCTTTTAAGCAATCCAGTGGCAATCACAAGGGATACACTTTAATAATTTTATTTTAAGTCACAATGAATCGTATTTGAATCGTTCACAATAAGATCTAAAACAACTAAATATGGGTGATTTAAGGGTGAATAGGGTCATGGGCGAATTTTCATTTCATGCTGGGTTTAATAATAATTAAATAATATTAATTAATTTAATAATAAAGATAAATTAAGATAAAACAATAACACGTTCATATTGTAACACTTTATATTTAACTTAAATAAATGTATATTATGTGCAAACAAATTACGAGGTGGTTGTTTTGCAACAAGGTGGAGACAGTTCTGTTCACAACAGTAGACATGCTGATGAAAAATTGACAGGTACAAGAAAATTTGCGAAAAAAGTAAACACACACACACACACACACACAAGTGCGAGACAGAGAGATATCAGGGAAAATGAAGAGACTGAAAAGGAAAATTGAAGTGAAGGTGCAGTTAAAGAGAGAACTATTAATTATTTTGCATGGCCCCAGCCTAAGGATTTAAACCTTATTTATGTGATGGCCATACAAAAAATAGGGTTGTCTGTGGTTTCAGAATTTGTTGTGGGTGTATGGGATGGCCTGGATGAGTGTGAGATTTCCCGGCCTGAAATTTTGTCCCAGTCCGGCCCTGTACTACATGGTGGTTTTTCCAGCCTGGATACATCCATTAGCTAACAAAATTTGAAATGCAAGTTATTTTTTATTATTGTATTAATATGATGTGAGGTCCAGTTACCAACCAGACACTAAAACAGGCTACTTTTTACTTAAGTACATGTCAGAGCCCATACTTCTTTAACTTGAGTAAAAAAAAGTGTAGTCCGTAATTCAACTTTTACCAGAGTCTTTTTTAAACATGAGTATCTGTACTTCTAGGATGTGTGTCTAGGATGTGTGAAGGATGTGTGTACTTTTGCCATCTCTGATCCTAATGCTAGGAAAGTGGTTATATATTTTCATCAATGTGAATGTCTCAGTAGAGCATTATTTGTTTGTTCACTGTGGATTCTTTGGTAAATCAGTAGCAATTTCGGCGCAAGCTTTGCAAACAGACTTTTACCATATGGACTCGACAGTATTGCCACAACATTAAAGTAACTGGTCACAGATAAGGCATTAGAATTAACACAGTGATTTATGATATTAAATGATTCATGTACAGTCAGAGGTTCTTTGTCTATGTGTCAGTAAATCAACCCGTGACTAAACGGTCAACTTCACATTGTTTCTCTTAGTAGGATGAAAGTAAAATGTTATTTAAACTGTTGTTAAATTATATATAGAAAGCAATCAAGGAACCCCCTTTACAAAACTCTTGTTTTAATCAACAAATCTCTTATTTACATTGTGTTTGCACCATGGTTTGCACTGTTAATTATGATGAAAGCTTTTGTTAGTGTGCAGAAATCGAGTTACAATGACGAGAACACTTCATTCATGCGCTCAACATGTCTGTGATTGGCTACATGCTCATCACTGCAACCTTTCATGCCACGATCTAAATATAATGCCATAGATCTAAATATAATCAACACTTTTCACGATTAGTTAATCTTGAGAGCTGTAATAGTAAAAAATGTAATGTAAAGGTTTTGAGAAAGTTCCACATGTAATACTTATTTCATATGCAAAGATGTCAGCCAATCACAGCAATGGGCGTTTACACTGAAGTCTCACAGCAGACACGCCCCTTTAAACAAAGCGTTCAAATCAGAGGGCTAAAATCAGTGTATGTGCAAATTATGACAATTTTTTATTTGTAAAAATCATACTAACATTATAAGTGCACCCCAGGAAACATTATAAAACAATAAAACAATGCAGATCATGGCCACTTTAAAATAAGCTAAAACAACTGAAAATCTAGATATTTGTTTGTATTTGGTTATTTTTATAACAAAAATAGGTTTATATCTTTATGTATTTTTTCAGCTATACCAAGCTCTAAAATATTTTATTGGGGAGAATTTGTGAGTGGGGGAGCCATCACATATGTTGTGAACATCGGGGAGGCCTTGAAGTCAAAAAGGTTGAAATCCACTGCTCAAGAACCACCTTTCTGCCCATATAATGCAAACCCTAACCCTTTTAGTGACAGATCTGCATGTGGTGTATCCAGACTCATGTGACATAAATGTGACAAAAGGTTCCTGAAATAAACTGTGAATCTGATGCACAAGGACCTGCAGAGCAATCAAAGACCTTTTACCGAATCTCTGCCGATAACTCCCACTTGTCAGCTACGTATCTGGGATGAGGCAGCATTAACTCATAAGGTATGACCTTTTCCAATCAGACTATCATTATATTCTCATCACAGTGAGAGCTTCTCTTTCATAAGACAGTATAAACAAGGATTGCAAATTGGACTGTATACACTCAACTAGGCAAATTAAGCAAATGGCTGCATATTCAAACCATACAAATGAAGCCAATTAGGCATTTGCATTCCACTGAGTCGAGGCAGCTTCTCTCTGCCCCTTGCCTTAACTCGTCAGGGTAGCAACGTGCCCACAGACTAATCCAATGAGAGGGTTTCTGTCTTTCCACCAGCCCTGCAGCCCTCCGATCATGTAAATCAAGCACGTAATGATGACAAGGCTCAAGTCCAAACGAATACGAGAAGTGGATGTGGTTTACAGATTCAGGCATGGGAGAGCAGGACCAAGAGTCGAGCCCTGGTCTCAAACAGCTTGTTCAACTCCCAGCGGTACAAGAGCTGCCTGCCCACCAGCACAGGGATGGATGAGTGGACTCGACTGCCAGCTGCCCCCGAGGATGAGAGGAAACAAACTGAATCTCACTCCAACCAAACGCAGACTTCCATAATCACCTTCCTCTCAGCACAAGGGACAGACAGAAAGACCGAAGCTAGTCCTAAGAGCTGCGAGGCAGTGTCAGATCTTCAGGCGGACAGATGGAAGCAGGGGATTCATTTCCAGGTGAACAGCCGTTATCTCGCTGATGGATTTTGAAGAACTCCCAGAAAACCTATAAGATCATGATGAAACAAGGAGGCTGTGCCCGAATACCCAGACCTACTTTCATAGTATAGGCCTGCACTGAAATGGGAAAACTATCTACTGATGAGCTGTCTGTAGGCATTTCTAAGTTTGTCCTCTCCACGTTTTGGGAAATAAAAATAATTATATTTCAAGAGCTTCATTTTGCCTGGCCAACGGGACTAGCACCCACTTACCAGCTTTTCTGCAAATCAGTTATGACTACTGGGTGAACGCTACGCCATCTCATTAATATACATAAGCCATGCTGACAACTTAGCAGCTTTTCGGCAAATCAGTTACAACTACAGGGGGACTGCCATGCCACCTATTTAATATTCATTAGCCACTCTTGACAACTGTAAGCACTGCATTAAAACAAATATACAAAAAACCTACTCAAAACGTAAGATACAACCATAATTCCTTTGAAATTGTACTGTACATTAATCAAGGCTTCAAATCTGGGTAAATATAAAAAAATTTCCTCATGTTCACCCTTGTCTTCGACCCAGGTTTGTGACTTACCAACAACCACAAAAACAATTTACTAAGCTGTTTAATAACTTAAACAGGTAACACTTTGTTTGATGGTTCACAGACATTCTGTAAGCCCGTCTAAATCGGTCCAATGGCGGTTTCCGATTAAACGGGTGAAGGCCTCTGCGCGTTACTGTCTTTCCGTGTGGCAAAGTAATTTAATTCCATTTAAGCTTTTATCTGACTCCATTTTATCATGACCTCGAATTTAGGTTAGAATGCCAAGTGTTTAATGGTCATTTATATAAGTTTAGCAGCACATTTGATTATTCTTTTCAGCTCTTTACTTATATTTTACCTGTTCATATTAGGAAGCTATGCCGCTTTGAGGTCCTCACGTCTTCTGTTTAACGCAGGTCTCACGATCACAAGCTTGTCAGTTTGGTCACTAAACAGAGGTAATTGGCTATATACCTGAGATGGTCTTTGGTATAACCCACATGGAATTGCATACAGTTGAATTTAACGTAACGTTAACGTAACATAGAAGTCAATCAACTTTACTTCTCTCATAATAGCTTTAGGATTGGCCATGCCGTGGTTTCCCACATACACTTATCTAAAGGAACAGTAAATTAAAACAGAGGTAAGACACACCCAAATTTAGGTTGGTCAAGCAGCATTTTTTGCTGTCCTAAACGGAAATTCACTTTTTGTCTTTGCAAACCAAGTAGGCTACACTTGAATTAGTGCCAAATATTAGTCGTCACTAATCTGATGCAGACTTGCGGTAACATACGAATCCTACGAATGTAACAATTTATTATGTCAGGTAAATGTATCATGCCAATTTCATAATCATTTCGAAGATAATCAATACAATAACATCAATATGCTCAGAGATAAAGAGTAAAAGATGTAGGCTAAACCTGACATTTAGAAAAATACATAATGCTGAAGTCTTTGAGGTCCTTCAACATTATGGGCTGATCTGAGTTACAGAATCGCCCTGAGCCTCTCGTTGCATTTCTTTATATAGATAGAAACTTCTTTCACATGGAAACATTTGCTAACAATGGTAATTTGCATTCAGAGTTTACACCTTTTGGGCAGGATGCCATTTGCCTGGAAGACACACCCTCCTCTGTGTGCAAGTTATCTCTAAACTCTTAAGAACTTTTTTACCTTTTGGTTTACTTCTTTGGGAATGAGACATTTGTACCAGTCACACTGAGACATTTCAAATGATACCAGACATGTATAATACTGTATGATAATTATTCACATTAAACCATATAGATATTTGGGTGAATTTTGGTGATCTCAGCATGAGAGAGAAGGAGTGGGGGAAGATGGAAAGAGATGTATTTTGAGGTGAGACTTGCATCTCAAATGGTGATGCTAACTTCACAAGAGAGAGTTTTCCTTTGTTTTCTCAGAGAGTTGCCCTTTCTTCCAGTTCTTCCAGTCTTACACTACTAATTATAAGTAACTTCACAACTACGTTAACTTATACCAACCCAAAGCCTGTAACACCCAACCGTAACCTAACAGTCTACTACTGTATACTTTAATGAGAATTAGTTCACATGATCTTACAAAGTTACTTATAATTAGTAGAATGTCCAAAGTGGACCATCGAAATAAAGTGTAAACCTTAAATATAACCATGAGGAACACTGCTTGCATTCTTCAAATTTCCAGCAGAAAATCTGTCATCTGTGTGTTGTTTGCCTACTGTATGAATACAGAGATATACAGGAAAGTACATTTAGATGACAAGCAAAAAAATGCTATATTTTTAAAGGGCTTTTTGGACAGTAGCATTGCAGGACTACTTTGGAATCGACTGTGGCTTCATTGAGACTCATTGATTTATGCAAGAGGGATGTGTAGGATAACCCCAAAGGCAAGGAGAAAAGGCTAGAATTACAGAGCTTATGAATATTTGGTGACACTGTGGTATTACAGAGTGGCAGGACCAGACTGTGAATATTCATATCTAATTCATCACTGTACCTACAAGCCAGGTGTAGACAAGGGTTCCAATACTTTCCTTGAATACATGATAACAGAGCTCTAACAGCCGGAAGGTACGTGGAATAATACGGCGGCCTTTCAGGGTTATAGTGATAAAAGACTAGTGGAAAAAGCGAGAGAGAAAGAGAGAAACAGTCAGGAAACAGTCAAGTCGAGAGAGTGTGAAGGAATGATAGGGTAAAAAAAGAGATGAAAGCTGGGCGATGCAAATAGGATTGTGGGATCGACAGGCATTGGCAAGGAACATTGATTTGTACATCTGCTGATAAGACTGCCAAAGTGTCTGAATAACTGCGAGATGATAAGCTGAACTCTCTGATCCTGCTGAGGAGCTAATAAAGACTTAATCTACTGTGTTTTAACAAGGACGTATGCCACATTCACACCTACATTTGGGTCATTAAGTTACATCCAAATTAAAAAACAGTTCTAAAATTAGATTTTATTTAATGCTTCTGAGTCATTCTCCCTCTAATTAAACACACCCACTGTCATCATATTTATGAGATACATCAGATACGAGACTGACCAACATAAACAAACCCTGCAGAGCTTCATCCACATACATCAATCCATCAGCTGAGCAAATCAACTCACCCCACACTTGCTGCCAGAATAGAACGAGCATATGGATGCACAGGGGAGCTTCATCCATCACTCCTACATTATCCCACAATCCTATATCCCGTTTTGCCACAAGCGCACCAATATGGAGCCATCAGTCAGCAGTATCATTGGCAGGCTGACTATGCCCAATCATAAGACTCTAACAAGCTAATGAACTTAATTATTCACATGATGGATCTTATATTATTCCATCTCTTCCATTATACAGATGGTTTCTCCCAGCCACATGTAGCAGGCAGACGGACGATCAATAAGCAGAGTTTATTGGAGACATGTTATGTCATCTGCATGTGAGATCCCATGATTGTAGATATTGATCTGAATGGAACCCACTCAAACAATGACTCATAAAAGTTGTCATGTCAAGCTGTTTTTAACATGTGGTTTGTGTTTTCACGTGAATATCGACTCCTTGAGAGAATAAATCGAAACAATTGCATCACCACGTGCAAGTTTTGATTTATGCTGTAAAATATCAACCATCAAACAAGACACAGGAGACAGTCTGTTAAACTTTTATTTATTTATTTATTTATATATATTTTCTCCAACTTTTTTAATGCTAAAATAACATACAAGGGTATGGTGCATTAGTATTTGCATGATATCATTCTCATTATCAAAACAGATCGAAAGAGATGAACTTCACAGAAATAAAGACTTTCAAATGGAAAGATAACGAATGCTATTAAAGGCATCAGATCTGAAATGTCACACAGATTAGTTCCAATTCCCTTCAGAACTTTCCCAATTTCAAACAGTCTATGCACAGAAATATTTACCCTGTAAATTTACCCAGTTTGAATTAACAATGTGCCAAGTAGATATGCATCAGCAACATATGCTACATTAAGATGATGCATGACCCATTTAACAACTTTGATACATACTGCATTGTTTGCAGCATAAAAAAAGACAGGCGTCAACCACTTCTCGACTCTAAAACTCTCAGAATTGCCGCAAGGGTCACTGACTTGATGCACTGTCAGAACTGATAGCATTGAACATTTCTCCAGAGATTTTCAGACACCTTGTCAGTGCCCCATACATGATATGGGAACCAAATAAAAGTCCAAAAGCCAACAGGAATCTTCCCTCTCACAACAAATCCCCTAGTTTTGTGCCTATCACAACTCCTTAGCACTGTACTCATGTAAACTGAGATGTATTTGTAAGACAACACAGAGGAACAATCTCAAATATGACTGTGGTGATGAGATGGATTGTTTAGAGAACGTTTTGTGCTCTAAAATCGACATCTAAACAACATTAGCTTAATTTTAATGGCAACATCCATTTGAAGGGACGATCATTACATTTATGGGCTTGTACAATTCACACAGTTAAAACAATGTGCTCTAGTCTCCACCTTGGGATGTTAAGATAAGCAAGAAAATATCGTTGCAGGCTATTGGTCCTCATGAAGAATTGGTCTACTTTGAGTCAAGACTGCTAAAACCATTTCAGTCGCACCCCAATGGACCTTGTTTGCCACAAAAGCCATGCATCTCTTAGATTTCAGGCTGAGTGATTTCTATTAGTTGAATGCCGTTGAATAAAACCTGATTATCTGTTACGAATTATATCAATCGTGTTCAACAAGGGAAATTAAAGAAAGGTGGAGAATACAGCCATTCAGTGTCATTACACCAGCCATGAGGCATCTGCCGCTAAGGGGGAATGTAACAGGACAGTGAAATAAATTCACATTAAGACTGAGAGCAATTGGAACACAAGCACAAGATGAGCCCTGGGAAAAGGACGTTCCGCCTAAAGCCTACGTTCCAACTCAATATGCGCAGAAGCTGCCGCGGAGTCTATAAGTGCTCTTCAATATAGACTCATCGATCCTCGTCGGGCTCAATGGGGCTCACTTCAGCCCAAAACATCTGGGTAACTATTCTCCACCTTTACATGATATACAACTCAAGTGTAAGGCTCAGGAGACGGGGTCGGATCCATTCCTGCACTTACGTTCCCAGCAAAGCAAGCAAGGCCATTGGTCAAAACATTGGGTGTATGAGACACGGCAATTTGTCTTGAAATAAATTGCATTCGCTTAGTAATTCAAGAAAGATAATCTCTGACATAAGACTTCTATATATAAGGGACGACTTGTGCATATGATTTTGTGAGAATTGTTTCAGATTTTTAGTGCTTTTAGTTTATGTAAACAATCATGACCAAAGTGACGAAACAATAAGACTTAGGAATTCAACTAATTAAATCTCGTTCTGTCATTAATTTATTGCTTGCTATATTTTCAGTGTAAATCTTATAGTTTTTACTACATTCAATAATACTAATTAAAGACTGACAAACATTTCTCTGTCTACAGAATAACACTAGCTCACATCCTCATCACGCATAAATTAAAGTGATTGAGGATCACAAAAGCACATATAACACAACAGTCAAAGAATTCAAGCTGGAAAGTACAAGCTTTTTCAGCTTTCATCCATCGTTTTTTGAGATCCTGTAAAAATAAGCTTCTACTAAAAGGTGTTAGCCTCTATATGTGTGTGTCACTAAAGTTTGTGTGTTTAGCCTTGCAGGGATTGGCCGTGGTGATGTTTCCTGCTGTTGGCCTTCATGATCTCTATTCAGTGATTTCCAGAATAAGATCATCTCCTTCCAGGGTGCTGTCGGTGGCCACGTAGATCTTGGTCACGATGCCGGAGAGAGGAGAGTTCACCACCGTTTCCATCTTCATGGCGCTGAGGACGCAGAGCGGTTGTCCTTTCTCCACCTGCTGGCCCTGCTTCACTTTCACCTCTACCACCTTACCGGGCATAGGAGCTCCAATTTGCCCACGTACGTCTTTCAGGGCTTTAGGGTGGAAATGCATCTCCTACAAATCCAAGAAAATTGATATAGGTTGGCAGGACTTCAGTTTTATTTACACACACATGCAACATATTCTATTCCTATTCTGCCTCAGTTCAAGCGGCAGCGTGGATCAAGCGCACGTGAACCGATCATCTCATCTCCTCTTTACTAATAGTTAGTTACAGCATGAAATAAACATGGGTGAACACCAGACGGTATGTTAAAAGATACATCACGACTTATCGAAATGAATCCTGTTTCATGAAATGACTCAGTGTTTATATCAGGGAAAGACGTCAATAAAGCAGCTCTGTAGGCAATACAATATCACAACGTTTTATTTACCTCAAGTAAGCTACTCAATGTCCATAAACTCATTAGTTAGGCAGAAAAAATAACTCCGGAGAGCATTTTGCTAAATATAGGCACTATACCTTATTTATTTTTTTTACTTAACCTTGTCATTATTTAATGCATGTTTGAATAAATCTGTCATGAAAGAAAGTTATTACAGTTTATTGTCATTTAAATGTTTATATTTAACCAACTGGAGTAGAAACAATTCAGTTATTAAAAAGTTGATATAAAAACTGCCTAATGTGCAATGTGAGTTGTACAACTCAGCATTAGATATTGGATTGTTGATCATTAAACAAGTTAGATTAATTAATTGATTATTAATCTATTATTTATTTTTGTTTTGCATCCTGAATTTTCGGTTTTGGCCCAGAATTTTAATTTCGGTGCATCCCTAATAAACAATGTTATTGTAACTATATTGTGGACACCAAAATAGTTATCATTAGCCTTAAGACTACAATAAAAAAAAAAAAAGCTGAAACTAGAAAACGCATTGGAAACCCCTATAAAAACTAAACTAAATTTAAAATAAAATAGAAATAAAAAACTAAACTAAAAATGTGAAACTATAATAAGCCTGTCTGGTTTCACATGATGTACCAATTTTGTTTACGCTGTTTATGTGTTTTACTTCTTGTAACTCTACTTAGGAAACAAGCTGTTTCTACCTTCAAGCAACTGGTCCAAAAAACATGACCAACTTTCTAAAATGAAAAATCCCTCCCTTTAAAGTTGTAAGTAAAATTCAGAAACACACCTTCATGGCCACGGTGTCTTTGACCAGGACGGATCTCAGCTGACCATTGAGCTCAAAGAACACCTCTCTCTGACCGGCTTTATTAAGGTCTCCAAGAGCCAGAGCCTTGATATGAAGCGTCTTGCCTCGCTCCAACTCCACCTGAGACAGACAGCAGAGATACAAGCACAGGAAATAAGGAATGTAGGAATGGATCATGGATGACAGGAAGATTTATGGCACAGTAACAGCAAATAAAAATGTGAGGCTACTTCAGTTTAATAATTTCTTTATTAAAAAAGAAATACTCCCACCTCAAACTCTTCAGCAATCTTAGGTCCATCCAGGAAGAGTCTAGTGTCTAGACAATCCACAGGCCCAAAGGTTCTAGTGAATTCTTTGAACTCCTGGAACACTTTGGGGTACATGGCTGCTGACATCACATCCTCAGGGGTGATTTCATCACCGTAAGCTTCTTGCAGCTGCTTCTCCAAGGCCTGGAAATCCATGGAAGGCAGGGTAGCTCCAGGACGTCCTTCCACACGAGGAAGAGACTTCAAAACCTGTGCCACAAATAAGTGATGAGAGCCTGAGAAAAGAGCAGGTGCCTGAATAGACAATAAACGTATATTTCCTCAAATATTGGTGCTACACTGAATTTTCAAGCTGCTCGTAAGCGGATGATGTAGAGCGTTCGCAATCCCCCTAAGACCCACACAGAATCCAGGAATATTTATAACCAATCATTACCAGGAGCAGGATTAATCTCTCCCTGTTGCTTCATTTAGTTGCATTCAAGTTGTGAATAATTAAATTTGAAATGATGAAATGTCTGTATTTTTATTCTGTAGAGCAAAGACTTCAGAATACACACCACAGACCTAAATACATTTTATTTTATACAAGCAAACAATCGCTTGCATAATTATGAACAATATTAATGTTAAAAAACCAGATGGGGAAAAAATAAGGTCAGTGCCAAGTTGCTCAAATGTGTTTTTCATCTAAAATATATGCAAAGCAGATGGCCTACAAATTCTGTAAATAAATTAGCTTCATACTTGCATGTGCAAAAAAGCTTTAGCACAACCATTGTTCAGTTCTGGTGTGAGACACATTTGTTAGAGAAACAGCTAATCTTGCACAGGAATGGCTGCTGGGTAATTGGGGCGTTCAAAACAAAAGGAATGACATGGTTTTCCCGTACGTATCTCTGACAAGCACAAAACAGTGTTAATGCACTCCAGAGACTGTAGAGAGATACACAGAGAAACCCTCTCTTCAACTGAATCCCACCACAGAGATATTCAATAACTTGTATTTGTGCAACTGGGTTTTCTCTTCTTTCTGATCTCAACTCAAGCCGAGCAGAGACTTAAACTCGAGTTCAACTTACTTTAAAACAATCGATTCTAAATCCTCCTTCCGACCCTTCTACATTACCTTCATCCTAACCTCTGTCCCCACAGAATGTCTTGATTCCATATTTCCATATTATCTTAATTTGTGATTCTTTTTTTACCATGGCTACGAAATTACCATGGCTATTAAACTAATAGGATAGTATTCTGAACATTAGTCCTGTGTTGGTCACACATCCCTGATAACAGGGTTATTATAGTTAACTAAAACCATTAAAAAAACAAAAAACAAAAAAACATTTTCATTACTTACACCAACTCCAACCACTAGTTCTAACCAAGACACTTAACCTTCAGTTCTAAATCCTGCCATGTTGCTACCTTAAATTTTAACCTTAAACACTATTCATAACTTATTTTGTGTTCAACAGATATTTTGAAGAATGTTATTTAAAGAACATTGGACCCCATTGACTTTAATTGTATAGGCAACAACAGTTAAAAACCATTTTTGAGTTCCACAGTAGAGAAAAGTCATACAGGTTTGGAACGACATGAAGGTGAGTGAATGGTGACCAAATCTTCATTTTTGGGTGAACTATCCCCTCTAAAAACCACAGCTGTAAAACATATTTAAATGAATAGCCATACGGCATTTAATAAGGTATCTTGTCACACTAGTTGTATTTCAACAGATTGAGTGATAAATCCGCTGGGTGTGTCGTACCTTTGACCTGAAGGGCTCCGGGAATCCTCCGTGGGGGATGCCGATGTGTCCTTGCAGGAACTCTACCACGGAGAGGGGGAAAGACAGCTCATCTGCTCTCTCCTCCACTTCTGCCCGAGTCAGAGAGTTCTGCACCATGAACTGTGCCAGATCGCCCACAATCTTAGAGGAGGGTGTCACCTGAACGGAGGGAATGAGAGGAGAAGGACAGATAAAAGTGAGAAATGAAAAGACATGCTTGCTTAGGCCTCCATCGATACATCTCAGCTCTCCACCAGCCCAACCAGCCAATCTAAACTAGGAGTAAGAGAGGAGACGAAGTGCAGTGGCAAACAGAAACACGGCTTAGGGAGTAGATAACATTTGCGTCGTAAGGACAAAAGGGTAGAAAAATGTGAGAAAGAGAAAAGAGAGAGGCGCTAATGAAACCCAACGCTAACTGGCGCTTGTTAAGCAGCGCACCGCTCAGTCTCGATATTGACAATATTAACAGCGAGGGGGACCCTGAGAACAGAAAGCCGACTATCTTCGATCATTTAATTAAGCCCAGGGAAATGAAAAGCAGCAAGGCAAGACCAAACGCTCACAGACGCCTTTGATTGGAGGAGATCAGTCAGAGCCTCTCTGAAACACAACAGATAAGCTTTCCTTAAAGCTCTTCCCAGTTGATCTGTCTCTGGGCCATAGGAGACAGGGACAGGATTATTTATTCACTCCTCCTTTCTGTCCCATTTTTTTGCCAAGTTATTTTTATTCAATTTCATCTGGAGATTGAGACGGTATAAGCAACGGAATAAGAGGGATGAGGAGGAGGGAGGAGGAAAGAGAGAGGAGAACGAGCAATTAAATCAGTGATTCAGAGTGCAGCTCTCGGGTCCACGGTGCTCATGATCTTGTGAGCGTGAGCAGATATCAAGAGTGAGGGTGAGACCCTTTTCAGTGCAAGGGGTGGTAATTAAGCCCTATTTAACCAGGGAGAATGTTGCATACAAGCTATTTAAACTGCACGTTTGTGACGGTCAAGTGACAATTACGGCGTATGAACAATCTTAAATATTCCATTCATTGATGGAGCAAGAGAAAAAAAAAAAGAGAACTTCTTCATGAATCTAAAGCATGCACTTATTTGCTAATCTCATATTTCATGATTGGCCTCCAACTTTAAGTGCAATGAAGGGGGGAAATCTGATTTAAATCTCTGAAAGGACTGATTATGGAGTAGAAATCTAAAAATAGAAATCTGGATTTCATATTATACAGGAAGTACAGAATATGAAATTGGATTTTAAGTAAACAGAGCCAGACTGAATATTGGTTAACCACTTATTTCCACTATCTAGCTGACTACCTGTGGTTGCACATCACATTAATATTGATCAAAACATATTCTACAGCAGTTCATATTCTAAATTATTCCTAGAGTTCTTACATTTTATGAATAAAACTTGATTTAAAGTTGTTAAAGATGTAACAAGGACAAGTGTAGTAAAAACTTGGTGCTACACATTTGCACATTGCATTTGACCAAAATAACTCAAATTATAACAATACTTTTGAACATGCCTAACATTAGCAAGCAAGGAACAGGACACGAGTAACAATAAAAGGAATGACTCAGAGCGTGATCATTTGACAATATCACAACTCCGTTTTCAAGCGTGTGAAATGTAACAACTGAGGTAATAATTATCTAAAAGGTGTGGTGTCTTTGGCACCATATAAAGACTAGACTCATGAGGATCTGGATAATTATAAGCAATAACACGCATGTAGTTGTTAAAAGGGCTCATCATGACACCATACACACCACTTCATGTACTACTGCATTGATATTTTCCATTTTTGATATTTTCCAGTCATCATGTTTAAAAGCATTATGGCATTTTATGAGAAATGAGCTGACCTGAGTCCTCGTCTGACAATCACAGAATAGTTTTTTCCATACTTTTTTACGGCCTTAATTCTGGAATAATGCTGCAATTCTCCAAATGGATTTCTAATAAAGAATTCTACAGAAAACCAGCTCCATGAAAAAACAAAACCAGCTCCATGAAAAAACAAAACCAGCTCCGTGAAGAATTACTACATTATAAACTACAACATTCATCTAAACAAAAAAAAACAAAAACAAAAAAAAGGTTCTTTACATGAAGAATTACAAATGGCACTGAAAGCAACTGCACAATATAAAACTACTGATTTACAGTAATTTATAAGTATAAAATACAATATATTTTAAGTGTATTGCAAAATATTCAGCTGATATATTACAAATATATGCACAATGCTTCATGGGAGTCAGTGTTCACCACTTTTTCGCTGTAATTTTAGTCAGTCCAGGTTTATGGGTAGTGTAGTTTGTCACTGTAAATTCAGCTCTAAAGGTGCTGTCACAGTGAAATTTGGGGGCAAAAAATGTCAGTTGTTTTACACAGAAGTCAGTTTCAAACCAAGAAGCTTGAATCCGCTGCTTGGAGAAATCTTTTGTGATTCCCGATCATGTGGATTGCTATTGTAATGATTTTGCCCACCAAGTTTCACAGAACAATGTAAACGTTAACACCTTTAAAGTTTTTTTTTTTTAAGTAGTATATTACAACTTCTGAGCTCTTAGTAGGTCTGTATTCAAAAGTTAAAGGTATAGCGGAGGATTTTCCCGAATTTTAGAAAAGAACCGCCCTCTCCACTTTTTGAAAAAGTGCACATGCGCAACACTCTACCTGCTCCCGAGAGGGAACGCCTATTAAACGTGTGCACGAGAGAGCATGCACGAGCTAATCATAGCTTACATTAACTTTTACTAGCAGTGATTTTAAATGGATTTCTCCAAATAGCATGCCAAACTTTACCTGTCAAGTAGAAACTTTGCGACTGAGGCATCAATGGGAAGCCCAATCTGTGTTTTGAGCGCACGCCATCGTGTGAATCGTGTGCACGAGCACGTACGACGGCCTTAAGTAAACATATCACCAGAATGATTGACACTTAGGAGGACCAATAGTCTTGATGATCCACCCGGAAAAAGAAAATCCTCCGCTGCGCTATACCTTTAATACTTTATTGCTAAAGATTAATTTCGCTATGGGGGAAAAAAATGGGACAACCTGATTGTAGCATCCTGTTAGAATCCATCACAAATAACT
Organism: Abramis brama; assembly: GCF_963993115.1. Lineage (NCBI taxonomy): Eukaryota > Metazoa > Chordata > Actinopteri > Cypriniformes > Leuciscidae > Abramis > Abramis brama. Next base: position 17,589,569 of record NC_139977.1, read on the forward strand.
AAAAATAGACTTAAATATGAAAATAAAGAGAATTGCTTACTTTGATGAGGTCACCAAGCAATTTGTTGGCTTCTGCGTAGGCTTTCTTCACCTCCTTAAACTTGTTCCCCAGCCCCATACTGTGTGCTTGGAAGTGGAGATTGGTGTACTGGCCACCCGGGATCTCGTTCTCATAGACATCAGAATTCCCAGACTTCATGGTGGCGGTGCAGTCAAATGGAGCATAAATGCCTCGGGTCACCTCCCAATACTCACTGTAGTCAAAGACCTTCTCAAGAGTGATGCCTGAGAAAGAATTGTGGGTGAAGTGAAAGAGAAAGAACGGAAGAGGAAAGAAAGACAGGATGAGAGATCATTAGCCTACCAAGAGGAATAAGCAATCTGAGAACAAGTAGCACAACAAATGACTGTCTGACTTTAATATTTAATCAGAAATAATGAAAGTCCTCGTCTCTTTAACAGACTGCACCGGCTAATCAGGCATTCTTCCAAAGCTTTTAATCAGTCCTTGAAAGCTCAGCACACAGGGGCCTGTATGTGGTAGAAGCAGGGAATTGGTGGCGGAGCATAGATTGCTTCCTGCCACTCACGGCTTCATCATTTACCAGCAGCAGTCAGTCAATTAATCAATCAATGAGGCACGCCACTTGCAACAGAGTTTACATGCTCGTTTGGCTCCCTCATCCTCACTAATTGCCCATCGCTGTGATCACAATAGTTTTCCTGTGCAAAAGATAACACGCGCACAAATGCGCTCTAACGTGTGCGCGCACCCGTTATACCGGAGAGCGACTGCAGGGCTCATGACAACGCCCTCATAAAAAATGTTCTTGCTGCCACCCCGACTACAAGCTATTAGGCGCTATTGATGTTATTGTGTAAAAGCAGCGTGTCCAGCTCCTCCCCATGAAGACTGATCAATCAGCACACGTCAGTCAGCTCGGGAATCGATCTCTGGCCACACGCCCTTTACCGTGATGAACTGGCTTGAACAGAAGAAGAGAGAGAGAGAGAGAGAGAGACGATGGGACCGGAGCAGTACAATGAGAGATTGATAGAGAGAGCGAGAAAGGCAGATTAGAAAATGACAAGGTGAGAGAGAAAGTTGAAGGAGAATTGGCAAGATGACAGGATGTTATATCTATCTATCTGTCTATCAATCCATCTTGATAGACTAACAAGTAGACTGACAGACAGACAGACTTGGAATCTCTCGTTTCACACAACAAATCCTCATTGACAACTTGGCATGTTTTCACAGGGGAACTTTAAACCTTTATTTTCTCCTTTTTTCAATTCAATTCTGTATTTGCATCCTTTACCGTGGAAATGTTGTTTGTAAAATAGGGATTTATTTCCCCTGTAAAATGGGAAACACAACAGACCGAAAAGTATATTTTTGTGTGTCCTGGCAATTACCTGTCAATGTTTTAAAAATTCAATAAATTATGGATGGATGGACTGATTGGATGAATAGGCAGAACAGAAGATGGATAGATATGACAGACAGATGGATGGATGGTGAATGGATGAAGGAAGGATGGATAGATTAGAAATATTGGATGGATGGATGGATGGATGGGTTAATGGATGGATGGTGAATGGATGGAGGAAGGATGGATGGATAGATTAGAAATATTGGATAGATGGATGGATTAGAAATATAAGATGTATGTATGGATGGGTTGATGGATGGATGATGGATGGATAGATTAGAAATATTAGATGGATGGATAGATGGATGGATAGGCAGAACAGAAGGTGGATAGATATGACAGACAGACAGATAGATAGGTGGATAGATGGATTAGAAATATTAGATAGATAGATAGATAGATAGATAGATAGATAGATAGATAGATAGATAGATAGATAGATAGATAGATAGACAGATAGACAGATAGACAGACAGACAGACAGATAGATATTAATCTGATATCTAGATAGATAGCCGATGGATGGATAGACATATAGTTAACTAAAAGATATTATTTAGTCATCAACAAACTAAATCTTGTTTTTTTTGTCAGCTGTGCATTAGAATCTACACATAATGTGATATTTGAAGTGTAAACGTGAGTGGGCTCTGAGGTGAAGGTAATTTGTAACCTGAAAGTGTGAGGCTTCTGGTGTCATCCGTTTCCAGTTTTTTAGCTGTACAAAAACAACTTGGTATGCTGCTTGATATTGCAAAATATTATTTCTTATATTATTTTATCAATTTTCACAATTATAAACACACTGGGTTGTAGCTGATCAGAATTCACTATGCAAATACAGTTATCACATTTTAATTGGTGAACATTCTATCAATGTAAGTCAAGGGGAGATTTACATATTTTAATCTTAGATTTCATTTTTCGTCTATGTTGAAAGGTTCAGGCGGAGGTTCAGTAGGAGAGAACAAATGGCATGTTTGAGGAATATCAATGCTTTGTGTACTCTAGTGTAATAAGAATCGAGCATGTGTCAGCGCTGTCTCTTCCTTTTCACATCAACACATAAAGCAGCTTGTTTTAAAAAGCTGAAAACAGGTGATTAATACTGGATGTTGCATATGGCAACAAAACTGTGTGTGGAGAGACAGAGACTACAATAACATTGCCACAGGAATCCTGACAACCTGCAAACAATTCAATTACCTAGGAAACACCGCCTGGAGTGAAAACCAAAGAAACGTGAAGTACTGAGAGTGAGGGGGTACGGCTGAATCTTAAGGGAATAAAACTGAATAAACAAAAGTGTGAACACCTCCTCATCATGTGACCGCTCTGATGAGTCTCATACTGCCAAAGTCACACGCCCACGGGATGTGGAGCTCCAGAAGAGGGGGTTGTATATATATCTATACATAAAGCATGGACTTTCATAGAAACAGCATTCATGGATTTCTGGTATGTGAGCGCAACAGCATACGTCTCTGTGCTTAATTAATGTGTTTTTTGATAGCTCAATTAGCAAGTGCTAATAAATTATATTAAAGGGTTAGTTCACCCAAAAATTAAATTATGTCATTAATTACTCACCCTCATGTCATTCTTTCGGTCATCTTTGGAACACAAATGAAGATCTTTCATTTTGAGAACACAAAAGAGCTTTCTGTCCCTCCACTGACTGAAACTTAGACGCTTATAAAGTTCATAAAGAGATCGTAATACTAATCCATATGAATTGAGCGATGTAGTCCGAAATTTTCTGAAGAGACACGATCGCTTTATATGATTAACAGATTTAATTTGGGCCTTTATTCACATATAAACATTCATCAACTCGCACATCAGTTGTGGTGAACAGAAGCTCAAGCCTGTTCGCTTGATGTGCGAGAACCAATGAGGTTCATTCTCATTTTACGCAGCACGTTTGAGCTTCTACAAGAACCAATGTAACAACTTAAAAATTTAACAACTCGTTAATTCTATGCGGACCGCAAGCGCTGTGATTGGTCTGCTAGAACCCCTCCCTCGGGTTTCACATGCTCTCTCTGCATGTGTAATTGGACGTCAACGTGGACAACGACGCAGAAGTATAAATTACGCAGCACGTTTGAGCTTCCGCAAGAACCAATGAGGTTCTCGTGCGTCAAGCAGGTTCGGTTGAGCTTCTGTTTATGTTTGCTGATCAATGTTTATATGTGAATAAAAGCCTAAATTCAATCTGTTCATCATATAAAGCGACCGAGTCTCTTCCGAAAATTTGGTTGCGCAGCTGTCTATGGAGGGACAGAAAGCTTTTAAATTTCAACAAAAAGATCTTCATTTGTGTTCTGAAGATGAACGAAAGTCTTACGTGCTTAGTTTTTGGGTGAACTTACACATCCTGTACGGTATATTATAACAGTGTGAGAGCTACTGTAAAGGCTAGTTCACATTGTCCCAGCAAACAAATTAAGCATATACAAAAGCTATAACCGTTTCTCTGATTTGGCTGAGCAACATTAGAAAGAAAGTTTGCCAATGGCTGAAATAAAACCTATATATACAGTGAGGAAAATAAGTATTTGAACACCCTGCTATTTTGCAAGTTCTCCCACTTGGAAATCATGGAGGGGTCTGAAATTGTCATCGTAGATGCATGTCCACTGTGAGAGACATAATCTAAATAAAAAAAATCCAGAAATCACAATGTATGATTTTTTAACTATTTATTTGTATGATACAGCTGCAAATAAGTATTTGAACACCTGAGAAAATCAATGTTAATATTTGGTACAGTAGCCTTTGTTTGCAATTACAGAGGTCAAACGTTTCCTGTAGTTTTTCACCAGGTTTGCACACACTGCAGGAGGGATTTTGGCCCACTCCTCCACACAGATCTTCTCTAGATCAGTCAGGTTTCTGGGCTGTCGCTGAGAAACACGGAGTTTGAGCTCCCTCCAAAGATTCTCTATTGGGTTTAGGTCTGGAGACTGGCTAGGCCACGCCAGAACCTTGATATGCTTCTTACAGAGCCACTCCTTGGTTATCCTGGCTGTGTGCTTCAGGTCATTGTCATGTTGGAAGACCCAGCCTCGACCCATCTTCAATGCTCTAACTGAGGGAAGGAGGTTGTTCCCCAAAATCTCGCAATACATGGCCCCGGTCATCCTCTCCTTAATACAGTGCAGTTGCCCTGTCCCATGTGCAGAAAAACACCCCCAAAGCATGATGCTACCACCCCCATGCTTCACAGTAGGGATGGTGTTCTTGGGATGGTACTCATCATTCTTCTTCCTCCAAACACGTTTAATGGAATTATGACCAAAAAGTTCTATTTTGGTCTCATCTGACCACATGACTTTCCCCCATGACTCCTCTGGATCATCCAAATGGTCATTGGCAAACTTAAGACGGGCCTTGACATGTGCTGGTTTAAGCAGGGGAACCTTCCGTGCCATGCATGATTTCAAACCATGACGTCTTTGTGTATTACCAACAGTAACCTTGGAAACGGTGGTCCCAGCTCTTTTCAGGTCATTGACCAGCTCCTCCCGTGTAGTTCTGGGCTGATTTCTCACCTTTCTTAGGATCATTGAGACCCCACGAGGTGAGATCTTGCATGGAGCCCCAGTCCGAGGGAGATTGACAGTCATGTTTAGCTTCTTCCATTTTCTAATGATTGCTCCAACAGTGGACCTTTTTTCACCAAGCTGCTTGGCAATTTCCCCGTAGCCCTTTCCAGCCTTGTGGAGGTGTACAATTTTGTCTCTAGTGTCTTTGGACAGCTCTTTGGTCTTGGCCATGTTAGTAGTTGGATTCTTACTGATTGTATGGAGTGGACAGGTGTCTTTATGCAGCTAACGACCTCAAACAGGTGCATCTAATTTAGGATAATAAATGGAGTGGAGGTGGACATTTTAAAGGCAGACTAACAGGTCTTTGAGGGTCAGCATTCTAGCTGATAGACAGGTGTTCAAATACTTATTTGCAGCTGTATCATACAAATAAATAGTTAAAAAATCATATATTGTTATTTCTGGATTTTTTTTTTTAGATTATGTCTCTCACAGTGGACATGCACCTACGATGACAATTTCAGACCCCTCCATGACTTCCAAGTGGGAGAACTTGCAAAATAGCAGGGTGTTCAAATACTTATTTTCCTCACTGTATAAATATAGTAAATAACCTATGCGGCAATGAACTGTTTATTAGATATAGCAAAGACTTATTTAAATAATACAGTAAAAATGCATATTTACTGAATGCCGATAGTATAGAAAAAATTATTATATGCTATTCTATTAATAATAATAGAGAGGCAAACACTGTAATACTTTTTAATTTACTATTTGCTATCTCTGTTTAACAGTTTAACTCAAGCTCATGACCATCTGCACTGTCAAATGAAAAGTTCAGACACTTATCGGTTATACATTGGGCAACCACTAATTTCAAGAGTGCCGATGTAAAATATATCAGAAACATATCAGCTATCAGAAGGTATTAGAGAATTTAATTCTCTATCAGTATTGATCAATATTGAATATTCAATTGTTCATTTACCATATTTTTATATTTACATTACCTTTACCATCTTCTAACAGTCACTCAATTTAGATGTTTACAAACACTAATAACTGAACAACACTGTTAAATGCAATCTTCAGTAAATCTCAGAAGGAAAATATAATTTTTTCATACTGTACATTATAATGCTGTGATGCCTAAATTCACTTGTATCATTTAAAATGATAGAAAATAGTATTGAATTTTAATACTGGTCAAAACATTAAAATAATTATCAGCTCATCAGTATTGACCAGAATATTAAAATCAATTTATCCCTAGTTGTATGGAATCAGTTTCAACTACTGAATCACAGCCATGTTGATATTCACTATAACAGCACTCCTGCATGTTTGAAGTTAATTATACAGTCAACAGCCAACTTTAGGATGACAGAAATGTTCACAACCTGAATCAGCCTTAATAAGGTAGATGTTTATGCCATTGGTCACTACAGCGGCAGGTGAGGCAGTGACCCGTGGTTGGACAGATGGTCCACCACAGAGTGACCACACTCCACAGTCTCTGGCCACAAACACACACACACCCTACGGCGAGAAGGCCCAACGGGGCATGAGACTCATCAGTGAAGGTTAAGCACCAGCAGCCACAGTAATGTCACAATTAAGGAAAGGTCAATGGGTCAGCCACCAACATCCAAATGATGTCTGTCCGCTCTGACCCTTCTCTCTCTACTCTTTTCATTCACCCCAACATAATTTTTCTTTTTCTTCTACTCCTTCCGTAGCTGACTGGTCATGCCGTGTTATCATTTTTTCCTTACTTTCATTACCACTAATGCTCTGCTCTGTTTGCTTTTCTTCCTTTTTCAGCTGACTTCCCATGACCTCATTCACAACTGGATTATGAAGGAGGGAAAAGAAATATTAAGAGAATAAAAGTGTGTGAGCATTTGCATGAAATGAGGCATAGCAGTTGAAAAAAAGAAGAAAAAGGGTAAAACAGGTGTGTTGAATATTAAAAACCATGAAGAGCATTTTGGGTTGTGGTACGAAGGGTGATGAGTAATTTTTCTCATGCATAAAGACATGATAATAGCTTTTATGATAGAAGAAGAATGTTAACATCATGTTCCCTTTAACACGTGACCTGGAAAACGAGTGATGGGCTGTATCATGGAAAACCAGGCAAACTAAAATAAATGAGCAAGTGTTTTTTATGCACAGAAAACAAAATAACCAATTTATCATTATAGCACCATGTGACCTAACCAGGATGAGACAAAGTTGCCAGCAACAAACTGTTTTTCCTCACTGAATGCAAAACTGAGTCACACAACAATCAAAGTCAATATGATCATATTTGATGTTTAATTTAGTGTGCAGTTTTGTGGAGATTCTGGACCAATGAGGTGACACATTGGGGATACCCAGCGGTTCTATTATCTCTCTCTCTCCATCCATCCATCCATCCATCCATAATATAATATATTGTATATCAGCTGTAACAAGACACAGTTTGATTGACAGTCCTCACCAGTATTGAGTTTGGTGCCTTTGGCACATGCCACTATGGCACCCATGCTGGGCTGGGACGTCATTCCTGCCATGGAGTCAACTGCCACGTCCACAATGTCTGCTCCGGCCTCTGCACATGCCAGCATGGCAGCCACTCCAGCCCCTGCGGTGTCGTGAGTGTGCACGTGGATCGGCACGTCTGGGAACCGGTCCCTTAGCGCGGCGACAAGCAAACGGCCAGAATCCGGCTTCAGAAGACCCGCCATGTCCTGCAGAGCGGAGAGACAGAAGGAGAAAGTAAAGTAAGAGAAGTGCACTATAAACAAACAGAGACAGTGATGCAGTGGTATTTTATGTGTGGGTGGAGGCAGAGTGGGAGCAGCAGTCGAGATGAAAGAGTGAGCAAGAGTTGAGGTTAACAAAACAGACAAATGGATAAAAAACCCCACATAAAAATAAACAAACCACTACCTTAATGCAAAGGATGTGCGTTCCAGCCTTGACCAGCTCATCTGCTAGTTTGAGATAATAGTCTAAAGAATATTTCATCCTCGCGGGGTCAGAAACGTCGCCCGTGTACGAGATGGCCGCCTCCACCACACCTCCTGCTGCACCTGCTGCCTCCATCCCCAAGAGCATGTTGGGAAGATAGTTCAACGAGTCAAACACACGAAAGATGTCCATACCATTTTCTTTGGCCACCTCACAGAACCTAACAAAAACAGAGGAAATTATATGGTAATGAGTCACTGATATCATTCTTGGTAGTTGAAATGTAAGAGAAATAAAATAAAATACAATAAATAAAATATATATTTGATGTAAAAGCTTAAACGTAAAATATATTTAAAACCTCAAAAGCTAAACAGAAATATTTATAAAAACGAATAAAAATGACAAAAGCACTTAAAGGAGTAGTTCAAAATTAGCCCATGCTTTACTCACCCTCAAGCCATCTTAATGTGTTTATGACTTTCTTCTTTCAGACGAATACAATCAGAGTTATATTAAAAAATATCCTGGCTCTTCCAAGTCTTATAATGGCAGTGGATTGCAACCAACAGAAAACGTGCATCCATCCATTGTAAACAAACTCCAAACGGCTCCTGTGGGTTAATGAAGGCCTTCTGAAGCAAAACGATGAGTTTGTGTAAGAAAAATATTAATATTTAAAACTTTATAAAGTAAAATAACTAGCTTCCGGCCAAACAAACATACGGATTCCACTTAAGCGTAAAACGCAACTTATGCGAGTAATGCGACGTACGGCTGACGCTATTTATGCTACGCCATGACGCACTACGCTACTTCTGAAGTCATACATTTCATAAGCTGCGCATTGGGGCAAGTAGACTGCGTATGGCCGTTTGGCCGGAAGCTAGAATTTTACTTTGTAACGTGTTAAATATTAATATTTTTCTTACACAAACTCATCATTTTGCTTCAGAAGGCCTTTATTAACCCACAGGAGCCGTTTGGAGTTCGTTTCTGATGGATGGATGCACGTTTTTGAGCTTCAATCTGTTGGTTGCAATCCACTGCCATTATGAAACTTGGAAGAGCCAGGATATTATTTAATATAACTCCGATTGTATTCGTCTGAAAGAAGAAAGTCATATACACCTAGGATGGCTTGAGGGTGAGTAAATCATGGGCTAATTTTAATTTTAAAGTGAACTAATCCTTTAACATAATTGCTGAAAGTAAAATAAAAATAAAAACTGATATTATAAAAATAAAAGCTAATTCAAAATATTAATAAATACTATAATAGCATATAAATACTTGTTTACTTTTATCTTGTTTACTTTTTAGGTTTAAAAGAAATACACATGGTCACATTCCTGTTAGCTTTGCTCTTCTATCTTAAGCAAGTATTAGGACTCAGTAAAATGTAATTTGCTTATTTTGAAAAAAGTTTATGCAAGATTTTTTTATCTGTAAGATTTACATTTGTGCATTTTGGCACTGGAAATGCTGAATAAAAATTGGTAGCAGCCATTTTATGGAAGGTCTGAAACAAAATTAAACGAGCAGTAATGCTCCCCAGCTCCACATTCTAATACGAATAAAAGCCATCTGAATGGTGCTTAGGGCCAGAGTCGGAACCCAATGATTTTTCTGTTCGTTTGTTAACGTCTGCATTCTTCCGCAGATGTGGAAGAATTCCCCACTTGATTCCTCAAGTGCTTCCTCAAAAGCACAAAAAGAATCATTACTGTAAGTGTAATCTGAACCAGAACATTCAATTCCTTGGGATTCCCGTTTGTAAAAAGATTAGCATTTGAGAAGTTCATTCAGACTGTAAGCAGGTTGTGGTGTAAGATAGCACATGACTGACTTGAAGACGGCATTGTCAGGGTAGTTGGTGTATCCAACGGCGTTGGCACCTCTCAGAAGCATCTGAAAAGGCACATTTGGCATCAGAGCCCTCAACTCCTGCAGCCTTTTCCAGGGACACTCGCACAGGAAACGCATTGCCACATCAAACGTAGCACCTGTTGAAAAAGAAAGAGACATAAATAAAAGGAAAATAAAAATAAATAAATAAATAAAATAAGAGAATCAGAATATCCAGCAAACGAAACGAACGCAGAAACGAACGTAACTTACACACATCCTGTGTGACCCTTGCTGTAAGTCAAATGCAACAGCGTCATTCGGCATTTATAAAGGCTAACTTATGACTGGTAGTGTTATTTTTTTTATTAAATGATATACTATTTATTAACATTTTGAATTACTTTTATTTTTATATTTTTATTTTTCATTTTAATTGAGGTTGAATTTTTTTGTAATTTTGTTACATGCTTTGTAATTTTTATTAGATTTATTAATATTTCTATTTATCTTTAATTTATTTTTCTTCCAGTTTTAATCATTTTAGAACTTCAACAAACTTATTTTATATAAATGCATTTACTTTTATTTTATTTCATTTCAGCTTAATTTCAATTACCATTTTTTTTTTTATAGTTTTAATAACACCACTGACTGGTTGTTCATATGACAACGTCAAAAAATACATTGCGTTTTGCTAGTTGTAGTTTTTTTTATATAGTAAAGGCCAAATTTTGCATTTATTCCACCTGTGAAAAGACATTTAAACTCATTAAATGCTCTATTCAAAAACACATCTTTAGTAAAAAAAATAATAGTTTGAAACGTATTTATTATCGAAATCATGTAACCATTTGACAATGGAATTGTTCTTATTTTTAACAAATATGTATTCCTTATAAGTACTGCAAGACTTTGGTAAAGGATCCAGAATCGATCAAAACCAGGTATCGCTCTGTGTTATTCAATTGGAATGAGGGGAATATGTGAGTCAAGCTAAAGAATACTAAGCTGGGTTATCTGCTAGAATGCACAGCAGTAAGGCAAAAAACAGGGAGGGAGGGACAGAGAGAGAGAGATAGAGAGAAAGCATGAGGAAGGAAAGAAAACAATAGTGTCTAACTAGTACCACACCTCCCCAGTTTTCAACGCTGAAGAGGTTGCTGAAGTTGTGAGCCACAAAAGGCGCGATCCGTTTAAGGTCGTGAGTGCGTACGCGAGTGGCCAGGAGGGACTGGTGGGCGTCTCTGAACGTAGTGTCCATAAGCAGCAGACCCTGGTGGGCACGCACCGCCTTCGCAAAACCATCTGGACCCTCTCTCAGCAACACATCCCTGAAACCCACTGGTGGCTCACCTGCAGAGTGCGTACACAAACACACGGCCAATTAATAATACAGACATTATCACAAACACCACACTGCGTAGGACTACAAAGAAAAAAAAACAATTTTTATCAGCGCTATTATTCACATACAGACACAAACGCACAACAACATGCATCTTAATAGACATATTACCCAGAAAGAATGAAGTAGTTTTCCCAGAGCAAAACAACTGATTTTCGCTCTCGGCACATGTCCAAACAAATCCGCGCAAGATGGAAGTGAAAAGTGAATGAAAACATGGTGGAGGGGCTCTTTTGTAAACAAATGCCTTAATTTTAATGTTCCTCCCGCTGTAGATTCATAATATAGTCATGTGTAACTTCATGAGAGACTGTGGGGGAAGGATGAATTATGACCACCTTCTGCAAGACGTAAATATACTCTAAAACACGGCTTCTGCAGTGCATCAATGATATATCACGGCAACTAAGTGCAAAGGCAGCTTATACTGAGTTTGTAGTGTGAGAAACTGACAGTGTGTGAATGTGAGATAAGGTAAGTGCGTGCGTTTCTTACCGAGGGGTACTGGTGGGATGACCGGATCGATGGGGGAAGGCTTAGCCTTGACAGGTATTGGAGTAGTTGGGCCGTTCACCATAACATGCCCTGAATGATGAGCAAACGCAATCACACACAAAAAGTACAAACTGCTTCAAATCCACCTCTGCTGGTATTTACATTTATTCATTTAGCAGACGCTTTTATCCAAAGCGACTTACAAATGAGAACAACAGAAGCAGTTAAACTAACAATAGGACAACAATATGCAAGTGCTATGACCCTTCCCAGTTTGTAAATGTTTTTTTATTTTTTTATAAATAGATAATCCCACCAGCAGGGAACAGTGGTAAAGAAACATGGTAAAGGTCAGAGAAAGTGATTTTGTGCCTCTTTGAGATGGCACCACAAGTGTACCATCCACTCAGTGGTATAATACACTGGAGTGGATGGGTCAAGTGGAATGGAAACTGCGCAGCCCACATTACTTTAAACGTTTTGGCTCTTGACTTGACTCGAAACTTTGTAAAGGGCTGCTGAGAGCAGGGATGGTGTAAAGTAAATGTTTTTGTTCAAATGTACACTACCGTTCAAAAGTTGATGCTCACCAAGGCTGCATTTATTTGATCAAAAATACAGTAAAAACTGGAATATTGTGAAATATTATTACAATTTAAAATAACCACTTTCTTTTTTCTTACATTTTAACTAGTGCTGACAACGTTAACGCATACGCTAAAAAAAATTCAGTTTAACGCATTAAATATATTTACCTCAATTAACGCAGCATCTGTTTTGTTCTGTCATCCTTTGGCTAGCGTTACATAATATGATAACGCTCTTATTCATGCAAATGCTTTCAAACCATTAAAACGCGAAAAGACAAAATAGAACATGCTGTCAGTGAATGTCCTGTCTATATGTGACACACACACGACGCACAGAAAGACGAGCGCCAGTATCTTGCGCACAGACTCGAGTTCTCTTTCACGCTTGAACGAACAATAACACAATCACGCCAAAATGCCTGTTTTGTCGAGTATCCTGATTAGAGCATTATTAAATTAAAAGTTGTTATATTTTTTGAAGCCTAATAAATGTTTTTTTAAAAAAACGATAGCTTTCAATGACACTGTATTGTTGAATGGCTATAATTAACTTTTTTTTTTTTTTTATTAATTTCATTGAAACATCAGTAGCTGAATTAGTATCAGTGATACTGGCATAAAAAGACATAAGACTTAAAAAGATGCCATTAAACAAGTATTTAAAATATACTGTCTTTATGTTGTTTTTACATTAATTTGGAGATTAACTGTAAAATTATTACATAAAATATTTAAACGTACAAAAACGTATATGAAGTGTTTTTAATCGTGATTAATCTGAGAAAAATGTGTGATTAATCTAGTTAATTTTTTTAATCGATTAAAGGATTAGTCGAGTCACGAACTAAAACAGTCTCGACTAGTCGAGTCACGAACGCCGCGCTACGTTAGATTTCACTATGCGTAATTCCTATCGACCAGCTCACTTAGCACGGCGTTCGTGGCTCGATTAGTCGAGACTGTTTTCCAAGATGACGCCTGTCTGTAAACGCGTAATGTACTGTCTTTATAAAGTATCTTCTTATTAAACTGTCTGTACACTTACAAAGTTCTCAATGCTTCGGTTTGCATGTAGGGACCTTCATTATGCTACCGTGTTAGTGTGAGGCTATTTTGAGCCTTGTTAGTGGTAATAACTAGCGATTTACTTTTACTTACTCTGTGCCCCATATACTAGTGTTATGAGCTAATCTGTTTTTAAAGATAAAACTCTATACATTCGATTTTCATGAAAACGCATCGCAGGGAACGATCGACTCGGTAACCATGTGTTAATTACCCCAGGTTCATTTTTCACTGGATTTGTCCTTTAACAGCAGTAATTTTAAAATGTACTTTATTCCTGTGATGGCAAAGCTGAATTTTCAGCATCATTACTCCAGTCTTCTGTCACATGATCCTTCAGAAATCATTCTAATATTCTGATTTGCTGCTCATTTCTTATTATATTTACTTCTGTAACATTAAATGCTTTTGCAGACAAGTCAATGTATTCAATCTATTGCATCCTTGCCAAATAAAAGTATTAATTTCTTTCAAAAAAGAAAGAAAAACTTACTGATGCCAAACTACTGAATAGCAGTATATAAATCTGCATAATTCTCTTTGTATTAGTTGTATTGACACTGAAAAAACAAAAACTAATACCACTCATGAAATCAATCAATAAATATAAAATATGAAATGTCACAAAACAAAAGTGCATATTTAAATTCAGTCAAACACATTTGTGAATTAATCTGTTCATTGAATCATCCTGTTCAAATTAAGGTTACCTAGATAATGAAGCAGTTTCTGTGCTCGGTTTTGCACCGGTTTGAGGTTGAAGAGATCTGGATTCTCATCGATGAACTGAGTATCTACCGTCCCATTCAGGAACTGATTATTGCTCAGCACATTCTGGAGGAACGGGATGTTTGTCTGGGGAGAGAAAAGAGAGCAGACAAATACATTTTTAACTAGTTTTGAGGAACTGATGAGCTGAGAGCTGCAGAGAGCCTAGAGTGGGAAGCTCTTGAGAGAGATTAAGACCAATCCAAGACTGTGCTCACACACACTCTGAGCTTAGGTGCTAATGGTTCTACACAGGGCAGATGGGCTATTCGGTAGGCAGTTCTAAAATCAATACCATTATCTAAACACTCAATACTCCCTTCCATCACTATCAAACCTGCCTTTGAGTGTGTGCAAATTAGGCTTGGGTCACTGAGTAAGCTGTGCTCACTGTAACAGCACAAAGACACAACACCATATCATGGGTTGAAAAGCAATCCATCTGAAGTCCTGTATTCTCTATATAGTCTGCTACACGTGTTCCTGCAGCGCTCTGAGCTAAAACGGCTGAACATGAAGAAATTTCCAGAACCCATTATCCAGACTGTCGATACTGGACTCTGATGGCAGCAGTAGGAGGGGAAATAATACAGGTTCAGATAGACATGGAAGAAAGAGTCTGAAGTCGGAAAATGATTGGAGAGATAGTGAGTTGGAAAGGGAGCAGGGTGTGAGACTAACAGAATCAGCAAAGTGTTAAATGAAGCACTATAGTTTTGCTGCTTGGCTTTTGCACCCCTGACACCTACATACATACACATCACACATTGTTTCCCTACAGAAGGGTTTAGCAGAGACCTTAAGAGAAAAAAGGAAGAAAATATCGAGGGTGAGGAAGACAAAAAACAAAACAAAAGAGAGACTGAGTCCAAATCTTCTCCCAAGAATTGAGAGTTGGAAAGAGTCCGTTCTAATCCGCCAGCACTCTGACCCAGATTCTTCTGACTGCAGGAGAATAGCATTCCAAATTCCTGCTCATTCCAAACTTTTACATTATTCCTCTAAAAAAAAAAAAAAAAACCTGTACGCATTCCACAGCACATTATATTCACCTTATTTTTAGCCATTTTTGTTATCAAATTATTTTAATTTATTATAGTAATCATAAACACTGGATTGTTGTGCAAATAGTTTTACTGTATAATGCACTTTTTTCTTTAGTCTTTCACAGGATATAGCTTGGCTCTGTGTTGAAAAATAATGTGGATACTACCAGTCAAAGAAATTTGACACATCTACTTGCTCTGTATTATTACGATTTTCAACATTTTATAATAATAGTGACGTCATCAAAACTATGAAATGAAAACTAAAGTATGGGAATTATGTAGAAAACAAAGATTTGCTAAAAATCAAAAATGTATATTTGAGATGCCACCCTTTCTAGATTTGCAGCTCTGTTATTCTCTCAACCAACTTCAAGAGGTGCATGCTGGGATACTTTTTAAACTCTATTGAAAGGGTTCCCATATATTCGGGACCGGGGGTTCTCAACTGTATGGAAATTGTATGAAGACATTTCCCACACAAAAAAATCCACAGCAGAAAAAAGTTTGGAACAACATGAGGGTGAGTAAATGACAGAACTTACATTTTGGGGTGAACTATTACTTTAACTTTAGTTTCAAGACAAGAAATACTAATTCAGTCAAGTGCGTCCAAACTTTTAACGAAGAGCATTTACTGTATGCCATACAGAATTCACACGGACACGCAGACATTATGGAGGAGAATAAGAACTCCTTAATGTTGTGCTCAGTAAATGTATAGCTGTAAGAAAAAATGCACAAAGCTACAGACTTTACACAATAAGATGCACACATCTGTAGTGAAAAATCATTTTGACCACTGTAGCTAACAGGCAGCAAGTTTAACCCTCTATGGTACTGAGTTGCCTCCAGGCAACAAACAAATTTGACTCGGTGCACCAAAAGACAACCCCTAAATCATTAATCGTTTCCATGAATAGAAATGGAAAAATTGGCCATAACATCAACATGTTATGTGTCGTGGCCTCATGATTAGAGAGTCAGACTGGTAACCCGAAGGTTGTGGATTCAATTCAATTCCCAGCAGGAAACTACTGAGGCGCCCTTGAGCAAGGAATGTAACCCCCAATTGCTCCCCGGGTCCCACAGCAAAATGGCTGCCCACTGTTCTGGGTGTGTGTGTCCAAGGTTTGCAGTGTGTGCGTGTTCACTCACTACTCCTAATATGTGTGCACTACTTTGGATGGGTTAAATGAAAAGGATGAATTCCATGTATGAGTTACCATACTTGGCCTTCATGTTAATTTTATTTCCACTTTTAACATGAAGCTAATTTGGTGAGAACAATCTTAATGTTACTGCATTATACCCATGAATTAAGCTCAATTATTATACTCCCCATTATGTAGATAACTATATTAGTATTTCCAAGAAGGATGTGCAATTGTACAATGTTTCCTGAAGGCAACAAGTAAATTAAGAACTTTTATAATTTATAATGCGTAAAAAAAATGGTGTGTTTGTTTCAATTGTTGGCTATGCAATTTAATGTTTACATTTTTTTTTTTGTGCTTTTTTGCATGATATGGATTCACCTTTTAATTTTATGGCACAATGTTGCCTTGAGGAAAGAAAATGTAAGAAAGTATTTATTTTACCAAGTGTTATAGAGGGTTAATGGTTTTTGGAAAGCAGAGCCAACAAAGGACTTTCAATAACATGATTCTACAACCACATCCTGTCCACATGTTCAATCAAAATATCCATGGGATGCTGAAGAACATGCACAAGCATGCACATAAATCCACAATAATGAAGAGCTTTCCTTTGCTGGTGAAGGAAACAACTTTTCACAGCTTTGATTGGACAGTGCCATTTAGTGGTAAACCACTGGCTATTGCCAGAAACAATTCAATGCCCACAAGCTCTCCCACAATGGCTGGATGAAGT
Organism: Abramis brama; assembly: GCF_963993115.1. Classification (NCBI taxonomy): domain Eukaryota; kingdom Metazoa; phylum Chordata; class Actinopteri; order Cypriniformes; family Leuciscidae; genus Abramis; species Abramis brama. The sequence goes on from NC_139977.1 coordinate 17,606,636, forward strand.
TAGGGAAGTGGGAGAGAGAAAATATTGGAATTTTAAAGGGGTCATATGACGGTTCTAAAAATAACATTATTTTGTGTATTTGGTTTAATGCAATGTATTTACGCGATTTTAGGTAAAAAAAAAAAAAGTCATTATTTTACACATTTTACCGTACATTATTGTTGCTCCTAAAGCTCCCAAAGCAATAATAACAGGTGATAATGTCGGTACTACCCTGGTACTACCTTATTAATTCGAGCCCGAATCTGATCCTGAAAATGCAGATGACCAAGCTGATCGTTCAACTTTGCCAGTGCGACTAGACCAGAACGTATCAGATTGGTAAGGTTTTATTTCATTGGGGACATAATTACTGATTATAAAGACTTATAGCCTACTGTCTTTTTAGGCGTTGCGCCGCGCGCTACGGGAGTGAGAACACTATGTAAACATAAAACCATGTCTGCATTTTGTGATCGTAGAAACGACAAACAAGCGTGCTCTAAACTGCTCAAAACTTGCATTTGACTAGTCAGTAGCAAATTATTAAAATATGAAAACATACTAACAGGCTGTGTCTGAGTCAGAAGCACCAGACTGTACTTGCAAAGAAGCAATTGCCCCACTTTTTAGAATCAGCCTCTGTGCACAGCCGGCCTTGTACTTCCCAAGGTTCTGGAAACAGTCCTCCGAAAAATGCGCAGCACACAGTCGAATATTTCGGTTGTACTGTTCTGGAACAATGTTGTAAATAAAGCTTAACCACTGTTTTGTGCCCTCTTTTGGAAGGCCAAACAAAGTAGTTTGGATTTCGCAACGAAAAACACAGCATCTCCACGACATGGCGGCGCCGGCGGCAACAATAATAGAGCGAGAATAAAAGTTACGCCTTCTTTCTTTGCGTATACATGGGCGGTGTGTAACTCTGACCCAACACACTGAACCATATTTGTGTGGTCGTGTTTGAACGAAGTTTTAGAAAGAACAAAAGAATGTTTTACAAAGAATATCTCTTTGTGTTTGAGATTTTGGAACTCTGCAGCTCTTATACAAGCACAAACAGCTCCATAACGCACTAAAGAAAAAGGAAAACAAGAAATCGCATCATATGACTCTTTTAACATTTAAGCAGAGAGAGGTATATATGGATATTTTCATGGATACCTGTATGGATTTGTACATTTAGAAATAAGGAGCAGCCACATCGAAGAAAGCAAGATTAAAATGAGCAGTTACATTGCCAACTATCCAGCCATGGGACCTGTATAACAAGACAGATGGAAATACAGATGGCAATATCACAACATAGTCTCACAGATTTAACCAGTTTGACTGTCCATGGTGGTGATATCTCAAGTCCTTTACTTTGCTTCCCAACGTTTTGTGTCTCCACAGCCTCATTAGAAAGGCTCAAATATGCTTTAAACAACATCAAACGTGTTGAACAACAGAAATGTGTTGCTCTTAATTCATTTTATATTCACATTACATCAAATTAATACTATAAAACCTATCATTATAATGAGGTCTTCCACAAGTTTTGGCAATTCTGAGAGGAATCGACTGAGAAAAGACCTGACAGCTAATTTATTAATAAACAAAACCCACGAGGCGTTAACTAAATTCAAGACATTTGTATTATTTTAATTATTATCTTTATTTTAATTAATATCAACCATTATGAAATATCACCCATGAACAAAATACATCATCATTTGTACAAATGTGAATGAGAAGGGCACCAGAAGCAAAAACATCTGATGAGTTTCTCAACATATTAAGAAATACATGATGAGATTAAATTCTTAAATTGAAACAGTGATTGTTATATTATTTAAATATTGCAGATTTTCATCGTTTGCATTTTCTGTGTGTTTGAAGCATATTTGGGAATATAGTGTATATATACGCACAAACACTACCGTTCGGTATTTTTTAAATCTTTTGGAAAGAAGTTTCTTATGCTCACCAAGGCTGCATTTATTTGATGAAAAATATATTAAAAACAGTAATACTGTGAAATATCATTACAATTTAAAATAATATTTTTCTATTTTAATTTATGTTAAAATGTAATTCTTCAGCTTCCATTACACCAGTCAGAAATCATTCTAATATGCTGAATAGGTGCACAAATTTATTATTATAAATGTTGTTGTGCTAATTAACTTTTTTTTAAAAGGTTTCTTTGATAAATAGAAAGCATTTTGATAGGAAAAGCATTTTTTTTTTTACACTGTCTTTTTTTTTAACAATGTAAATGTCTTTATGGTCTCTTTTGATCATTTTAATGCATCTTTATATTAACGATAGTTTATATTTTACTTCGAGTATTCAAATCAAAAAGTCAAACCACACATATTGTTTTGTTTTTAACCAATTTTGTTACAGCTCTAATATTTTAGGTTTTAAATTCTCTCCTCTAGGTATAAGAAACTAAATCTTACAGTAACCCGCTTAGGTTTCCCCTGGGGTGCACGCACCCCTGCTTGGGAATCACTCTTTCACAGCAATTAGTTGTGGTTTAGATCCAGCAGTTGCAGTGTCTTTCTTTATGCAGGTGCAACGTACATACACACATGAATCATTCATCTTTGTCATTCATCTTATGGTACTTAAATGTATTATTCATGATTTGTCATAGTCAGAGACATAATTTAACTGAATCAAGACTGATACTGGTTCGCCAGCCAAATCTGGAGTCTGATACGTCAGCCGCAGTGAGGTTTAGCAGACTCTGAGCCCACTGGTTACTTGCTCCAAGTGTGTGGAGCTGGGCTATAGCGGGCCTCTGGCAATGTTGCGTGCGGCCCGCTTAGCTGTGCCTGGGCCTCTATATATAGACCCGCATAAAGACTGTGAGTGACTCACGCTCACCTAAAAATCACAGAGCCCAGAAAAACAAAGAATATGGGAATCAGAGATAGAACATGAGAAACTGAGAAAAAGTGCAACTTGGACTGAACATCTTTGGCTCCTTCTCTACTTCTCAACTTTGCTGGCTGTGTAACGCTGCATTAGCCTCACGCTCATAAGATGATTATACAGATCAGCTTATAAGAACAGCTCTCTCATGATTTAGTACAGACAGTGGGTTTTGAACCACTGACCACTTGCATCAACAGCAAGTCATACCATTGGACCAAGACATTCATTTTAAGCTAACACTTTACAATAAAATTGTACTTTGTTAACATTATTTAACCTAATAGCTACAATGACCAACTCTTTATTAACAGCATTTATTAATCTTAGTTAATGTTTATTTTTTAAATACACAACCATAAAAAGAGATGAATACATTTATTCATGCATTAAATTAATCAAAAAGTGACAAAGACATTTATAATTTTACAAAATATTTCTATTTTAAATAAATGCTGTTACTTGTAACTTTCTATTCACCAAAGAATCCTGAAAAATGCATAATGTTTTCCACAAAAATATTAAACTACATAATAGGTTGATTTCTGAAGAAACATGTTACACTAAAGACTGGAATAATGGCTGCTGAAAATTCAGCTTGGCCATCACAATAAAATATATCTTAAAAATATTAAAATAGAAATTAGTTATTATAAAATGTAATATTTCACAATATTACTGCTTTACTGTATTTTGGGATCAAATAAATGCAGCCTAAGGATAAGGGGCTTCTTTCAAAAACATTAACGAAATCTTACCAATCCCAAACTTTTAAACAGTAGTGTTTACGAATACATTTTTAACATTTCAAGTTGTATACGTTAATATTACTTCATGTATTATGAATAAACATGGATTAAAGGATTAGTTCACTTTTAAAAAAACGTTTGCTGATAATTTACTCACCCCCATGTCATCCAAGATGTCCATGTCTTTCTTTCTTCAGTCGAAAAGAAATTAAGGTTTTTGATGAAAACATTTCTCCATATAATGGACTTCAATGGGCCCCAAATGGTTCAAGGTCCAAATGACAGTTTCAGTGCAGCTTCAAAGGGCTTTAAACGATACCAGATGATGAATAAGGGTCTTATCTAGCGAAACGATCGGTCATTTCAAAAATAAATAAAAAAGTAATTGCGTATTACGTGACGTCACGAACGCGCATCACAGAACAGAGCAAGGCGAGCATTTGTGCTTATAAAACTTAAACTTTTTTATTTATTTTTTAAATGACCGATCGTTTCGCTAGATAAGACCCTTATTCATCGTCTGGTATCGTTTAAAGCCCTTTGAAGCTGCACTGAAACTGTCATTTGGACCTTGAACCGTTTGGGGCCCATTGAAGTCCATTATATGGAGAGAAATCCTGGAATGTTTTCATCAAAAACCTTAATTTCTTTTCGACTGAAGAAAGAAAGACATGGACATCTTGGATGACGTGGGGGTGAGTAAATTATCAGCAAAAGTTTTTTTAAAAGTGAACTAATCCTTTAACAACCAAGTACATAGTGTATTTTTAAATTAACATACCTAGATTGATAAACTTGCCCATTATTAGTTCATTATTAGTTAACAAATTGAACATTTGTGAAAGCAGTTACTGTTTTATTTATATCTGGAAGTTTATCCATTTATGCAGTTTATTTATTTCATTTTTACATTTTTTTTATCAAAATTTATCATAATACGAAAAAAAATTCTGACAGTCAACTATGCTGTTTTGGGGATGGGGTGGAACCATGTCATATCCTGTCAAAGGCATCAGAATCACCCACCCAGGCAATTCAGAGTTACCCACCTTCAACAACACATGCATTTTTAAAAACAGATTTCTCAAAATCAGCTCCTCTTTCAGTATCTGTTTTTAATGATATATAATGAGATATATGTATGTGTGTATGTATGTGTATATATATGTGTGTGTATATATATATGTGTGTGTATATATATATGTGTGTGTATATATATATGTGTGTGTATATATATATGTGTGTGTATATATATATGTGTGTGTGTATATATATGTGTGTGTGTATATATATATATATATATATATATATATATATATATATATATATATATATATATATATATATATACATATATAACTATATACACATAGTTATATATGTGCACATATATAACTATATAACTTTGGGCAATTCCTCTCCACATCCAGCCCCACACCCCTGTCTGCCAATGCACTCTCATTCTGCCATTTTTACCCTTGCATTTCATCTCTCTCTTCATACCGAGAGCCAAGACTGCTTCAGGCTCTACCACTACCCCCCCACCCTCTCTCCCCTCTCTCCCTCTCTCCCTCTCTCGCTCGCTCTCTCGTTCTCTCTTCCCTCCCTCCTGCTCACTCTGCCCTTGCTGTGGCAGACACATTGCAGTTGCAAACGCTCGCATCGGCTTGCTCCCTGCATCAAAACCAACAAATCACAGACTCGCGCAGTTCAAGAATACAGAGCAGGACGAAAAAGCAAAAACAAGGCACTGATTGATGGTAATATGCGACATCAGCTGGGACTCTACAGCACTGTCATATAAAGGTTCTTCGTGGTTGTAGGTAATGGTTGCCTACTTTGTGGGCAGGGTTTCCTGGGACCGTTTGCAAAAGTAAAAACAAAAGAAGCGTTCGGGGGAGAAACAAGGGGTGAGGATGCTACCCAAAATCCCTCTTGGACAAACCTGAGATGTAGAGGGAAAGGGACCCCTGGAAAAGGCAGCAGTTATCTCGGATGGACACAAGCAGGAATTTGGAAATAAAAAAGGTAGGTATATGTTTGCCTTTACCCTTTAGGTATTTAGGAGAGGCTGAGGAGGAGTGGAGACAGAGATTTGGAGTTGGTTAAGACAGAGTAGAAAGAATAACAGTTCAGGGTGGATTAGAGAGAGAGAGAGACAGAGAAAGAAAACAAAAAGGAGGTAATCGTGCAGTGAAAATGAGTCTATAGGTCCATCCAGACAAGAGTGCATGCACGCACATACACAGACAAATTTGGCTCAGTGAGACCCACAGGGTCTGCTTGAAAGCAGGTCTAATTGGATTATTTGCTTTAATGCGCCAGTTTACAGGAAGAATCAATTAATTTAGGATCCTCAATAGTATAAGACGCTGACATCAGCAAACAGACATGAATGATACACAACATGCTTTCCGCTTTAGGCTGTGTCATCTGAGCTAAAAGTCTATGCAAGAGAAACGAGAGAACAAAAATGATGTGAGCTTTTTTTTTTTAAAGAATGGGAGCTTTTAATATTGGTTAAATATTTGTGTTTCTTTTGGCAGTTCACTCTGAGATTAAATGGATTGGAAGCACTTGCTACTGGAAGCACCTTTGCAAATAGAAGATTTTAATAAAACAAGCTTTCACTGGAGTCTGAATTTAAAAATGCTGTGAAGTGAAGGAGAATTTGGATGCATTTCCTGAAATGCAGAAAATTATGAAAATCAGGAAAAAAATAATCCAACTTACTTTTAACTGAGGTTCACAGAAGATTATGGAAACTGGGCAGAGTGACTCATGGCGAAGAAAAGAACGGCAAGGCAGTCATGATGTGACAGTAATTCATCCATTTGACCACAGATCAAATTTAAATCATCATGATTTTTGGTCATTAACTATGAGGAACAAATCTACCCTCAGCACATCTGAATATTTCCACAGTGTTTACAGTGTTTCACTTCTGGATTTTCATCTGAAGCAATAATGGGACTAGCTGGACAGTTTGTCTATAAAAGAACTGAAAGGATTGGAAACCATTTTAAATCTTGATGAAACAGACACAACAGGTATGAAAAATTACAGTATTTTTTTGTTTGTCGTTTTCTCCTTTCCCTCCCTGCACAAACTAACCTACTGCTGGCAGGTAGGACCTCATGAGGTTTGTCAATTGTTTTCAGGATATTTACAGTGTGTAATTCCAGATTCAGCACAATGAATCTAAATTCCAATGGGTATTCATTCTTTATAGCAAATTTGCACACATACAGCTTTGAGCCAATTGCACATGGTTATTTATAGAATATAACTACTCTCAATGCTGCCCCATCTTATCTCTTCATCTCACCCATTCTCAGTTGCACACACTCGTTTAAAAAAACTGCTTTACGAGACTGACATTGGAGCCATTATGTAAGACTGAGATGAACAGTCCAAAATCACGTAAACAACAAATAGAAGCATTAGCATAACACCATCACAGTATAACACATATTTGATGATGGTGACTAATGGATTAATTAAACCAAGTCAAGCATTTGCACATGTTCAGGGACAATAGTGTATTAGATAACACAGGTATTCACTCTTGTGAAAGCAATTAAACTTCATTTACACACTCGTTGCAGCTTGTGTCGCTCCCTACTCTCCTTGCACTGGTTGGATTGCTTCTGCCCATGTGTGCGACAGAGCAGGCACAAACAGACAGTTATGTATCAGGTTAATGGAGAAATCAGACCCCTGTAGGAGAACAGGGAGCAGCAGAGAGGAGAACAAACAAAAGGACATAAGACGTGGGTAAATAGATACACTTTGTCTGCACACACAGCCACTACAACAGCCACACAATCTCACATCTGCGATGAGAAGACAGCCAAGGCATTCATCACTTAGAATGTGACTGATCATCTTGGGGTTTGTCCCTGGCAGCCAAATTGAGTCTCTCTTTCACTCACAAAACAGGGGAAAAGTTTAAGGTTCTTGTTGCACTTGCTGGGCACATGATGAATGTCTTAAAATCCAAACAACTAACAACTGATTCCAGGTAAATCATTAATCTGAACCAATGGACATGACTCACGGTTAGCTCCTCTTTGATACATTGTTGGATGAAGCGAGCTTATACTGGATGAGCGACTAGACATAACATTGTCTCTAAGTCTCAGTGGCAATTAATGGATAACCGCATTTGTGAAGGGGATTAGTGGATGGAAAAGCAGTCCCTGGATTGAGGGAGACAGAAAGTCCTAATTTTTCTCAGTTCAAGTTATGAAGTCACTAATATTTGTTCTCTTTGCACAGGTCTGTGGACTACCTGGTTACCATGCCACGCACAGAACCAGGAAGTCCATCTAGAGGAACCAATCTGTTGCAAGAACAGGGCAACTCAAAATGGATCCAGTCAAGGAGATATCATGCTTCCTCTAACCCTTTCAGCCCAATAAATGTCCGCCCCTCTCCCATGCCACAATCAACAATTTTCTGGCTGAGTCTCCTAGGCTTCGTATTGCTGCAGAGTGGACAAGGTGTGTTGGCAGGGGAGACATGGGGCATGGTGTCCATCTGCCCCATCCACTGTGTGTGTCGGAACTTATCTGAGTCTCTAAGCACACTTTGTGTGAATAAAGGTCTGCTTTTCGTGCCACCGAACATTGATCGCCGCACTGTGGAGCTTCGTCTTGCTGACAACTACATCCTGGAAGTGGGAGGTGCAGACTTTGCCAATATGACAGGACTAGTTGACCTAACATTGTCACGCAACACCATCCATTCTCTAAAACCACTGGCCTTTGCTGATCTGGAGAGTCTGCGTTCACTTCACCTGGACACCAACCGTCTCACAGTGGTGGGACCTCAGGATCTGACAGGTCTTGTTAACCTTCAGCATCTAATCATCAACAACAACCAGCTCACAGATGTTTCGGTGGATGCTTTTGATGACTTCCTATTGACTCTGGAAGATCTGGACCTTTCCTACAACAACCTACGCAGGGTTCCTTGGGAATCTATACAGAATATGGCTAGCCTGCACACCTTAAATCTAGATCACAATCTAATAGACCAGATTGCTGAGGGTTCTTTCAGTGAGCTCTTCAAACTGTCTCGACTGGATATGACCTCGAACAGATTGCAGACTCTTCCCCCTGATCCACTGTTTTCCAGATCCCAGATTGGGGTTGTCAGTCCAACACCATACAATTCCATCACCAGCCTTAACTTTGGGGGGAATCCCCTGCATTGCAACTGTGAGCTGTTGTGGCTACGACGACTGATTCGGGAAGATGACATGGAGACGTGTGCTACACCTGTTCATCTGGCGGGTCGCTACTTCTGGTCCATCCCTGAGGAAGAGTTCACGTGTGAGCCACCATTGATCACCCGTAATACCAACAAGCTGTGGGTGTTGGAGGGTCAAAGAGCCACACTTAAATGTAGAGCCATTGGTGACCCTGAGCCAGTTATTCATTGGGTGTCACCAGATGACCGTATTGTGGCCAACTCCAGTCGCATTTGTTCATACTACAATGGCACGCTGGACTTTTTGGTGACACGTGCCAGAGATGATGGCACCTATACGTGCATTGCCATCAATGCTGCAGGGGAATCTACAGCTCTGGTAGAATTGAAGATCATCCCTCTTCCCCATAGAGGTAATGGTACAATATCCCTTATCAACCACAGAGACCCTGGATCATCTGATATTAGCAGTGGGCGGGGAGGGGTTGAAGGGGCAGGGACTGGTGTGGTGACTGTACGGAATGTCACTGGAGGCAAGGGAGATACCGGAGAAAGAGGAAGCGGAAGCAGTAATGGAGGAGCAGAAACCTTGGTAGCAGTTTTAGGCGTGACATCCAATTCAGCTCAGATTCGCTGGAAAATGGGTCGATCTTCAATGCCTTTCTTGGTGTGGATGTATCAGATCCAGTACAATAGCACTGCTGACGACGCACTTGTTTATAGGTAAGGATATCATGTTTCTTGATCTTGCAGCACTTTTGACAAAAAAAGAAAAGAAAATGATGTGTTGGTTTTCATGCATTTCAAGTAAACATGTAAACATCCTTGATGCCCATGTTCATGGATTATAGGCTTCAGATACTGATGAAAATATCCCAAAGCGGAGGGAAGAAGTTGAGCCATGAGGCTAAAACAGATACAGGCAGCTATTTATAGCCAGGGAGGGGTAAAGAAAGCAGAGCACTTGAGTGAGGGGACCTGCTGACTCTGGGGAAAACAGGATGGACCCTTGATGGACCCATAACCTACACATTTGAAGATGGTGTCACAGCAAATCAGGAAGAGTGAAATGGATCTAAATGGAAGAAGAAAGGGATAGAGATGGGGCAGGTCACATGGGAGGGGCTGTGGGAGTTACTTACACTGACTCTTCTTAGACAGCTGGGAGGAGTCATAGTAGTTCCACAGTAGTAGTGTCCAAATTCTCATACATTTATAGTTTGTACTAAATTCAGTGAAGAACTTCTCAACATTTTATGTTCTTTTGGCATGCAGGTTTATAGTATAAATACATTTCCAGACATAAAACATCTGCTATGTTGTCCTGTGTTCCGTGTCCTGTGACACACTAACAATTAACAAGAAAACTATTTATTTGGCTGTTGTTTAACAAGTAAAATTTAATCAGAAAAAAAATTATTGGTACAAGCAGTACATGCACTTTAAAAAAAAAAAGCCACCTGGCTCACAGTTTTTGGACATTGTTATCTTTTGAATCTGACACAGCATCAGCTCCTGTTCTCTCAAGGGATAATGAAGTGTCCACTGTTTGCACACCTCAGAATCTTAGCAGATGCAGTACATCATCTGGGTATTGTTCAGCTACTGATCATGGATATGGATGTATTTTTATTACTTTTTATATACTGTGCAGCAGTATCAGGATGCACAAACAACTCAGTTTGAATTCAAAAATCCTTCATCAGACAAAGAAATTCCTCCATGGTAGCCTTCATTTTATGATCCAATTTGTTTATCTCACTCTCTCCTCTCATTACCTTTTCCTTTCCCTTTCCCTTTGCAACCTTCCTAGAGCTCTTCAGCTATAAACACTCAATTACTCAGAAGGGAGCTTATAAAAGCAAAATATACACTGCACATGCATACACATGAACCCATTCTGGCATGGTAAGGACATATCTAGGAAGGCTTAACAAATGTAAGGAGCAGTGGGATTTCTAGGGATTGGGATCAATAATGCATGGTGAAGGTGAGGGGCATGTTTGTGAGACGAGGAGAGAAATATACATAGATAAAGGAGGATGGGCTAAAGAGAGGGGGATGATAGCAGAAGTAGCAGCAGTTGCTGAGTGATGGCAGGCAGAGAAGTGGATGAGTGGGAGGCCAGGCATCTTCATAATGGACCTGTTACTACAGCTATTCCCATCAACATGCAGGAATTTGTAAGAGTAAACACAGTAAGCCACTCAAGGCCAGAAGACAGACATTACACTTTGACTGGCCACCTTGACTGCATCGTTAAACTACAGAGATAGAGATAGACTTTTTCCTAGATATTTTTGCACATTCAAGGAACGCTCCACATTCATTACAAGTTAAGCACTATTGACAATATTTGTGGCATAATGTCAATAACCACAGAAAAAATTCATGGTAACAGCAAGGCTAGTCTCAGCATCAGACGTCACGTTGGCTGTTTCTGCACCAGTCAGTTCTCACCACAGTTTTGAAAAATGCGTGAAAGTGGTGAGATGCGAAGTGAAGGGGGAAGAGGGACCAACAACACAGCAACGGCTTCTGATTCTGATAGTTTTATTTCCCTCTCATTGAGTTAAAAGCATCAAAGCTTCCCACAAATGCATGTTGCAATTTACCATTACATGTAACACAATATATATTATACATGGTTTTGTAATTTCACTGTAAATTACACAAATACATACTACATATCCCGTGGCAGCTATAATTTAACGCACAAATGCACAGCTTTGCATTGAAGAATTTTTTATATATATATATATATATATATATAAGAATCAGAATCAGAAAGAGCTTTATTGACAAGTGTGCTTGCACCCACAAGGAATTTTTCTTGGTACTGAAGCTTCCAGTGCACATATACAAATACAAATACAACAAGAAACATAGTAATACAAATTCTAAGAATAAAATATATAAAAAATAAATAAAAATAGTATAAAAGTAAAAAAGTAGGGTCACAGTTGGGTTTAGTCCGAATAAACATTTACAGATTATGAACATATTTACAGTATTTTGAGTAGTATGAATAATATAAATATAAATATCACCTGAGTTAGAGAATATTACACTAGACAGTGGGAGTCTAGCGCATGTTACAGATTATGAACATATTTACAGTATTTTGAGTAGTATGAATAATATAGATATAAATATCACCTGAGTTAGAGAATATTGCACTAGACAGTGGGAGTATTGCACTTACAGGCATATGCCTTGGGGGGCATGTTAAGTGTTCAGAAGGGAAATGGCCTGTGGAAATAAACTGTTCCTGTGCCTGGATGTTCTTGTGGCCAGTGATCTGTGTCGCGTCCTGACGGTAACAGTTCAAACAGGGGGTGTCCAGGGTGAGGAGTCTGTGATGATTTTACCTGCTCTCTTCCTCACTCTGGAAGAGTACAGGTCCTGGAGGGTTGGCAGGGGGGCACCAATAATCCTCTCTGCAGTCCGGACGGTCCGTTGTAGTCTCCTGATATCCGATTTGGTAGCTGAACCAAACCAGACAGTGATGGAAGTGCTTAAAACAGACTCAATGATGGCTGAGTAGAACTGGATCAGCAGCTCCTGTGGCAGATTGAACTTCTTCAGCTGGCGAAGGAAGTACAGTCTCTGCTGGGCCTTTTTCACAATGGAGTCAATGTGATTTGCCCACTTCAGGTCCTGAGAGATGGTAGAGCCCAGGAACCTGAATGACTCCACTGCTTCCACAGTGCTGTTCATGATGGTGAGAGGGGGCAGTGCTGGGGATTTTCTCCTGAAGTCCACGATCATCTCCACTGTTTTGAGCGTGTTCAGCTCAAGGTTGTTATAGCTGCACCGGACAGCCAGCTGTTCAACCCCCAGTCTGTAAGCAGACTCGTCACCATTTTGGATGAGACCGATGACAGTGGTGTCGTCTGCAAATTTCAGGAGCTTGACAGAGGGGACTTTAGAAGTGCAGTCATTAGTGTACAGGGAGAAGAGCAGTGGAGAGAGAACGCACCCTTGGGGGGCACCAGTGCTGATGGTGAGGGTCCTGGATGTGAGTTTCCCCAGTCTCACTAGCTGCTGCCGGTCCGTCAGGAAGCTGGAGATCCACTGACAGATTGAGGATGGCATGGAGAGCTGAGTCAGTTTGGCTGTGAGAAGATCAGGGATGATGGTATTGAAGGCCGAACTGAAGTCCACAAATAAGATCCGTGCATAAGTCCCAGGTCTGTCAAGATGTTGCAGGATATAGTGCAGTCCCATGTTGACTGCATCATCCACAGACCTGTTTGCTCTGTAAGCAAACTGAAAGGGATCCAGCAGGGGTCCAGTGATGTCCTTCAGATAGGCCAACACCAGTCTTTCAAACGACTTCATGACCACAGACGTGAGAGCGACAGGTCTGTAGTCGTTAAGTCCAGTGATTTTAGTTTTTTTGGGAACCGGAATGATAGTGGAGCGTTTGAAGCAGCAGGGAACTTCACACTGCTCCAATGATCTGTTGAAGATCTGCGTGAAGACTGGGGCCAGTTGGTCAGCGCAGGCTTTTAGACAAGCAGATGAGATGCCATCTGGGCCTGAAGCTTTCCTAGTCTTCTGTTTTTTGAAGACTCGGCTCACGTCCTCCACACAGACCTTAAGCTCAGGTTGGATGGCAGAAGGGGGGAGGAGAGGGGTTGCAGGAGGTGATGGTGGATGTGTGAAGTGCACATCAGAGCGGGTGTGAGGTGTGAGTCTGGGCTTCTCAAACCTGCAATAGAATGCATTGAGAGTGTCAGCCAGTTGTTGATTCTCCACAGATGAGGGGGATGGTGATTTGTAGTTGGTGATGTTCCTCAGGCCTCTCCAGACTGATGCCGGGTCGTTGGCTGAAAACTGTTTTTTCAGCTTTTCAGAGTAGCTTCTTTTAGCAACTCTGATTTCCTTTGTCAGTTTGTTTCTGGCCTGGTTATACAAGATTTTATCCCCACTTCTGTAAGCATCCTCTTTGGCATGACGAAGCTGTTTGAGTTTCCCAGTAAACCATGGTTTATCATTAGTGAATGATAAGAATGTCCTGGTAGGAATGCATGTATCCTCACAGAAACTGATATATGATGTTACAGTATCTGTGAGCTCATCCAGATCGGTGGCTGCAGCTTCAAAAACAGTCTGGCAGTAGTTTGGCAGTTCACGGGAGAGATTTGCTTTGTTAAAATCCCCAAGAATGATTAAAAGAGAGTCTGGGTACCTTTGTTCCATTTCAGCTATATGTTCAGCCAGCTGTTGTAGCGCCGCGCTCACACACGCATCTGGAGGAATGTAAACATTCGCGAAAATGAATGAGGAAAACTCCCGCGGCGAGTAGAAAGGTTTACAGTTTATGAAATGCGCCTCTAAATTAGGAGAGCACATCTTCTTCAGTGTTGTTACATCTGAACACCAACTTTTGTTAATGTAGAAACACAATCCACCACCTCTCGTTTTCCCCGTTAGTTCCACGATGCAATCCGCTCGGAACAGCTGGAAGCCCGGCAGATGTAGTGCGTTGTCCGGTATGGCTTCACTCAGCCAGGTTTCAGTGAAGCACAGAGCAGCGGAGTTTAAAAAATCCTTGTTAGTGCGGGTGATGAGAAGTTCGTCCATTTTGTTAGGAAGAGATCGGAGATTCGCAAGATGAATACTGGGGAGTACAGTGCGGAGGCCGCGCTCGAGGAGTTTAACCAGCGCGCCGGCGCGCTTCCCGCGTTTGCGTCTGACCGCGCGTTTGAACAACACCGCTGCCCCTCCAACGAGAATGTCCAGTAAAACAATCTATAAACAACAATCTATAAACAACAAACAAAACAACAATCTATATATATATATATATATATATATATATATATATATATATATATATATATATATATATATATATATAATCTATATCTATATCTATATCTATATATATATATATATTCCTGATGTTTTTTTGCAAAAAATACATTACCTAATTCTATACATTACCTAGGCATTCTATAGAATGCCGGATTACACACTTTGCCGGTAACATATACACACACACACACACACACACACACACACATATATATACACATATACATATACACACACATATAAACACACACACACACATACGTATATATGTTTGTTTGATCAGTTATTGGGCCAGTCACACTCACAGTGTGGATGAATCACATTTGTGTCAAAGACTAATCTATGGAAGAGAACTTATGAGACGCAGAAACACTTACAAAAGCAAAATCAAACACTCATTTTGACCCATTAATGCATCTCACATTTACTGTATTGTGATCTGTTTGAAGCGCCTGTCATAGGAAATCAACGCATGCTGTCATGAATACGAGATACAGCCTAGGATCCATTAGCGCCTGCACTAATCCATACGGCTGATATCTCTAAATAAGCTCTAACTTTAATAATGTTCGACCAAGGGAAAAAAGGCTTCTGGGGGGGGGGTGTTTGGCTCGAGGTCATGGTGCAAAGGACCCTAGGTTGATTTTACTCCGAACCATCCCTTTAAGTGAGGTGTCTTCTCATAGGATAAGGACATGCAGTCTCATGACTAATTATGAGACACAGATGAGTCATCGATGTAGAATAGTACAAGAAAATGTCACGTCCTGTGACGTTGACACAAAGACTTATTTAAACCCGGAAGATGAAAATAGTGCAAAAAAGCTTAAAATTAACTAGTATTAAAACTAGTATTAGTATTTAATATATGGTAACATTTTCTTCTATGATGTTCTACAAATAACTTAGAAAATTTAGTTTAGAGTTTCATGACCCTTTAATTATAAAGTTGAGGAAATAGTTCAGGTTAAAAAAATCCCTATCATACATCTGACCTGAACTGATCTCAAAATGCAAACCATTCTATAGAAATAATGGGAGAATTTTATTTAAATTCTTTTTCAAAATCATTGCCCAGCACGAATCATGGAGAAAATCAAGGGCTTTATTAACAGCATATCATTAAGACGTTTCCTGTGAAGCTTGTAATTCAAATGATCCATTAGATTTGTGAAATTTTATATGCAGATAAGCTTGCAGATACCTCATTGATATGCAGTAACACACTGAGCTCAAAAATAAGTCAAGTCAACTTGAATGTGAACACGGTATTTGATTCCTTCCAGTGCAGCACAAAAACACTACACACCTTTTTACTGAGGTTGATACTCAAGGAAAGATAGTGTAGTCAAAATAAAATTGACGAATTTGAACAAAAGCTTATTGAATGTGAAGAGGAAAGAGGGAAATAGCTTATTGAAACCAGAGCAAAAGAGATTAAAATTGTTCAAGGTCCTTCTGCTGTAAACCCCAATTGCCTCTCAAAGTAAAGTGAATTAAAGTACTTGAATCACGTTTAAAGCATTTTCATTACAGACACATATACCAAGCAGCCAAAGCAAATGCAGTGGACAGTCAATGAAATTTATTAAAGAGTACTGTATAGACACAGTTTCTGCCAGATTGTAAAGACTAGTGTGGGCAGGATTCCTTCAGGCAAGAAGCATGTCAGCAACCTCTCAGCTTTAATGTAAAAATGCTTAATTGCTTGTCAGACTGACCATTTTCACTACAAAAGCTTTGAAATCCATCAAGTTCACGTTATTGTGCTTGGTGCATTTCTGGCTGCATTTCTCCTCAATATGTTTAATTTCTCATAAAGTCTCTCCTTTTTTTATTTTTGGTTACAGAATTCTGCCTCCAACCAGTAATAGTTTCCTGCTGAAAAACTTGGTGTCAGGAGCGGACTACAGCCTGTGTGTCTTGGCCATATTCGATGATGGCATCTCCTCCTTGGCTACTACAAAGGTGTTGGGCTGCATCCAGTTCAGCACTAAAGAGGATTATCCAGAATGCCGTTCTCTACACGCTCACTTCCTGGGCGGCACGCTGACAGTGATGGTGGGTGGTGTGGTGGTAGTAACCCTTCTGGTCTTCACCGTGGCCATGATGGTGCGCCATCGTGTATGCGGAGAGTGTCGGGATGATGCCAACAGGCCTGGCAAGTTCTTGCCAGCCAAAGGGGTGGATGTTTACGCCCAGACAAATGGAAACAACAGTATGATGATGGTGGCGTTGCCAAACGGAGTCTTGGCCCAAAGAACAAAAGACAAACACAAGCACAGTTCTCTCTCAAAACCCAAACAGAGCCCGGAGCCACACCATGGCACACACGATAGGGGTGACGGGGCAGTGAGGGAAAAATGCTTTAGTCCTCTCACACCAGAAAGTGAGAGATTGACACTCTTTTATTCCCCAAGTAACACACTGCCCATGCCGACACAAAAGCGAGCAGGTAGGCTCAAGTTGCGAAAACCTCTGGAGAAAGGCAGAGACATGGACAGAGAGGCCTTGGCTTCGCTTGCATTGAAACAAGATGGAGATGACGGAAGGGAAGGAGGCTCAGACTTGAGGCAAGCACTAAAAACCAAGCGTAGCTGCTCTTTTGATGTGGGTGAAATCACCACCACCACCACGTGTTACGGCTACGCCAAGCGGCTGAGTGTCATCTGGACCCGTCGTAGCCAGTCGCTACATGGCATGCTTGTCCACTGTGGCTCCACGACCAGCACATCCAGCACGGGTAGCAGCGAGCAGTACGGCAACGGCCTAACGCAAAATTGTCTACATGCCTTCACTTCTAACAACTCCTCCAACTCTAACTCTAACTCGACTTCAAACTCAAACAGTAGCATGACCGTCAATCCAAGAGACCTGGAGGAAAGCGTGGTGTAGATTGTGAAAGAAAGATTTGCCTAAGAAAGGCTGATACAAACAAACAAATGCAGTGAGAGAGAACTATAAAAAAAAAAATTAGATAAGAAATTATCGGGGGAGGGCAGAATTGATGAGAAGTAATGCTCCTGACACAAAGGATTGGCTATCATTTGATGACCGCCATTATTCTAAGCCACAACAAGGCTCAAAATCAAATTATGTGAAGACAAAGAATGACAAGTAGGATTTGAAGAAAAAAGATTCAAGGACAGGCTTGTTTTTTTACCACAGGCCCAAGGCATGGGGGATTACAACCTAAAGCGTCTGTTTCAACAAGATTAATTAACCAATTAATACATTTTGGAATAAATCAGCCTCTACTTTATGTAGAAGAAACACTATTCGAATGCTAATGAGGAGCTGAAAAACTAAGGGGGTAAATATCACACAAAAAAAAAAAAAAAAAAAAAAAAAAAATCAAACCCAAAGAGAGAATGCATTATCTGTTGAAATACACTGCTGCAAAGAAGTACAACATGGATGGGCCTTCTAATGAGAGAAAGAATATAAATATGCTGTAAAGTTTCTCTTCACTCTAATAATTTTTTCAAACGGATGTTTTTCAATGAATTGAAAAGATGGAAGGAGTGGGACTCTCAGAACACTTCAATACATTGGTGTTAAGAACGGGGTAACCATTTGTTCAAATGTCATTCAACAGTGGTCTGAATAGTCATAATTGTTCTTGTCTGATCAGCCTTTTTTCCAGAGTCATAAAAAGAATAAAACGCTGTTCTGTAAAAATGATATTCTGTATTGTGGAATGAAGCTGTAATGAAGCTCTAATTGAGATCAATCTGATATGATAGCTCCAAGGTTAATTGCTTAAGAGAAGATGGAATAAAAAGCCATATGGCACATGAACCAAAAAACTAGAGTGCTGCAGTTGACTGGCAGCACGGCATACAGCCCCCAAAAAAACCTGATTAAAATGTCAAATAGGATAATAAGCTTAATGTCTCTAGTGTACTAATTCTAGCTCAGCTAACTTAACTGGAGATTTAATTGCAGATAATAAACAACATCAACAACAAGGTCTGTTAATCTGCAAGATATCAAAGAAGTAATGTGTTATATGAGCTAAGGCTTCAAAATGAAGCTTGTAATTTCCTGTTATATTTCTTCATTTCTGCTGTGTCAAGCCCACCTCAGACCATTTTATATAACAGTTGACAGAAGAGGAGGAAAGCAGGACGAAGATGAAAGGAAAGAGGCAGGGGTGAAGGTGTGGACCAGAAAAAGAGGACATTGGCGCAGTTGGGGGAGGTTTCCTGTCTGCCTGGTTTGTGTGTTATGCTAAGCGCTTTGTTACAACGGATATTGCAAATGGTCCTTAAAGCTCAGGTTATAGCCGATACATTATATGGAGAGAGAACATATGCATACATCGATGCGTGTTTATGTAATCCCAGTATGTGTTTTAAATCAATCCCCGCTCTTTCCTAAAACTTAACGAGCTGCTTCACTAACTACTCTATACATCAGCTGCTACCTTCTAAGTTAACATCTAAATCAAAATGCAAGTCTAATTTAAAGCCATTCATACAAGCCAAACAAATAGCGCTACTCATATGAAGATCTTAAGAGCCCTGTCTAATGCTTAAAGATTGAGTTAATTCCAATAGAGTTTGACATTAACATGATGGCAAGCTAATAACTTTGTGATACTCTATATTAATTGATACTTTTTAATACTGAATAAAATAGTTTCATGAAGGGGGTTCACCTATTGTGGCTTAAAATGTTGCCTAACCAGCTGAAAAAAAAAAACAACAACAGGTAAGACCAGAAAACCAGCTTAGGCTTGTTTACATGGGTTTTCAGCAAGGTAGACAGCTGGTCTAAGCTGGTCTAAGATGGTCTCCCAGCCTGGTCAAGATGGTGTAGCTCAGAGTTTATCATGTGGTGGGTCGAGAACTAAAAATGGGTCACAAATTGGGTCGAAAAATATGTAATAAGAACCTATTTTAAATATTACATATATGTGAAAATATATATATATGTGTGTGTATATGTGTGTGTGTGTGTGTGTGTGTGTGTGTGTGTGTGTGTGTGTGTGTGTGTGTGTGTGCATGCATGGATGTACGTATATTAGGGGTTGAACAACTTAATTTTTCAATTGAAAAAGCCTGAACCTCGAGCTGAGACTTGAACGCGGGTTGCCTTGTGCACAGCTATGATATATGACACAGTGCTGCCAACAAGGCAACTGCTCCAACAAAACAGCTTATTTTTATGAGTTCTTTTGTCTTTGGGTTGTTATATTTCTCACAGATTTATGCTCGTTCTAAATCAGATACAGATAAAGTAGCAAAGATTACATTTATATGAATTCATAAGTGAGAGAGCGACTGCGTGTGAATTAATTCTACCTGTCACCGTCTCTCTACTAATAGAGAAGCTGTGGGTTTAAGTTACTAAGAAATATATGCTAGAACTTTTCAGTTTCGAAACTATTTTATTGATAAAATCACAGAACAGTGTTGACAATACATTTCTGCGCTCCTGAGTGTTTGGGTGCGCTCGATCTGCACATGATATGCGAGCTACGGTCTTGTATGCGTGTGATTTACAATGCAGCAGCACATTAGTTTAGAACGGCGATTAACTTACGTGTATAATAAGCTGTATAAAAACATGCATTCAACTGATCAATTTTGAGCATCTAGATGAAAATCAAACATATCTGGTGGAGCACTCTCGGAGTATGCATTTATTTGTCATTTTAACTGTTGGAAATGCAGCGTAAAAGTGAACTTCAAAGATTTCTTATCGTTTTGTGCCCTCTATAGGCCACAATTCCACAAACCTGGAAGACCTTCTAAACGTAAGCTTTTTAAGAAAGGAAAATTTAATGGATAAAACAAAAATAGTAGGGAGAATCAAGGAATTATGAATAATTTACTGCCATTGTGAGAATAACATGTAATCATGTAATCAATAAAAAAAAAGTAATTGTAGTCTGATTATGAGTATTTTAAAACGTAATATAATCTATATATATCATTTGTTGTGAAATGTAAAATCTGGGTCGTAAAACAGAACCTGTTGGGAACCACTGGTCTAGCTGGTTTTCCAGTAGCTAAAAAAGTGCGCAATTCCCTCTAAAGCCAACAGACGAGCCTGATCGGCCTGAGAGACCAGCTAAGACCAGCTTAGGCTGTTTTAAGTGTTTTTTTTCCAGTAGGGTCCAGTAGATCACTAGAGTCTGGAACAGAGCTACACACTAGGAATCTGTGAGGCCCTCCATTTCATTGGCATAGTAAAAAAAGGGAAAATCTGAAGATGAAAGATTTAATTTATAATCAAAGGGAAAGTGTGATTGAAGACCAAGCAGATTGCAAAAACGGCCCGGGAAAAGCACAACTTCACACAGATGTGATACCTAGTTCCAGTCAGGAACAGCGCATAGTAATCGCATGGTCTAATTTTTACCAGTGCTTTTATTCTCAGAGCCTGATGTCTAAAATCATGAGCATGCCTTTTTTTTCCAAAGCACCCCCAGAGAGCATAAATGTCTTTAAAAACTCCATGAAGAGCACACAACTCTGACTGCATGAAAGACGGTGTGGGCAGCACAGGGAGGAGGAGACGGAGGAGATGATGGAACGGTTCCGTGTGATTGCTACAGGCAACATTCTGCCCTCCTTTACCCAATTAAAACCTACTGATTGGCACATAGGTGGTTAGCCGATCATGCATGCAGGAGCAGTGATGCAGACAGAGCTGGCCTGTTCTCTCTCTGGCTGTGATGACTCCACTGCAGCTGCAGCAGCTGAGCTCTCCCTCCTCTCTCTCTCTCTCTCTCTCTCTCTCTCCTGAGAGTCTCTTGACAAGACGATACCTAGTGTAATGCACAAACACGCACAAAAACGCAGCCTAAGCTAAACTTCAGTCCTTTGAGAGCCAAACTCTAACCCTACTATACTATGGGTTTCCACCACAAAACACATGATGGTTAACATTTACAGTATCCACAGAGAGGGCTAGCTACACTCTCATAAAGATGAAGTTCTTAAAGGGATAGTCCACCCAAAAAATGTAATTCTGTCATCTTCTACTGACCCTCATGTCATTCCAAACCAGTCGGATTTTCTTTCATCTGCAGAACACAAAACAAGATATTCTGAGAAAATGATTTTGATATGTGGAAGATATTTGTAAACTGATTGCATAAATCCATTTAAGTTTAGAAAGCAATAGTTATGAGTACTGTGAACATATTTCATTTGAGTTCACTAAAAAGAAAGACAATTAAACTCTACACTCCATTCAAATACTTTGCGTAACTGTAACTTCTCTGTATTGCTTAAAACTATTAAAATTAGAATCATTAAAATGACCTCAAATCTCTTGCAATTAACTTCTAGCTAGCAACAGCACACATGCATGTGCTAATGGTACTAACAAATAGACTACCACTGCTTCAGCAAGTGCAGTTACTGCTTTTTAAATACACTTTTTGGTAAGAAATATATAGAAATATATTATTACTATACTAGAGAGATGTTAGAAAAAAAGTGTTTAATATCCCTGTTAAACAAAAAAAAAGGTTGGTAATGTTGTGCCAATATCCTACTGACCAAAAATGTTAGATTGAATCTCCACACCAGGAATATTGGATCCAGGCTGGTCCAGAGGCTCAGGTCATCCTTCCAGAACTCGAATCTCTCGTGAACGCACATACGGATGTTGCTGGAAGCCAGCGATTATAGTTAATAAAGTTTTAAATATGAATATTTTTCTTACAAAAACCCATCGCTTCGCTTCAGAAGGCATTTATTAACCCACTGGAGTCGTATGGATTACTTTTATGATGGAGGGATGCGCTTTTTGGAGATTCAAAAACTGGGGCACTATTCAATGCCATTACAAAGCTGGGAAGAGCAAGGATATTGTTTAATATAACTGTGTTTGGCTGAAAAAAAAGAAAATCATGTAAATCTAAAATGGCTTAAGGGTGAGTAAATTATATATCATTTGAATTTTTGGGTGAACTAGTCCTTCACTACAACAAAAAAGTGAAAACGAATTCAAAGAAGAAAAGACCAAATGAAAGTAATATGAGAATTTTTTTTTAAATATATATTCGGTTTCACAAAAATGTCTCATTATGGAAATAAAAGGGTTGCTGATGCCACTTTGTCAAATAAAATAATTTAAAAAATAAATAAAATATAAATAAAAGTAATATGAGAAAACAAATGCTGAATTTGTTGCTTCACAAAAATCTCACTCTCCAAAACAAAAATGGTTGTTATTAATTTTGTATTATTTTGAGGAAAAAGGACCAGGTCATTGCAAGTGCTGTGCTCAATACTAGACAAAGAATTCGATCTGAAACATACAGCGTGTTCCTCTGATTCCCCACTGCTGTCTGGGCTCTTTTCTCAGAAACCCAACACCAAACGCAAAGGATAGAGAGAACACTTAAGCATGCATTTTGACTTTGCTCACCTCTCTCTTTGCCTGTAGGTCATGATGTTCCCGCTTTTCCATCTATTTAAGCAGGCTGGAGAAGTGTGAAAGGATAAGGGAACTAAAGAGAGACAGCTTTCATAAGAGCACCACCTCCGTGACTTTCCAACCACCCCTTCTCTTATCCCCCCTGCCAGCAACGAAATACCCAGTAACCTCTGCCTGCTCTCTCCTTCATTTCTTCCCTTCCCACTCCCACCACTCTTCCCATTGGGACAGGGCGAGTGTGGGAGTCTGACAGGAGCTTTTCTGTTGGAGGTTCGAGCTGTCAGCTCCCTCTGCCCTCCCGGGTACCCCCAGGGTGCATTCACTCTCACTATTAGTAGCTCTCTCTTCATCAGTAGCAAGATTTCTCATTCATAACAGGCCTCAGCTGCCAGTGCCGCTAGCCAGGACTTTGAAAAAGCATTAAGTAATGTCTCTTAGGTTGTGAGGTGCTGTGTTCCATTCACGCTGACTCTTTGTTCCTCAACCTTTGATTCTGTTCTCATGTGTGCACCTCCTTTATTTTTCATGTAGTCGAGTGAGAGCTTGAACGTGCCGCAGATTTTTTGATCCAAGTACACACATGCTCTCAACTACTTTTATAAGGACTTGTAATTCACGTGGCATCTCCAGCTGTGCACATTTGCACAGCTGGAGCATCCTGGAGTGCGTTGGGAAACCTCTCTCTTATTTGAGACTTTTCTTTATCTTTGTAAGGTTCAGATGAACTCATGCATTATAAAAATACTAAAAAAAGGGCAAAAACAAAAAAACATTTAAAACAAGATAAATTTACTTAATATAATTTTAATGATCTTAAGATATATTTACTATACCTTGCAAAAACTGTAATATTGTGAAATTACAATTTAAAATTAAAATAAAATCTATATAAATGTTTTAAAATGTAATTAATTCCTTAATTGTATACCATAATCCTTCAGAAATCTTTCTAATATAATGTTAAAAACAGCAGTGCTACTTAATATTTTCGTAAAAACCGTGATGTAATTTTTATTTATTTTTTTCAGTTTAAGATATCAGATTATTTGAAGAACAGAAAGTTCAAGATATCAGTATTTATTTGAAATGGAAATATTTTTTAAATGTCTTTCCTGTCACCTTTAAGCCAAAAAAAGTACTGACCCCAAACTTTTGAACGGTAGTGTATATTATTTTCAGAGAATATATTTTAATTGAGTACATGTGTTACCAGTGGGGGGGATGTGTTACATGTGTTACCAGCGGGGGGGGGACACAATGCTTAATCATAAAACAGATGTACAATAACATTACGATGTCCAGCAATCGATTTAAATAGTACATTGATTGAGTTTAAGTGGTTGTTCAATGAGGCCTATTATATGTTAATACGACTATCTTAAACGTGTATTTAAGTCCTTAGACCTTAGAAAATAGTGGTGGGGACATGTCCCACCGCAAATTACGCCTATGTGTGTTACATAGATGGCAAATTGTTTTTAAGCATAAAACGTTTTATCTTTCGCTAAAATGAAATTGACCTCGTTTAACAGAACTATAAAAATATATAAAAAGACAAAAAAATACTGATCATGTACTTGTCCACCCTCGTTTCCATTTCTCAACGATGAACCAATAATAACCAGCAATTCTGAGGAAAAGTGTTCCAAAAGTATTCCAAAAGTATTGAGGATCATAAGTGACGACACCCTGATACCAGAAACTGCATCCTCATGAGAGAACTGCAGCATCTAGCTGGAGGCACCCGGCTGTTTCTGACGAGAACACCTCTAGGCCGTTAGAAGGGCTTGTTCAGCAGTAATGATGAGAGAAGTCGACAGAGGCAAAACTTACACTATACACAGCCTGTGATTTACTAGACAACTCCATTATCTCATAATCAACTAGAAGCTACAACTGACACAGTCACACTGAGATGTGTTGTACATGTCCACTGGTGACCATAAATGCTGCACAAAGTGACGGCCAAACCATCATCTTCATCTAAGTAAGGCTAGATATTGATTATACGGTGTCATGCTGCACAGATGAGTCACATGATGCTATAAGTAAAGACCAATCCTCTCTTTTATGGCCAGTAGAAGGCTCACTAGCTCTGTAACCATTCGACTGCAGAGTAATAATGGAGCATTATAAAGAATCCATCATGGATGAAAACATCCAACGGAGAGTTGGATTTCTTTTTTCCAGAGGACAGTGACAAAACTATCATGAATGAGGTACAAATTAAGGTAAATTATTATTTGTATTTTAAGCATTAGAGGCACTGTGTTTGTTGCTGTGAGATCTAATAGATGCTGTTCAGGTAGATTTTATGTTTGTTTTTTTTGTTTTGAAAGAAATTAACACTTTTATAAAGCAAGAATGCATTAAATTGATTAAAAGTGACAGTAAAAACATTAATTTTAAAAAGGTTTCTATATTAAATAAATGCTGTTCTTTTGCACGTTCTATAGTTTCATGAAAAAAAAAATCTATAAAACTGATAAGAAATGTAATCTTGTCAGGATGAACAATTCAAGCCTGTTAACCAAGTTATTGCAAGAATAAAATGATCAAACTATTATTTTTTGTTAATTTATGGTACACATACAACATTTGATCCCAAACTAGTTAACCACTATGTGACAGCTTCATTTACACAGCTTCATGTGCGACCCAGTTACTTGTACTAGCATTTTTTTTTATATTAGAAATGTTGTTTATGTTTAGTGTTTATTTAGTAGCAATATGTATGCAGGGTTTTAAATTTAGGCAACAGGGTTGTAACAATGGCTAACTTCACAGAAAGTAGAGAGAAAATTAAACGGCTTATGTAACATTTAGTTTGATCTCCTGATGTTTACGATTTGTTGACAAAGAAAAAAAAATTCTTTAAGAGGTTCAATCCTTATTTTGTACAATATTCATGGAAAGTGCCTGGTACTAAAGAAGTACAGCTCTACTGTGAAAGAAGGGGAAAAGGCCATGATGACTGTGAAAGGACAAACACACTTCAGACTGACTCTCCAGGGAGAATAGGATGGTGTATTTGAGTTTGCGTCCTCATTCAATTTCACATATTTACTTAGAGCGAGAGAGCTTCTCTTTTTTTTTTTTCTTACTCCATACACCCTCCTTCTCTCTAGGGTTCTTAATGTTTGTCAGCTTCCATCAGTCTTCGTCTGAAGCCTTTATGCAGAGACACTCTCCCACAGTCTCACTATTTCTTTCACTCTCCACAGCTTCAACCCTCATTCAGTACAGCCTCCAGGCTCTTGACACGGCTCAACTTCCTGACAGTGATGAACATATCTTGATATCATATAAAAGCTCACAGAGAAGAGGCACTGCAGAAAAAGAAGGAAAGAAGGAAGGAAGCAAGGATGAAAGGATGGAAGGAAGGAAGGAAGACAGAAAGAAAGAGCAGAGACAGCAAAGCATGGGAGACTGACAGTAAAATAACTAAATATTCAGCGAACATGACGACTTCTTTTAGATCTACATTAAACTTGGCTTGATCAGCAGGAGCCTTTCAAAGTCAGCAGGGCAGTGCTAGAAAACATAATGAAACATTCAAGCTTTTATTTAAAAATCAGAGAACCCTTAGAACCAGGAACATAGCCTTGGCTCCAATGGTCTCGCCTCCTGATATGCCATGTGGTTTCTAATTGACATTTTTTGTGAAAGAAACAGCCCGTTTCTTTAAACATCTGTCCAGAACACTGTTCCCAGCTTTTGAAGCATTCTACAATGGCCAACAAAGCAATTCACAACATGCAAAAGCTACCCATGGCGTGACAGAGTATGAATGTGTGTATGAGTTTTTTAAAAAGCCAAAGATTGTGGTCACAAACCTTGAAGAACACAACAACTACCTATTATCACACCGTGACCAAAATACAGTTTTAGGGGTAAAAGACAAAGAATCACATTGCAGAAATTGAATGATGCTACAATCACACCTGGAAAGTTTGCCGTTTAAAAGGGAAAGAAAGAGAAAGAACACGAGTGAAAAGGGAAAAATTCGTAATACAAAGTTTCCTTTTTTCCACAACTGAACACTTCATTTCTCATGCTCCACTTTGGTTCTGAAAGAACAGAACCAAACTTAATTGTCCACTGCAATTACACAGTTAACAATAGTCTGTGCCCAATCCTGTTCATGGAGATCTACCTACCTGCAGAGTTCTTTCAATAATGTCAAATATTGGGGGCAATTTTGCCACATCTGATTATGTCTTTTAAGTAGTTTTTAACAGCCCCAGCAACAGTAACCTCCCACAGCAGCCAAACCCACAATGACATCTCAAAATCTACATACCTGTATATTAGGCACCAAATATGTCCTGATGTCCTTTGACTGTTTTGCACCACACAGCATTTACACTTTCAGTGTGGACAAACACATCTGCTAACTTATGTGGCCTCCAGGGGCCGGTTTCACAAAGATAGACTTTGACTATGACTTAGATATAGTAGATAGTCAGACTTCAGATAGACATCTAAATTAGACCGTTGCATAAAGCACTTAAGACTCTGACTATCTTAAGTAAGATTACACTGCAATGCATTCTGGGTAGAATAAGACACTTTTCAAAACAAAAAACATGGCGGATCGAGTAAGCGCATTCAACCGCTCAGTGCAGTTTACCCCAGCGGAAAATATGTGTTTGTTGGAGGAGTATAACAGTTACAAGGACATTTTACTTGGGAAATTTAGCGGAGAATGTAGTAACAAGAATAAATGTTTAAATTATGAGCCATTTTCCCTTTTCTTTTGGCTGTTTGTAATGTAACTGATTGTTACTGCTGGTTGCCAAGGTAACAGAGTCTTAGACCTAAGTTAGCCTGGGGGTAAGGCGTCTAATTTATCTGGTCTAAATTAAGTCAGTCTTTATTTTTGTGAAACAGTCTAACTTGCATTAGACTAGTCTATAAGCAAATTTTAGACTTGTCTAACACTATAGACCGGTCTAAAATAGCTTTGTGAAACCGGCCCCTGAAGCTTGCGTTCTGCAAGCGTACAGCGCCATGTGGTGCCATCCCAAAAAGGCACAAAATCACTTTCACAGACTTTTACCTTGACTGTTCCCTGCAGGTGGAATGACCTGCCTGACTTAGCCATTTTCAAGAAAGCACTGACCCCATTAATACTAATACGAACAGTTCTATTTCTATTCTATATACTTTCTTAGTTAAAAAAACAACAACCTTGCTACGTGTACTGTGCTGGACTAACTGGGACATGTCTCAGCACTTACATATTATTGCTCTTTTGTTGGTTTAACCGCTTCTGTTGTTCTTCTCATTTGTAAGTCGCTTTGGACAAAAGAAGCATGTAAATGCTAACTATCTGGGTTGAAACTCAAAATATTTCTGGCAGTAATTTTTGGGCATGGTCGGTTGAGGTTTGTCCAGTGCAAATGGTTTTTGAGATATATTTCTGGTGTGTAAATTTATAACAAAGTGATAAATAATGAGAATACTTGTTTCTTCATGTACCATCTGCAACGGATCCTAACAAAATGTGCTCAAGCAGCCTGCTGTTGCTATGGTAACCTCCCCAGGCAAAGACGTCTAGTCGAATTCTAACTAACTTATAATCTAACTTCTAAATCATTGTTTGATACGGCTGTATGCCATTGAAATGTAGTTAAATACTTTTAAGATTCATCGAACTCTGTCATCCTTTTTTTTGCCATTCACACCCTCACCCTACCATTGTAATAAGGGCACTAGTAAGTCACTGTGAATAAAAGAATAATCTAAATGACAAATTAGTGATTAGTAGCTGTACTATGTTACTACTTCTGATGTCCAACACATCCACTAGTCATGATCCAGATCTTCGGCAAGCAACCACCCCCCTAAAAATAATAGATAGATACTGGTTTCTCCATTCCACCTCTGCAAATGGATGTCATAACCACAATCCATTATTTGAACAGTTAATTAAATCTTGTGGTGGCGGTACTAGATAAATTGGTTATTTGAAGATGCCTAATAAAAACAAGGGAGCTCCCAGGCCCCAAAGGAGAAGAACGGCCTCCCTCCTGCCGAGCGCAGCGAAGGGAACAAGTTTAGGAAGAGGAAGTGATAAAAAAGGAGAGACAGAAAAATAGTGTAAGCGATCATGCAAAAAAAAACATGGTGTGCTAATGCGGAAGACGAGATTAATCAAATGAGGAAGGAATAGGAAGCCTGTAAATTGAGGAAGCCTGTAAATTAAGGCAGCAGGAGAGGTTTGAACTTCACGCATATCCTGGAGCGCACTTCATCAGTCTTCATTAAAAACAGGCAGGCCACGGCACTGCTCAAGCTCCGGCCATGACGCCAAGCAGCTTGAAGTGATTCTCAGAATTCTTCCGAGGCCAGGTTCTCTAGTCACGCTTGGGAATGCGGCCTGCAGGGTAATCGAGGACTTTCCTGATTGTAGAGAGCGCAAGGTGCAGAGAGGCGTAAAGATAAATATTGGGGTGGAATGACAGAGTCAGTGCAAGGCAATTTTCGGAGTTTGTTCTGTCACAAACTTTACTCTAGGGGAATTTAGATGGGAGAAACACGAGCAAATGGACAGCAGATCTTTCCGGAGGAGGAAAGAAAAAAATCATCTTGAAAGGTATTTCAAGTCACGTTGGAGCAATTTTTAAGATTTGTGTATAGGGCAAGATGGGAGGGAGATTAGGCAGGCAGAGAGAGAGAGAGAGAGAGAGAGAGAGAGAGAGAGAGAGAGAGAGAGAGAGAGAGAGAGAGAGAGAGAGAGAGAGAGAGAGAGAGAGAGAGAGAGAGAGAGAGAGAGAGAGAGAGAGAGAGAGAGAGAGAGAGAGAGAGAGAGAGAGAGAGAGAGAGAGAGAGAGAATGTGTTAGGAGGAAAAACTAAGAGGTTGGAAAAACGATGCAGTGCTTTAAAAGCTTCCCTGATGGCCGACCCTTCAAAGCTCATATGTCTTCAAATGCATATGTCTCCCCTCACATGAGACACACAAAACCTTCTGAGCTGCCTCACTGCCTACATAGGCAGCATCCTAACTGAAAGGGGACCTCATAATTAAGTTTGTTTTTAAGTGCATTTACATGCGCTTAAAAAGTTTAATTTCAAGATGTCCTTTTGAGGATACTGCCCAGTGACAAACTGTTCTACTCCTAAAGTTAAAACATTTTTTCACTTTGGTTCAGTTTTTGTGAAGTCAGACTAAAGGCCTGACTATCTCTCGGTCACCTTCTCCCTTTCTTTTTCTTTTTCTATCAGTCTCTTTTTCACACCTTTTCTCTTCCCCTCCAAAAGCTGCGCTTTAATTGATTTAATTGATCATTTTTCAGTCAGTGAAGAAAGTAAACAATTGGCCAACTGATATTTATATCCATTTTATTTTTTAATTGTTTTATAAATCATTTCATTACACAAGTGAATTTGCTGAAGGCTACCAGGAAAGCTTGGTAACCATGTTCATTCATTTCATTCACAATATGTGCATATTAATTATTAATCTGATGCTTAATCTGCCAAAAACGGCTCCATTAATGTTGGTCTCGCCACACTGACAACTGCGAATTACATTACATGTAAATCATGTAAATTATATATTTTCAGTTCAAAATTGGGAATGTTTATTCATTTAAATCCCTGATTAACTATGTCAGTTGTTTAACATTTCTATCATAAAACAGCTGACAAATAATAAATGTTTAGTTTAGCTACTTACATTAATAAAGGCCTTCTGAAGGGATGCGTTCATGTAAGAAAAATATGCATATTTAAAACTTTAAATATGCCAGGACATTTTTTTTTAATATAACTCCGATTGTATTCGTCTGAAAGAAGAATGTCATATACACCTAGGATTGCTTCAGGGTGAGTAAATCATGGGCTAATTTTCATTTTTGGTTAACTATCCCTTTAAGCGTGACAATGGAATTCACACTCAATCTGCCTATTTTGATTGGTCATCTTAAACATTTTGATTTTGACAGCCGCTGAGGCAGCTCATGAGTTATCTTGGTGTTATGCAATATCCTTGCAGCACCCAAGTTAAATTAAAATCAGGCCATTATTTCACAACTTTAAGTATACACCTTTTGAAAAAAAAATAGGACTTTAGGGTCCTCACTGGTGGGTACAGCCACGCATGACGGTGTATAAATGATGACAGAATTTTCATTTTTCAGTGAACGATGTCTTAAATGTTCCCTTTATAGGCAGCTCACTAGTCACTAGTCTTTAGAGCTATATCCTTGTTTCATCTCCAAATAAAATGCAGCGTTTTGAAAACTCCCCGATTAAAGCAGCCAAAACAAAGATAGGTTCTCCTAATACCCCCCAAACGAATTTCTAAAGACGCTTATAGGAAAGCTCCTTCCCTAATGGTTTATGTAAACACATTTATTTTATTCAGGCTGATTAAGCGCAAACACTCCATGACAACTTCTCCCATCCACACCCCTCCCTTCCTCCGAAACCGGCACATCAGAAAATGGTAAGGTCTGCACCCTTCATCCGAGAGTGCCATTAGTACCATCACTCCAACTCTGATCACATTATGCAGATAAACACTATATTATATGAGTGTGTTACCATCTATGGTCTAACCCGACTCACCCAGCATGTTCAGGTTTGCACGTGTGGGAGATTTAAGAAAAAAAAAAAGCTCAAGATCTTGAAATGTTTTTAGCTCACTCAAGGTCTGATCAGAGACTCAGATGGCAGCCAGCATGACGGGTGACAAGACCGTGAAATGTCTGCTGCTCAGATGCGTTTCAAAAGAACAACACATTTAATAGGGGAAAAGAGAATCCATAGGTTCCGTCACGGAAAAAAAAAATCACTTCTCATCTGGATCTCTTACTCAGTTTGTCATGTCAGGCTTCTCGTGCCTTTTTGTGCTTGCTTTTTCATGGGAAGTTACCATTTTCACCATTGTGCGCTTTGACAAGGAGCATAGCAGCCATTATAAAAGGGCGAAGTCATGAAACTACAAAGCCTGTTGAATATTAATTAGATGACGTCACATAATTAATATTCATGAGCTAAGCTGGTAAGTTTTATAATTGATTTTTTTTCTAAAGTAATTGACTAAAGGCATGACATTTACTGTAAAAATCTATTTGACCAGCACAACACACACAATCTCAGTCTGACACCACAGCGCCTTTAAATGTGCAACTGAATCGATTTCCAGAGGTCTATGCTGAATCTGATCGCAGTCGTGCTGACCCAGATCGTTTATGCAAGCACTGTTGTCGAGAAAAGCCTTACCTTGACCCCACGGACGCGGAACTCCGCTAATGCTCGGCTCATTTTGGCAGAGGCCGCCGGCAGATCCTTTCCACTGGCGATGACTTTCACCAGGAGTGAATCGTAATGAGGGGAAATGATAGCACCCTGGAAGGCAGACGCGCTGTCCAGCCTGATACCCATGCCCTCTCCACTGCGAAAGACCTGCCCAAGAAGAAAGAAGATGATGGTCAGAATACAGATTTGGACTAAACTTTATGTACATGCTTGAAGGACTGCACTTAAAAGAACCAAAATTTCAGACTTCAGGAAGAAAATATTATAAATGGTCAAGGAAACCACCTTTATATTTTGACACTTTACTTTTAATTTCCTTTTTTAATGCTTTTATTTTTACACCTTATTTTCACACTTGAGCGAAAGTAATTTCAGATTAGTCTATAGTTAACACACTGGATGCAAACAATGCATCATGACTCACTAAATCGCTCCCTTCATAAATCAATACAGCTGCCAACACTGAGAATAATCTGTTGTCTTCCGTTTTTATACACCTTTTAAAAGCCACTTCAGCTAATTAATTTTTCCCTGCACATCTGAAATAATGACTTTTAACATAATATAAAAATGAAAAATGTTTCTATGATTAATTAATTTTGCAATTAATTTACTTTGCGTTTTAAAATAAATGATGACTGTTACATAAAAGCCAGGTCATGATTTTCTGCTCGTTTCTAGCCACAGTTGCAGCAATGCAAATTGTCAAAAATTACTTGTTAATCTACTTAATTTTCCCTGTCCATCTAAAATAAAATAAAAATTACTTACAAAAATATGATTACTTTTATATTACTTAAATAAAAATACATAATTTTGTATTAATAAAAATAATAATAATAATAATAATAATAATAATAATAATAATAATAATAATACTACATTAATATAGTTACATAAAAGCCATGATTTTCTGTTCTTTGGGCTTCTAATTTAAATAATATTTTTTCTAAACAATTTCTAAGTGTCAAATTATTTTAAAATAATTATACATTTCAGCTGACTTTTTTTAAAATCGTATTTATTTTCATTTTACTGTTGCCAATACATCGCTTTAAGCTTATATCTGGTTGGTCCGTGTTAGTGAACATCAATGGTAGTATTTTTTAAGCTGATTCTGCTAAATCTATTTCAATTCGGTGAAGTGTGTTCAGTGGCACTCTTCTAAACTTTTCTCAGAAAGCACATCAAATGAACCAAATATTCCCTAAATAAACACACAAGGGGCAGGGTATTTTGCATAAGTGCCACTGATGGGCGTAGTTACTCAAAAGGTGAACGGGTAAAATCGGCTGTTGAAATGTTTTGCGCATGATCTCAAAATATGTTGTGTGGATTGAAGGGTTTGAATGCAGTGTTTAAAGGTGCAATTGAGCGATTTAACAAAACAGCTCTTCAGGGTGAGGCACAGGAGGCGGCCCTCAGTCGCTTACCAAAGCAGAAGGTAAAAAAGAAAAAGCAAAAAAAGCAACAATTTGAAAATCTAACATTTCACAGAGAGCTGCCCCTTGAACTGTACAAACATTCATCCAGCAAAAATAGAGCAACTGTCAACACAAGTACCTCAGGGGAGTGTGCAGGCAATAAGAACAAATTGAGGAAAAAAACACTGACACACACAAACATGCACACAAAAACACTCACACTGCAGCCAACTGGCAGCAGTCATTTACTGTTGGAATTGTGCTCTGTCTCAGCCTCTGGCATCCACATTACAATCATCAGCACAGTAAAATTGATGTGCGCAGCAGAGATCCAGGCATCAGCGGAGGTAAGGGTGAGGTGTTAAAATAGGGATATAATGAGACGTGAGAAACAAACAGAAATAGAAAAAGAAGCCAATGCGTTGGCTTTATTACAGCTGCACTTTGGGTAATGGCTGCGATTGCTCAACATCGATCGTGTCGCCACTTACGACATAAGACGTGCTAATGAACAGTAGATCCACCGGAGATTATACAAGCATCACCATGGCAATCTAAAAAAGTAATTTGATATCACTCAAATTGAGTGGAAATCTGATTTGACGCCGTTAATGGCTTCTGCCACCCAGTGAGATGACCGTCACAGAGATAAGGCAGCATTTTTCTGTCATTTACACCCTGAATTCCTGTAATGAGTGAATGAAAATTGTTATTATCGAGAAGTCTACACGAAACCACAATGGATGCCATTTACTTTCTTGAAAGTGTACTCAGTAATTAAAAAGCTTTTTAAGCTAAAGAAATGAAACTCCCACACTGTATTTTCTTGTAAAATGTACTCCAATAATCTTTTTTCACAGTGCACTCAATATTTTTTCTTGTTGAATATCATGACATTTCAGAACTTTGCAAACTGGAATTCACGCTGCCTTTTCAAAAACTAGCGTTCATTTCAATTACAGTCAAAAAAATTAGCAGAAACACAAGAAATACCATCATATCATTATCCGACAAGCTCCATGCTGATCCATCCGGCTCAGCTTTGCTCAGAAAAATGAGACCGGGCAGCCATAACAGCGATCCAAAGCTGTGTACTTGGCTTTTCATTATCAGACAGATGCTTTAGGACAGGATTTCTGTTGAAGCGCCACTGATCTGGGTCACAGCAAGACTTCTGGAGGAAGTGTGTGACACAAAGAGATCTGAAAAGGAAGGAAGGCAGGCCAAAGCTCTGCATGGGTCAGTCTTATTCTCTCTCTTTGTTCTTCTCATCTCTCATTCTGTTTCTTTCTTGCTGGTGGCAATTATGAAGCTTTGAATAGAGGCTCAAATGGATGCCGAAACTGATGCTTGTCTCCTTCACCACCAGGGGCTTGAGTCAAATGAGAGTTTTAAATACAATTACAAGCCTCTACCTGCCATGCTGAGAGACAAAAAGGAGGAGGGAAACTTTGAGCTGCGTTCTAATTCACAGGGTCCCAACACAGCATTCACACAGAGTAGGGCCTGCGTAGATGATCACAACAAAATTTGTTCATTTGGAACAGTGCAATATTATTAAACAGACAACACTTCGGGATTCTGGGTATGTTGACATAATATACAGGTGTAAATAAATACAAATTGAGTCTGGTTTGGGTTTTTTTCTGTTTGAAAAGAAAAGCCTAATCCTACCCTAACCCTATAGTAAGTACATGTTGTTAATTAATATTACTCAGTACTTAAATATATAATTACATTGTAACAATGACACCTTAAAATAAAGTGTAACCAATGATTCTGTTTAAAATAAATGCTGTTCTTTTTAACTTGCTATTCATCAAAGAATCCTGAAAAAAAAAAAATAATCCACTATTATATTAAAGGAAACCTCCACTTCTTTTGGAAATAGGTTAATTTTCCAACTCCCCTAGAGTTAAACAGTTGAGTTTTACCGTTTTCGAATCCATTCAGCAGATCTCCGGGTCTGGCGGTAACACTTTTAGCATAGCTTAGCATAGATCATTGAATCTGATTAGACCGTTAGCATCTCTCTAAAAAAAATGACCAAAGAGTTTCGATATTTTTCCTATTTAAAACGTGACTCTTCTGTAGTTACATCGTGTACTAAGACTGACGGAAAATGAAAAGTTGTGATTTTAAGGCCCATATGGCTAGGAACTATACTCTCATTCCTGCGTAATAATCAAGGAACTTTGCTGCCGTACCATGGGTGCAGCAGGTGTAATGATATGACGCAGCGCCTGAAAATAGTCCAGTGTATTCTCATCTTCAGTGTATTCCGGTTCAAACAGATACGGTTAAGGATATGCACCAAAGTAAATGTCTTCTGAATCGTCTCTCTCACAAATGTCTCCATGGTTACAAAGGAGGCTCAAAATAAAATAAAATTACGAAGTGTTATTTTTTTATGCATTTTTCTGAACTTTCATACTTTAAATAATGGTTCACAAACTGTTAAAAGAATACATTGAAACACTCAAAGACAATACAACTGAACCAATTATACTTCCATAGTAATGATATCCAGTTGCTCCCCATGTCTTTAACAGTGACTAAATATATATTTTCTACGATGTGGAATCTTGCTTAAGGTGGTCAAATACCCTGGAAGTCTTTGCAGGGGACTGTTGGGCGACTGGAACATGCCTATAGACTTTTATTAGAGTCACTTCTTGAAACTCAGGCATGAAAGAGAACAACAGGGAGACAGAGCAGGAGAGAGTGATTTCAACAGGTGACGGGTAGAGTTTCAGAGATGGCAAGAGAAAAATGCTAATAGAAGGAAAGAGATGCCACAGTTTCTGAGCTCCTAGCAACCCTGCATGCTCTAACAGGCAGAAAACCATCACAGGAACACAAGAGGGAGATGAGCGAGAAACGCTCACCCGATTGTTTCATCTCGGAGGGAATATGAAATTTGACGCATGGAAGATCGTGTCTTTGAGCATGTCAGCCTAATCAAAATTGTTCCTTTAAAAAAAAAAAAAAAGAGATCTGATTTAGTTTGAAAGGTTGTCTTATCTAAAAGAAGATGCATGATATGGAGTTCAGAGCAGCAATTCTTTGCCTTCTGGCAAAAAACGGACTGGGACTGAAACTTCCCACTGCATCATGTGTGCATATTATACCCACCTAGTTTATAAATATTGAAGAATTTTGACATGTAAAACAACCTTTTTACATTACAAAAACAGCACAAATTTGTACATCATGTAAATTTAAACAACTTACATATTGTGTGTTTTAAAAAATCATAGTTAAAGGTTTCAGTGGTCAAATGTTTAGAATGTTACAATAATATCACAGACCTGATAGTTTGATTTTACTGACTTGATTAAATGGCAGTGTACTGTACGGTGATATTATAACATTAATCCCACATCATGTTTGATTCGTAGCATGAAGGAGACTCGTGTAGACAGATAGCAGCAGAACAGGTGGAGGGCAATATAGCATAGTGAGCTAGAAAATCACTTTTAGAAAGAGTGGTGACTGGAATTTAAAGTGGACTCAATCCCATAAAACTGAGTTACAGAGTAGTGGGGTGTTGGAGAAGCTACTTTGAAACTTTAGCTTGCCAAGGTACTCATAATTAATTTTTTTTTTTTTATTAAAGTTTAATCACTTTTCAACACTAAAAGCTACCAACAAAAAGTGGTTACAGTACATTAAACCTAATGATCTTTATACTACTACAAAATTTGAAAAAAAAAAACAAGATATGATACAATTAGAATGAATTATTATAATTGTACACTACTGTTTTTAAAGAAATTAATACTTTTGTTGAGCAAGGAGGCATTAAACTTATTAAAAGGTGGCAGTAAAGACATTTATAATGTTACAATTTAATTTTTATTTAAAAAAAATTACTTTTAAACTTTGGAAAAAAATCCTGAAAAAAGTATCATCATTTCCACAAATATATTGAGCATATTTTCAACATTGATGATAATAATAAAAAATGTCTCTTGACAAGCAAATCAGCCTATTAGAATGATTTCTGAAGGATCATGTGACACTGAAGACTGGAGTAAAGATGCTGAAAATCCAACTTTGAAATCACAGGAATAAATGACATAAAAATTTGAATCAAATAAATGCATCCTTGTTGAGCATAAGAGATTTCTTTAAAAAATAAAAATTGACAGACCAGAAAAACTCCATCCATACTCAGTCCATCTCTCCTGGCTTAGTATTCAATGGCAGAGGTCAAGTATGACTAGAAGTGGCAGATGCTAGAGAATAAGAGGTGAGACACAGGCCTACCGGATGTGACCTGAAGAAAGGGCACTGGTTGCCTGGTGAGACAGAAATCTATCAGGGTAAATGCAGTCTGTGTGAGAGCCGCAGATGCGCTTTTGTGTGCGAGTGTGCAGTGACATTTCCACATTACAGTGAGTAATGCCACAGGCTCCTGCTCATCAGTGTGCAGGTGTGTGCGCTTGGGCACATGTCTCTCACTCCATCTGGAGATCGAAT
Organism: Abramis brama; assembly: GCF_963993115.1. NCBI lineage: Eukaryota > Metazoa > Chordata > Actinopteri > Cypriniformes > Leuciscidae > Abramis > Abramis brama. The sequence continues at coordinate 17,644,915 of NC_139977.1, forward strand.
CAGAGGTGTGAAATGTCGAGGTCTGGGAATGCTGGTGCAACATGGGATATGCACATACATGTGTATAAATACACAGTGCACGTTCAGCGCGGTGATCCATGCGCATTGCTTGCGCTCTCAAGTTGCTACGGCAAGTGGGAAAAATTGAAATCGTCACCTGCCCACCCCTTCTTTCCCTCGTGTTTACACAGCATCCCTTCTCTCTTAAGTAGGTCACTTCACCTCCCCCGTTTCCCCAACAGCCTCAGATCTGTTTACCCGGAGTCTATGTTAGCATCTCTATTCTGCGGTGCTTAACTGCACACGTCTGTCCTGAGGTCTGCCCAGCATCCCACTGCGAGGCAAACACTAATTGTGGTAGCCCAGCGGGGAAAAAACTAGATAACCTCATGTAGCTCATGCATCTATAGTACTACTATAACATACTTATAATTTATAATTTATTTTCATGTTACTGCCAATAACTGATGGCAGATATTTAAAATCTGTAGCCTACTATTCTGTCTAAAAAAAGTGAATTTAAATGTAGGCATCACAACATTATAATGCACAAGCAGTATGAAAAATGGATATTTATTTTGAGATTTGTTAAAGATTACTTTTAATAGTGTTTAAAATTCATTTAATTACTACAGTTTTAAAGATTTCAAGTAAGCGTTAGATGAAAGCAACAGTAATTAAAACAATAGTGGAAATGCACCAATTAAATATTCTATATCAGCCAATACACTACTGTTCAAAGGTTTGGGTCTGTAAGATTTTTTATTGTTTTTGAAAGTCTCTTATGCTCACCATAGCTGCATGTATTTGATTAAAAATACAGTAATATTGTGAAATGTTATAAAATGACTTTTCTATTTTAACATATTTAAAATGTAGTTTATTTCTACGATGGTAAAGCTGAATTTTCAGCATCAATACTCCAGTCTTCAGTGTCACATGATCCTTCAAAAATCATTCTAATATGCTGATTTGATGCTCAAGAAACATTTATTATTATTAAAGTCCCTTTAAGACAAGTCATTTCACTCTGCGGCCATCTTTGAAACCCCTCTCGAGCATGCAAGTGCAGCTCCTATCTATTTGAATGGGGAAACATCAAATTCTCCAATACTGTTCGCCAAGCTTACGATTAAATTTCATATTTGAAATCACCAATTAAATCAGACAACAACGATCTCATAAATTTTGTTTCTAAACGCTCGAATCATGACAGAACACGACATATTTCAGCCAGTTAATGCGCATGCGCAGTAGAAATGCGGGTCTGACTATTACTATAGGAACCTGAGCTTCTAAGGGCAGCTGCAGTGACGCGATGACTTTACCAATCGGCGATTGGCTCTTATTTAGAAGGCGGGACTTATTCCACAATATTGAGTTTATTCCACTTTTCCTTATTCAAAACAATACGAGTGACGCGTCTTGTGTTATTCTGTAGTCTTTGTTATTATCCATGTTCAAAACAGTTGTGGAACCTAATATAACCATTATATATTATTCAGGGTTCTTTGATTAATAGAACAGCATTTATTTCACATAGAAATCTTTTTTTGTAAAACCAATTTTGTGTCCTTGGTGAATAGAAACATCAATTTCTTAAAAAAAACAAAAAAAAAAACTTTATTGATCTTATTTGGAATAGTATCCATTAGTCCATTTGTGACTAATGTTAAAAAAAATAATAAAAATACTAATATTTAAATATGCATTTGTCTTTGAACCAATTCATTGACAAATAATACGAACAAACTGATTTACTAACACTCTTTTATTAGACTTCTCAGTTCTACCCCTTATAAACATTTGACTAAACCCAGCATCCCATTTACCATTATGCCACTGTTTTGTTGGTCATGCTAGCCTGTTTTTCCCAAATGGGGGTCAAGAAGAAACACACCAGCACTTTGACAAGTCCAAAAGGAGCGTGTGCGAGCTTCACTGTGCTGAAAAATACATCACACGGACTTGTCGGCCTCATCTGTAAGCGCTCCTGGTCTCTCTGGAGGGAGGAAGCACAGAGCATTGAAAGGGTCATGACCTCCAGAGCCTCCAAGGTACGACTAAAGAGCGCTCGCTCAAAGCAGTCTCATGCAGCAGAGGAGAAGTTTGCCCCGCTTCAATCACGAGGGCTTCATGTTTCTCCTAAGACAGAGGATTAGCTGGATTTGATATCATGAAGTGAAAAATGAATGTGATTTCTGCAATTGTACATGAGGTTGTGGATCACCCACACTGAGCGGAGGATAAAAAAAAACATCTGAAGGGAGTTTTAAATGCATTATTAGAAAATATAAAATGTTCTAGTTAATAAGGATGAGCTTTGCAGAGCTTGTTTTGCACCGTTTACACAAGCCCTTTCAGATGCAAACTGAGTGTGTTCAGTTTAACTGAGTCACACACTCAAAAACAAACATTTGGCATTTCCATCCACAACAAAAAACTGGACCCTGATTCTTTCAAGCTCTCACAGATCGAACAAATCAGTGACATGGCAACAGTCCAAACCAGCTGTGACTGCCGCCGAGCAATTAGAGCATCAAGGGAAGACACCATCCCTCTTTGACTCTCCTCCATTATCCCTCCATCGCGCCGGCGTAAGGCACACAGTTCATGTTGTGGACATGTCCTCAGAGGCGAGTGCTGGCAGTTTAAGAACAGTGTCAGAATTACACATTCGCAGATGTCATGAAAAAAAGATGCGACAAAGGAGCCTGTGGCAATGGGACCGGAAATGCCACGTGCACATACACATGAAAGAGCCATGAAACATCACGCTCATGGGAGCACGTTTTCACACCTCCACTCAGAGTTTTAAACACCCCGCTGCCGTGCACTGAGGAAAAAAAATGTCCAAAAGGAGAGATAGAGGCAAAAAAGCTAGATTTTAAATTATAAATTGTATTGTAAATGTGTTCTGGGTGGATGGAAGGGGACCGTTTACTGACCTAGGTAAAAAGATCCCACCCTTGGGAGCCAAAACCCACCGGCTCAATGCTAGGTTTTTGTGTGTGGTTACCAGGGCATTGCAATGCAATTGTTAAAGGTGCTGTATTTTTTTGACATACTCGTTAGTTTACATACTCGTTTCTCTAAAAAACAATGCTCCAGTTATTCTACTTTGAAATCTGCGTTCCGTGCCGGAATGTCTGTTTTTGTTTTGGTCTGAGTGATACCGCCCACTGCCTATTTACCCAGTATTATCCCGATACCTGGGTTGCCAGCAAACAAACTAGGTCAGAGATCGCAGATTCTACCCAACCTAAAAAGCCTCCGTATCCCATCTAAAATGTTCCATGTCCAAAGGGCATATTAAAATGTGGAAAAATCAACGTCGCCTTCCATTGTGCTCATTCTTTGTTGCATGTTCTCAAACTGGCAACCAGCGTGAGCGTCGAGTCTAAGGAGAAGGGGGTAGGGGAAACAACCCTCTCCAATATTTTGAATTTGGACTGCAGTACCCATTTCAACCACTAGCTGTCAATATTACATACTGCATCTTTAAAGGAGAACTCCAGTCAATTTTAACATTGAGCTCATTTTTTTGGAGTGCTGTCAAGTACAGAGAACAACGACAAAAATCAGTGTTGCCTACACAGTGTTATCCTCTTTTTAAAATTTGCACCCTGTTGACTTGCACCCTGTTGGCAAGTTTTAAACCTGCTTTTAGCCTCTTAACATCCTTGATGTGTCATTACAAGTGCCCAGCCATGTGAGTGATTCCTTCAGAGTGAACACGGTGAATCTGACTGCAGTAGATGTGAAAGATATGAATAAAAGTGATGTTAATTCAGCCAGCGCACATACCTGTATTTACTTCCTTTTTTCCGGTCGAAGTCCACAGTAGTCGATTGTCGAGTTCACGCGCATGATCATAGGTAACTAAGCAACAGTGGAGAACTCGACAATACCTTTAAGGTATACTGATTGGCTGTTGGTACAGTGCTAAAGTGCTTGGGGTGGTTGCTACTGTGTTCCTTATTGCCCAAAATATCTCACCCCCAACTCACCAGCACAATGCTACTGTGTGTAGTTGCCAAGATATTGTAATGCAGTTGCTAAGGTGTTCTGACGGGTTGTCAGCATGTTCCAATAGGACTACACAGCCACAAAACAGTAAAGCAATAAGAGAGAGAAAGGGATTTTGACTTGGAAAGCAAAGAAAATTTAAACATGGTGTGCTAACTCAGAACTGAAAAGAGAGCAAAAGAGTAATCACAACAAGTGGAGAAAAAAAATGAACCCATGAATTAAGGTAGCCGGAGGAGGTTGAACACATATATTCGAACTCCACATATATTCTGCGTTTGTATGATTTCCGTGTGACAAACCTGCACATTACCCACCGGCTTCTCCTATAAAAATTGCCCTTACCGCTCCGGCTGAACCACAATTCACCAGAGAATGAGAGAGAGGAGTAATTCCAGCAGTCAAGATGATGTAAAATTGCAAATACTGAAACAGTGATTTGTAGAGGACCACTCACAAAATGAAACACAACAAAAGATGTTACAAACAAAAACAGAAGAATGGGAGATAGAATGTGAAGGGGAAAAACAAGAAATGTTTCAGATTGGAGGTGGAGAGAGAAGAAAAAAAAAACAGACAAAAGAGGAACACAAACCTAATTGAAAATTAGAAAGCACAAACAACAATAGACCCAAGGAGCAGTGGGAGAAATGAGTAATAGAAGGGAAAGAAGAAAAAAACTGAAAAACAACTAGAGGAGGATGGGGAGGGAGGGGGGGGGGGGGTTAACAAAAATAGGAGCTGTGGGGAAAACGAAGATATAAGTAAAAGAAAGTCTTGGGATGTGCCAGAAAGAAGGAAGGATTTCATTACCTCCACAAATGGACTGTGATTTTGCAGCATATTTTATTAGGAATAAAATGCCAATCATAGTTAAATCCCAGCCCTACCTATTGGGCCTCCCTGCAGGAAAGGAGGGCAGACGAAAAGGAAGTCATGTTCATTTCAACACAATTCAGTAAATGGGAAATTTTCAATTTCATTTCAGGGGCAGACTGAAATATACTCTTTCAGCGAGGTGATGGCATGATGGAACCAAAGAAATGGAGGTCTCAACAAACGAATTACCCGAGGACACAAAATATCCGCTGTATGACAGGCTGCCCAACCAAGGTAATCTGCTGAGATGTTTTGGAATATATAGGGAAATGGATGAAGACGTACAGAGAATTTTAAGAAGCTTCAAAGAGGAAGACGGACGAAATACACTTGTCACCAACTGAAAATACATTTCCCTGTTGTACATGATGCCCAAAACATCCCACATTTATATGAGACAGAATTTTAAATCAATAGAAATAGCAGGCGTTTAAAAGAGGGGAAGAACAAGGTAATTTATGGGGTAACAATGAGGGATTTAAGATTTAGAGCTTCACATGAACTGCAGGCTTCCACTGGATGCATCCAATTTGTCTCCACATAGATCAGATGAATTACATTTACTCCTCATTATTTACGGCATGATCAAAGCCAGCACTTTTCTCAAAATTAATAACGTGAAGCAAAAAACTGTGTTCAGTGGTCTGACCAATTCTGTAGTCTCATCCTCAGAATGCCCACAGTTTGTTCCCTCCCCGCCTGATGCATTTCGATGTTCATCTATCTACCGATCTGTATCTATGTCTAGCTTTCTATATTGTCTACCTATTTATATCCATCTCAGTCTACTTCTCATCTATCCATCCATACATATTATACCATGGTCTGGGTGAATACTCGATTCCGATTGGCTGCAGGGTGTCCATTAAAAAGTGATAATGTACACCTAGGAAAGGCGTCCCGTCAATTTGCCTGATGACAGTTCTAAATGATTGCGCTGGATCAAACTCACTGATCAACTGCTGCGGTCAGGTCGCTGTGGCCACGCTGTGGCCTGTATACGGGAGATATTAAATAGTGCGCTCGACTTAATAAATAAAACCCCTCACGATTTTTACTCTAAAACACATTAAAGTATTATTAATTGATTAAATATTTCTTTCTTTCGTAAGTGACCATGGTATAAGCGGGTTAATGCCCTTCGAGGTGTCCATTGTCAGGTATTAATGGACTTCGGCAGAGGCAACCGTCCTCGTCAACCGTTCAACCGTCAACCGTTCACGCCTCGCCGTTGTCCATTAATACCTGATAATGGACACCTCGTCGGGCATTAACCCTTACGTATCTCAATATCCATGTCTACATCTATCAGTCTATCCAATCTAATGTTTTATTGTTTTCTCTGTATGCATTATGCAAGTAGTATACATTTTCAAAGTTTGTATTACTTTTTTTTTTTTTTACTTTTTTATTTATTTATTGCTATTCTGCATCCTAACCTCAATTCAAATTCAGGAACTAAACTTAAAAGGCAATCTCAATTCAGTTCTAACGTTGCAAAGAAGGCATTACATGTTGCTAAGGTGGTATTTATTTCTTTTTTCAAATCTTAAAAGCAAGAAAACCAGCTAAGAAAATGATATCTGGAAATAACACAGTCTTTGAATGTCAACTAAGCGCTCAAAATAACCTCATCAGTAAAACCTACTGAGATAAACACAGGTCAAAAGCATTCCAGCGGTATTGGAAGATGGAGCACAGCATGTACACCACATTACTCCCAGAATCCCAGAAACACCTGTTGTCCCCAAACCAGCATTACGTCAAGACATCAACAGAGAAGAGCGGGCACCGGAGGCATTGAGACACTTTCATCTTATTTAGCTGAGATATGAATATTGCAGCCAAAACGCTTAGCGGGCAAAAACAATTTAATATTTAAAAAAGTTAAAAGCTAGAGTTTCCAAAGTTTTTTAATCCCATCTTCCCAATAACACAGAAATCAACATTAAATCCAAGTATTTACACAAAGCTTTTCTTCTTTTTTTTGCAACTTCATATCTTTGTAACTGTAATCAAAATGAAAAATCTGTTATGAAACAGCCTCTTTTCATTATCCAATCAACTCCCAAATGATATAATCAAGTCTTGCCTTTCACTTTAAAATGTGTAACATTTTGGAAGTAACATGTTTCATGTTGGCTGTCATTTGGAGAAATATTAACAGCATCCAGACATTAATACTGAGGTGGGGGGAAAGTATTCACAAATGCATGCGGATTATTTTGGATTGTATATACAAAGTACTAACACCAGCTTATTCCGTTTCTTAATCACAAGCAGAACCATTTTAGCTTTCATCCTTAATCTCTACACATTACCTCAACACACCGAAGAAATCCATTTTTAAGTGTGGCTTAAGTGTCCAAATACTTTCTGGACCAAACTACATCAGAATATGATAAAACCTGCAGGAAGAACTCTCCATGCCATTTTTATCTGTAGAAGTCGTCAGCTGTTTCTTATTGGTATGGACGTGACAAACTGCTCTACATAAAAGAGAGAAAGTACTGAGGAGTGACTGTTTGAGGCAACTCAAGGGTGCAGACAGTGCGTTGGAGGTCAAACTAGTATAATTAAGAAATCTAGCAGGCACCCATACCCAGAGGAACGCTTCAGGCTAACCAGGAATCAGCAGACGTGATCCTTCAAAAACCTTTTCTTGTACACATATCTGTGCGAGTGTATACACACGTGGCACACGAGAGCACACACGGTATACCTGCTTGAGGTATTGAATTTCATTTCGTGCTAGATTTAGTTGTGTTACTCTTGGCGGTGTTATCATGAAGCTGGAAGGGTTTTAGTGCCCCATGAGCCATTAACTGCTGACAAGAGCAAAAGGAGAAAAAGCATCTCTTTACTTACAGCAAACTGCTCATGGAGTTAGTCTCAATGGCCATGATTTAACGCCAAGACATAGGTCTCCCACGGCCGTGCAGATGTCTAAAGGCCGTTCGGGAAATCTCAGGTTCTTCAGGATCAGATGAATTAGTAAACACATTTGGGAGGATATGGCAAAAACTCTTCACTTAAGGGCAGCTCAGTTGAATCGATCTATCTCAAAGGGATTCTGCTGCTCAGTTTACACTGGGTCATTCTTATCGAACAAGGAGCTCATTAGGAGAGGAGAAGATCTGCAAACCTTATTGGCATTATCTGAACTTCAAGAAAAATGGCTCCAACACCAAGGTTTCATCTTGACCAGTCAAAATAATGAATAAAAGATGGTTTTAGGTAAAAAGCAACTTTATATCTAAAAAATTATAACATTTCAAAACTTTTACAATTGGTGAATTTCTTTATTTAAAGATAAGATGGGATAGTCTAATGGTACACTTTTTTTTGCTAGCGTAAAAGGTTAAAAAAAAGTTTTTCTATTAAACAAAGGAAAAATCCAACTGAGCTTGACCGTCAACGTGCAATTTTGTTGTATGGAAAATATCTGATATGTTGTTTCACAGAATAAAAAAAAATTCTTATGAATTTGGAGAAACAAAGGTTGGCAGATGACAGAGTAAATCATCAATGGAAGGCGTGATTTAGACATGTGAAGGCACAATTTCTGCCACGACATTTCAAACAAACTCCTTTATCTACAATAATTGCACTTATCTTAATTCTCACAAGATACAAACATTTTGGAAGCTGCATTTAAAATCCTCTCAAAGATTTGAAGGCGGCCTTTGTTCAGGGAAATAAATGCTTTTTGTGGCTTCTGAACACACATTTGTGGGGATTAAAAGGACCATTTAGTTTACATAAATATAATTTTGGGATGTGTTGTCGTCTTTGGCCTCCTACAGATAAAACCATGAGAATATTAATGATCTCTGCTAGTTTTTAAACCACTGTTTTTGATTGATCCAGGGAATGGGATTTTGGGTCATTGATGGTGCTGACTCATCATCAGCTTTAGAGAACAGACAGTCAGCATTATATTCAGATAAAACACTTTATAATAAGTATACAGTAATAAAATATTTACAAGTCATTTGCAAACTATAGTTAACTAATAGTTTATAAACTCTAGTTAATACATTAATAGACTATATATAAACTGAGTTTTTCATTCAAATCTACAGACGCAAACAGACAAGTGTAATAAAATAAAGAATAAAGATCTGTTAATTACAATGACAATGAATGAAGAACTCACTATTTGTGTATAGGCTATCAATGTATTAACTAGTTTATAAACTATTAATTAACTATAAACTAATTGTTTGCAGTTGATTTATAAGGGCTTTGTTACTGTAAACTTATAAAGTTTATCCATATTCTGTCTTTAAAGTTTGAACAACTAGAAATTCTTTAATAATTGTGAGACTTACAGACCCTGAGGCAGCAAAAGTAGCTCTACCTCATTACATCGTCTCAGTTCTTCAGTTGGGATGAGATTTGGGTGTTAGCATTGAGCACCGCACCAGTAGTGTTGCTGAACAATCAGCCGGTCTTTAACTGGATGCCTGAGGCTTCAAAACTCCTGTTGGATCAATTTCCAGTCTTATGAGCTGCAAGTGTTCCTCTAAGGTCCTATATAAATGACTGTTCATCAGTGCTGCACTGAACTGAATAATATTGCAAAGAGCCAGTAGCCAAAATGAGGCATTTATTTTTCATGGCAGGGCAGGTTGAACCAATACCCAAAATGATTGTTACGCCTGACTCCCATGATCCTCCTTAAGCCCCAGAGGGTATTTAAATGGATAGTTTACCTAAAAATGAAAATTCTGTCAATCATTTCCTCACCCTTATATCATCCCAAACCTGTATGACTTTCATTCTTCTGTGGAACAAAAATATATATTTTTTTAATTCTAAAAAATGTTGCTCAAACTAATGGAAGTCATTGGGGTCAAATTACAAACTTCAAAACATTTTCTTTTGTGTTCCACAGAATACAGAATGTCGTACAGGTTTGGAACAACATAAGGGTGAATAAATTATGACAATTTTCATTTTCAGGCAAACCATCTCATTAAACAAGGTTAGTTAACTGCTAACGGTTTATTAACACCGTTCAACAACAGGTGAATTTGACTAGTCATCCATATTGAACTTACAGCCTGTAGCACATTGAATGTGTGTAGCATATTTTTTCGGACATCAGGTAGTGACAAAAGGCATGTCTTCAGACGTGTCTACACTCCACTCGTCGTTCTGGGGTTTTTTGCCACCTCTCCCATAATGTTTGTAAATGGCCTGCGACGCTGCTGCTGTTTCCAGAATACCAATGCAACCTCCACACTAACACCCAGTCCCCAGGCGTCTCCATGCGCACATGTCTGGAAATGACAGCTTGGCAATGTGACATGACGGAGCTGCATTGTTTCAAATTGCGTGGCGGCGGAGGGAGTTTGCGTTTCCGAATAAGACAGCAGCAGACTCCTACAGAGCTGTGGCGAGGGAACGCCAGCGTCGGTATGGTCTACCTCGGGTGAAAGGCGGCGAGGAAATGCACCGGCATCAGTTACAATCTACAAAAGAGGAGCATGTCAAGTAAACGAGAGGAGACAAGTCTCGCGCCAGCCATCTGGAGTAGAAAACAATATTTTCTCATTCCCTCTCTAATAAAGGAAGACGCGAGATGGCTCTTTCTCAGGGAGCTGTGTGTATTATTGGCAGGCAGGATGAAAGATGAAAGGCTTGTGGTCATGGAGATCTGCTCCAGAGATGCCCACGGAGCCACTGAGGCGATGCCACACAAATCAACATATGCTTTAACATCTACATAGGAGGCATGAATCTTTCCCAGAAGTTTTTCAGCATGGAATTTCATTCTGCATTTCTTTTCTTTAATTGGAAGCTGTAAGAACAATGACCAGAGGGCTGCTGGTGGACTTTTGCAGGCGAGTAATATTTTAACTTTGCAAGGGGCCTAGCTCAACATGAGCAAGACAGTATCATATTAACCTATGGTCAATATGAAGCCATTTAGAGAGGAAATAAAAAGCAAAAACATTTGTTTACATTAATAGGGTACATGTATTAAAGGCACAAATCAAACTCTTAGTGATGCAAGATGAACTCTAACATAAAAAAAGCCTATATGAAAAAAGTAGCTACTTTTAAACATCACATGTCTGTATCCTCCTCGCATCACGCCTGTTTCGAAGATTCTGGCCCGTTTCACGTTATCACTTCTTGACGTAGGACTGACCAAAATCTGGTCTAGAATACAGGCCTTCACTGTATTCAACAGTTAAAAATCACACACCAGTGTCATAATATACTGAATTGCTGTTAAGGTAATGAACTTGTTTTGGTACATTTTGTAGTAAAATTAATCAACCAAAAACATAATACAGTGCTATGCATAAGTTTAGACACCCATGCTAAAGTTGACTAAAAAGAGGAATAAAAAATCATCTTTTGGAAATTGAACTTAATGCCTTAATTAAAAAAATTAGGAAAAATCCAACCTTTAAGGACACCAATTTTCTTTGTGAATGAATAATGTATCGTAAATACATAAATGTTCTTCCTTAAAATACAGGGTGCATAAGTTTGGACACCCCTATGTTAAATTCCCATAGAGGCAGGCAGATTTTTATTTTTAAAAGCCAGTTACTTCATGGATCCAGGATACTATGCATCCTGATAAAGTTCCCTTGGCCTTTGGAATTAAAATAGCCCCACATCATCACATAGCCTTCACCATACCTAGAGATTGGCATGGAGTACTTTCCATAAGATCATCTCTCAATGCAAATCAAACCAGCTATTAGGCTAACTGAAATAAAACCATGCCAATCTCTATTCATTCACAAAGAAAATTGGTGTCCTTAAAGGTTGGATTTTTCCTAATTTTTTTAATTAAGGCATTAAGTTCAATTTCCAAAAGATGATTTTTTATTCCTCTTTTTAGTCAACTTTAGCATGGGTGTCTAAACTTATGCATAGCACTGTATTTAACTGTGAGCAACCCTGTTACCACATGATTATTAACCCTAATACTCAGGTAACACACTTTACAACTGTGACACCTGAAAAGTTAACATAATTTTGGCCCTATTTTTGACAGCATACTATAACTTAACTAATTCTTTAAATTATGAAAAATCAAGATTATCAAAAACTGGTCCCAAACTAGCAAGTCCCAACTGAGTGACACCTTCATTTAGGCTAAATCTGCAACCCGTTACCCATTTTGAGAAATATTTTGAAAACAAAAAACACATAAAACTCATAAAATAAAGAGAAAATAATACCACATATAAAATGTAGTAATATAATTTAGTATTATAATTATAACAATTTCTGTTATACACACATGCACACACACACACAATTATTGGAAAGTGCCAGTCACTTAAATGACTGGTGAGGGAAGAAGCTAAGGTGCAGAAACCAAAGGGAACACAAATCATCAACTACTTCTGTACACTGAAATTCTATGACGCTGTTCTTCGTCTCGTGAATTATGGACTCCCATTTCCACCACAGCGGTATTTACCATCAACACATTCAACAACATAATTATGTTTATTATGATAATGCAAATCACTCGATTCTCCTCATCAGCATTATGTTCTCTCAGCGCGCCAGAAAGAGCCGAAGCGTTAATGAACCAACACTTGCTCACAAACATGCAACACAAGGACTGAACGAGTTCCACCACCATCAAAGAGGCTTGTAATCTTTTCATAGCCACGCTTCAATAAATTCTGCGTTCAAAGCCCAGACCCTATAAAGGTTTACATCTGAAACTACACGTATAAATCATCCAAGCCTCATATATGAAGAATTAGAGCAAATATGAGATTTGAATTGCCCATATACAGAACATAATTTCTCTGATGCACCAAATTATGCTAAATGCTTCTACCTTCTCCTCTCCTTCGCTCTCATTTGATTACAGAGAGCACCCTTCAGACAACAGCCATTTTTTTTTTATCCCACAGAAACGAAAGCGCAGAAGAGCTCTCAGTGCCTGTTCCCTGCATGCTCTCATCCCGGCACTTCACTTTATCCATTATGCACTCATTTTCCCTGCAAAACAAGAGCTTGGCCGACCTGTGCACCGCCCGCCCTCTTCTGCCTCAGAAACACGACATCAGACATGTCAGAAAGTGAGGAGAAACTTCTAAGCAGACAGAGGAAACGAGAGAGCGACTCTTTTCTCTTTACCTGCAGCCTTATTTTCAAATCAGTCGCCACTGCACACAAACACAGGAGAGCTTGTGTTGACATACTGAAATGGGAGAAGATCTAACGTGTGGCTGATTATTCTTTCATAGCAGTACCTTTCTCCGTGTCTGTTTCTCCTCTTTTTTCACTAGTTTTTTATCTCAAGTCACAAGTAAAATTTACGCTAGAGCACAATTTTTACTGCCAATTAGACCTGGCTATATATAGCCGCACTTAAATGGGGTTGGTAAAAATTGTAAATTTTTTTTTTTAAAGGATTTAGTTGAAAAACTCAGACCTATTAATAGAATTTAAACTAACTGTTTTCTATTTTAAAATATTTCAATATTATTCCTGTGATGGCAAAGCTGAATTTTCAGCAGCATTAATACAGTCTGACCAGTCTGTCATGCGATCCTTCAGAAATCATTCTAATATGCTGATTTGCTGCTTAAGAAACTTCTTATTATCAATGAAAATAGCTGATGAATAAGAAGTTTAAAACAACAGCATTTATTTGAAATAGAAATCTTTTGTAACATTATAGATGTCTTTACTGTCAATTTTGCTCAATTAATTGTGTCCTTGCTGAATACATTTCATTTCTTCTATAATCTTACTTTCGAATAGGTATTGTATCTATCTCACTATATTCAAGCTATTTTACAATATTCAATATAAATACCAATATATATGTATTTGCTATTGCAAAGTAGACTCAAAATGTTTAAATGCAAGAACTACAACAGTAAAACTCGAGATAATATAATCAAGACATGTTTTCAATTAATGAATAAAAAAGAATATGAAATCATTATGCATTTACATTCATTTAGAATTAACAGCAATATTTACCCATTTATACAAAATATTATTCCTTGATATTTTCATGTAAAATCACGAGACACTGCAACATTGGCAAGAAGTTGCAACAGAGATTTTCTATAGTAAGTTGATTTGAAGGGTCAGGGCATCATTCGTACAATTTAAATATACTGTATTATTTGCAGGTCCTAATAAAGTTACAGACTAACTAGATTGTTTTTGGTGTCATTTAAGTGTCATGGTGAGTGTTAATTTTGGACCCTGGTTTATCATCTTTCCCAACCATCTGTCTAGACTCTCAGCCTACTTATTAGTCAATGCACACCCCTTGCACCACTACAACTAAACGAATGTTGAAGCTCTCGTCTCCTAAATCAGGGAAGCTCAAATTCTCAACAACTCTTTTTCCTTCTTACAACCATCTCATATTCTCTCACTTACACTCCGTTAAGGGAATTCTCGCTCTCTTTCACTGCTTTTTAGCTCTTGCATAGACAGACAATAACATTTAAACTTCGCTCAAGTTCTCTGCATCTCCCACCCCTCTCCCTTCATCTCTCCATCAGTATGGATCCGCATGCCTCTTAAGTGGAAACATTCTTCCAACATCACAGGATGTCCACGTCAGTCTTTGAAGCTGAGAGCCAAACACTTTTCTAAAGGTAATGGAAGAGCATGCTTATCTGAGTGATCCAGCTCTCTTTTGATACAGCCAAGACCCTGTGGCTGGATGGATTTCACCCAGGCACGGCGCATCCGAAGATGCATCTGGACAGTACGGGGTTGTCGAATATATATATAGACACATCTAGCGAGCAAGATCTTGTTCAGAGACCCTCAGAGACCTCGGTTAACCCTGCAGCTCAAAACCAGATAACTGACTCACAAGTGTGGATAGACAGCATGTGTTGTGCCTGTGAGATGTTTAGACAGATGTGAGGCTAGCGGCTCAACAGTGACTGGGCACAGAAAGCTGATATCAATATTTGTTCAATTATACATCCACAAGCAAATAATTTCCATACAGCCTCAAAAGGTAAAAGTTTCTGTCCGCAGCATCTCAGATAATTTCACAACTCTGCGATATCACCACGCGCAGGTACACACTTCAGAAAAACACAGCTGCAGAGTGGTAGGGCCCTATTTTAACAATCTAAGAGCATGGTCTAAAGCACACGGTGCAAGTGCACTTAGGGCGCGTCCGAATCCACTTTTGCTAGTTTTAACGAAAAATTGTCTAAAAGAGTTGTCCCTATTCTCTTAATGAGTAATGGGTGTGTTTTGGGAGTAACGAAAAATAAACCAATCAGAGTGTCATCTCCCATTCCAGTGTTAATTTCGTTAACGAAAACTATGACGAAAAATGTTCGTTGACGAGCATTTTTTCCCTGACTAAGACAAGACGACGAGAGACGACACCCACGTCATTATACGATAACTGTGACTATATCAACACATGCAATATCGAAAATAAAGACGAGACTGAAATGTTTAAAAAAATAAAAACTTGACCAAAACCACCTGTTTTTGTCGAATAAAGGAGGAGACAACACATTATAGACTGTTTTTCCGAGCACTCATGCTTACGGTTGCCAGATTTCAATAATTTAAACCCCCAGTCAAAGTGTTCTTTCTGTTAAAAGAACACAACCATGCGCACGCGCTCTCTCTACACTGCTGAAGAAGCGCAAATGATCTGAAAACACAGACAAGTAAGCTGGAGTTCAGCGATCTTCATTTGAGATTTTCTACTTAAATTAAAGTGTCATTCAGTCGGTCTGTGTTCTGTCACAAGCCACCTGCGCTGTTTCAACTGTTTAAAATGCAGGCTGATATTCAGCAGTGTTTTTAACGTTGATTATATTATATATAGCAAGAATGCAATGTTTCCCGAATATCCACACAATTTCAAATGTGATTGATTTTACACAACAGTTCAACAAACAAAAGGGTAACATTAAAGGTCCCGTATTATGCCCCTTTTCACAAGATGTAAAATAAGTCTCTGATGTCCCCAGAGTGTGTATGTAAAGTTTCAGCTCAAAATACCCAACAGATAATTTTTTACAGCATGTTTAAATTGTCATTTTTTGGGGCTCAGAAAAATGCGCTGTTTTAGTGTGTGCCCTTTAAATGCAAATAAGCTGCTGCTGGACGGCCCAGGGGGCGGAGCTTCATGAGCTCGCGCTCAGTCTCTCAGGACAATTTCATCTCACGGAATGATGATAATATCAGAAACTCTCAGTAATGGTGTTCATTTCGAGTCGGACAATAATGCCTACAGAGTCAGAGTGCTGTATAGAGATGAAACAGGTATAGTTTAGTAGTTTAATTATGGTTATTATAACGTATTTGTCATCTGCTTGTATGTATCCATTATTTATTAATAGCCTACAAGTCTGCTGTCTGAATGATGATCAAACATATACTGATGAGTTTAATAAAGTTTATTGTACATCACACAAAAGATGAAGCGTCAGTTTTACTTCAGAAAATCACCGTAAGAGCTGAGTAAACACAGTAAGTTATAAGAAGTGCGCAAGTACATAAACGAATTTCGGTAGAGTTGATGGAGCATTCCTGTGGGCGGAGGTTAGTCAAAAAACGGTTCTAGTGACGTCATTAAAGAAGGAAGTAGAGGGATGTAGTCCAAACGGGCCGTTCGATGTAGGCGACTTCTGTTAAATAAAATATCTCGCTTGGCATTGAACTTTGAGCTTTATAATTTTACAGATATTATTTATACTCTAACAACAACATTACACACTAACTAAAGTTTGAAACATGGGATCACGAAGAACGGGACCTTTAAGTGATGTACTACATTTAAAACAGTATTGTCAGTAGGCTTATTGCTCTATTTTGCAACGAAAGCCACAGCAGAACTGCAGCACACAGCAGTGACTCGTGAACGAATCTGCGGCTTTGAACGAATCGTGAGAGTCAGTGATTCAATGACGCATTCATAAATACTGCCAATTGCTTCGTTACTGAATGAATGAATGACTCGATGACTCACTCATAAAGACAGTGACTTACCGCCACCTACTGGCGATTTTAATTTAATATTTAAAAGTATCACTTCGTTTTTACCATCATTGCATATTTATTGAACATCGTTTTATTTAAAGCATTATTTATTTTATAGAGGTATTTATAAAGGTAAAAAAAAGAACTGGAAAAATCGATTAAAGGGGGCAAATATTGTCCCTTAATGGAAAAGGTGTGACTGCAGTCTAAGTGGAAGCGAGGGGGTACGCAGAAGGACGTTAAATGCCTAAAAAAAATCTCCAAAAAAAATTGGAGAACCACTAAACTAAGGAAAAGGGATATGTAGAATTGCACAAGTGCTACTGCTAAAGAGTGCAATGTCATTACAGCTTGTTACCTTGATTCAAATTTCTCATAAGCTTAATTGAATTGGCCTAGAGAGAAAAATTATAATGATATTTTCTGTCTAAAGACTACATATAAAATAGCTACCAAAATTAATGTTGGTAACTGCAGTTTGAGTAAAAGTAATGACTAAAAGTTGACAAAAAAATTCAATGACTTTTCGTCAACTAAAACTATGAAAGACAAAATTACTAAATTGCAAGCAGACCATCTACGGGACAAGCCGGATTCCACCATATCTTTATGTACACAATATTGTGTAGTTATTATCCTGTGTGTAATAAACAGAGTGTATGCGCGCTGTGCACCCGCCTATAGGCGCATATTACTAATGCACCCTTTAAATAACCAAAAAATACTGCGCCATTGACTTTAGACCAGGTTTTGTTGGTCAGTGGCGCAGTCTATTTCAGATGCCTCAAAATAGCAATGCGCCAACAATCCGCCTGAACACACCTCGTTTTCAGACCAGCACGCCCATGGGAGAATTGGACTTGTTTGTGGTAGTCAGTGTTCAGTGAGCAATGAGCATGCTTACTGAATCAGAAAAAGCGACCACATCACATTTTGGTACTGTACTCCATTTGGGATAGGGCAAAGGTCTTGTACCTGTACTGGTATTCGCCCAAAAAAAAAAAAAAAAGAGAGACCAAGCTAACATGTAATTACTAATGAATGATATCGGCCAATGCAGATAGTTTGTTTTTTCTTATGGATAAAAACTCTCTCCCAAATAATGCTGCAAACAGAGAACTCTCTCATTTGGTACACTATAATATTAACTAAATTAACAACAGAGCTATTATATTCAACTGCTATTTATTTCAAGATATCATATTTACACTCAAACAAAAGCTGAAATGTTTGTATACAACTCAGTTACACATATAAGGTAGTTTTCATAAGCACTTGTCTTCATGGCAAATTTATTCAAACATACATATATAATTAACAGTAAATAAGCTCCTCTCTAGTTTTTCTTTTTTAAAGCTAACTAACAAATGGAAGACTTTCCTGAGGTAAATGCAACATTAAGTGATATTGTTCACAAGCAAGTTTCAAGCTTCACAAGCAAGTTTTATTAACATCTTTCCACGGTTGAAACATTGATTGAGTGATTACATGAGACATGATACAGATTTCGGTAAGTTGTACTGTAACTTTCAACTTACCTTCTGAGATTCATGCATATTTTTCTAGATATAATTTGTATTAAAGTGGAAGAATAGACTCACGCTCCGAGCT
Source organism: Abramis brama (assembly GCF_963993115.1). Classification (NCBI taxonomy): domain Eukaryota; kingdom Metazoa; phylum Chordata; class Actinopteri; order Cypriniformes; family Leuciscidae; genus Abramis; species Abramis brama. Next base: position 17,663,422 of record NC_139977.1, read on the forward strand.
GCTGCTTGAACTGAGGCACTACAGTGATCTGTCACGTCACATTTAAGAGCGTCAAAACGTCATTTATTGTTTGAATTTTGTGACAAAATGGACAGGATTTGAAAGATGACACTTTGTTTCTTTTTAGAAGTAACAAAGCACAGAGCTATTTGCGATTATTGGGTGAGAGGCACGCTACAAAATAATGTTTAGTACAGGGAAAAACTGCAGATCTGGCAATGCTGGCTTGAACTACCGGTGATTCATAGGGTCAAATAGAGCCTGCTTTTATGTAGCTGTTTTTAGCTGTTAATGCGTTATTGTTGTATTATTTTGCCTTAACTAACTCAACACGAGAGATTTTCTTCACAGACAGTCTCAGTCACACACTGATTTTTTCCAGGTTTTACCTCACCCTTTTGATTGACAGGATATAATCGGCACTGATCATCGGCTGTTATTGATACCGATTGTTGGCCGTATATAGAGAGATATATAGAGAGATTGTTGGCCGTATATATATATATGAAAACATTGCTGAGGGGAGCTGTGCGAGTGCTCAGCTGTTGAATGTAGGATGTTAACCTACCTCCAGTCTTCCCGTGTCAGGCTGGAAGCCACGTGCTGGGTCCTCTGTGGTCACACGGCACTGGATGGCATAGCCATTGATCCGTATCTTGTCCTGTTTCAGGCCCAGCTCGTGCAGACTGCGACCTTCACACACTCTCAACTGAGCGTGTACCAGATCAACACTGGATGAAAGGGAGAGAGAGAGAAACAGAGACAGTGGTTATACTGCATTTGCTAAACAACAAAAACACACCCTGCCATAGGCCCCACAGCCACAACAATCACATCCAACACTGACACTTTATCACTCCAGAAAAGTGCACGTTATCAGACCAGACCTGTTCAGCGATCTGGAATCACAACAGATTCACTCAAACCATTCTTAGTTGCTTGACATTCCAGCAGGTGCAACACGGCAAGACAATATTCACACTGGCGAGGCGAGAACGTGCAAGATGCCTGCTTGCTCCAATGATTTCTATTAGACAGGCTTGACAACTAGCAATCCGCTTCACAACACTGCACTCGCTTGACAATGAGTGGGATGAGTGGATTGTAGAAGGAAACAAGCGAGTCACTCAACGACATACAAACAGGAAATGCCCGCAAGATTCAGGGCTAACAGCTAGCGCCTGATCCACTCCAGCCTCAATAACTTCACAATTAAATCACTCCCTCAGCTCAATTGAATGAACCAGGCTATTCCAGGGCTGATTGGCTACATTTGGCTGAATCTGCCATCTTATTGGATAAGTGCTTTCCCCAATGTAAAGTTGGATTTATTAAGAGCCATATAAATCACAGTGATATATTTACTCACCCTAGATTCACTGAACTCATTCCTCATGTCCCACAATTCCTCATCCTCGTATATCGGGTCAATTTTCTTCTTACAGGCACAAGGAGAAGGGGTGAACCAGGGTTGACTAATTGGGGAAAAGATGCATGTATAGCGAATGGAAACTTGTCAGAGCCGCGAACCCGCAGCCTTTTGTTTGGAATAAATGTCGACATGTAAGGGTAACGCTACAAGGTATTTATTTCTAATTACTAATGCTTTCTTTCCCCATATCAGAAGGAACAAAAGGCATTCAAACAGCTTCAAGGCTAAAACTTTATGATCATCCTCTTTATGATGAATGAATAATCAAATTGCAAAGTGCTAGTGTGTGTGCGCAAGACAAAAACTGTGAAAGCACCCAGTGGGTCATGAAATATTTTTAACCAATAAAAGAAGAGCGAGTATTTGCTTTCATGTTGTGCATTAATAATTTATGCTACAAAGTGTCTGCCTTTTTTTTTATCTCTGGCACAGAGGCATTTTGAAAATGTACGATTTCTCGAAGGCCAACATATATAAATCGCACAGCATGCTTTTGATAACACTACAGCAATATATTTATATGCACAAACACACATGGTGGTCGCAAAGGCAATATGTTTGCACAGCTCTCAACATTATCTGGCTAGGCCTCATTAATTTTTTAACAATGGTACAAACAGGCTCTGAATATTGCACGCATGTGTCTTTATGACACTGGCATCTAATGATAACATCTCTCACATGAACTCTGGTAATTATTTCAGCTGTTATGACCAAATTGAACATCAAAATCAGCTTAATGGATTATCCCTATTATTTTATTTGTGTAAATACTTCAGCAGATCAATGTGCAATAGTTAAAATGACATTTATCAGAGGAAACATTTGGGGTCTGAGTGGCAAACAGTAAGGTTGCAAGTTGAATCCAAACTAGGTGAAAACATTCCGACCCTGATCAACACACTTAACCCACAAATACGGTCCCTGCATTTACTGAACTGACAGGGTAAATCACTGTGGATGAGCTAAAATGGTTCCAACATTAAAAGTTTTAGTGCTAATATAGCGTTACTAAGAACAGCTTTCAATGTTGGTTAATCTTTCAGAAACCCACTGAACAAATTTAAAAAGGATTCTTGATGACTTATTTTTGGATTCAGAAGTATTCAATTATGTATTATGCAACCTCTATTTACTCACAAAATGTGTTTTTCCTTATTTGCCTGTCACACAATGTCAACACAATCTAAAATCAAATATTTATTATAAACTCGAGAAATCTAGCACTGAATTTATATTATGAATGAATTGAGAATACAGAATGGGATTCATCTGATGTTTTTGACAAAAATACAGCTTTGAAACCTTTCAAAATTAATCTCTTTGTTCTGTCTTTCTTTTGAAGATACACACACACACTTAAGCAAGTCAGACGTCAACAGTAACACTCGAGTGGATTCAGTGAATGATTCGAAAGAATCAGTGATCGAACAGTCATACAGAAAGATCTGAACTGAAGTCATCAATGATGTCATGGTGACTTAACTTTTGTGATTCTTATAAACAATCAGCTTATAAAAGTTGTATATTCACTATGTTCTCTAAAGACTCTGTGTATGATCATTATTATATGCTATCCCATAGCAATCCAAGTCCGAAAAGCTACAATCACTTCCATAATAATGTGAAACAATAACTTGAAAGGATTACTGCAATATTATATGAACAAGCTTTGATCCAGTAAACATGCATCACCGGCCAAACTCCCGAAAATACACACTATCCTGATTAAGAAAGCAGTACGTTTCAACATCTCCCATAGATTTAGAAGAGAATTTCATATTTGTTCTATAACTAACCTGTTTTAAAAGCATCAGAATGAGATGAGAATTCATTAATAATAGCGTTTTTAGCAATGACTCATCTATGACTCTTATTTCCCTGGCATGCTTTAAAATCCCAGGCAACAGTGCATTATGTGGGATAATACAATAGACTGTGGCTGATAAATGAACCATTTTTAAAAGTGTGTAATCAGCATCTCCAATCTTCAAGTGAAATGCAATCTGAACTGTTCTGAGTATCTGAGTATGACGATGTCAGGCTAATCTGAACAGTATCTAAGCAGAAAAGTTGAATAGTGTTTGTGGCTAGGACTGGCCGGTATGTATGACATTTTATTTATCAAGTCCTAGCCACAAACACTAGTATTCAACTTTTCTATATAACATCGCAACTACATGAAAAGAGTATTTACTGTTATAAAACTGATTTGTGAGCTTTAGGAGGAACTAAAGGTGTTCGAATAAACACGAAACACATGTGATTGTTGTCATGCGGTGAATCCGGCCAATTGTGGAACAGCTGTGTCGTCATCAGAGCTCGTGCAGCCGCTCTTGAGAAGCTGCGCTGGCTGAGTTCTCCGGCTACTCTCGAATCGCTCTCGCGGTACTTTGATGGCATACGTCACAGTCACGTGGCGTTGGCGCTGTATCAAGTCGGACAAAATTTCTAACCGGCATGCACTGCTTCAAGTCAGCCGCCGATCGGTCTGCGCAGAGCTGCATGAAGTCGAACAAGCCTAATGCCTCTGCACTCTGTTGTAGGATAGACCTACAACCAATCAGAGCAACGGAGTAAGTGACGTATGTTCTTCATTCATCTTTCTGATCGACAAATGACTTTCGAAATCGCGGTTCTCTGTTCCTCTTTTAAAAATAATGCGCTGTCGATATCTTCTATAACAGACGCAATGGTGGAATCTACACATCTCAATTCTCCAACGGCAGCCTTCTTTGTTGTAAATGAATTCAACCCAAGCGCTCTTTGGTGACGTGGATGATTACGTTACTGTTGCTCATCTGTCCATCATCGTATAAAGCCCGCCCTGACAATTTGATTGGTCCGAACGGCTCTGGTTCGAGCATAGTTGCTCCACAACGCATTAAAGTCCAGACTGAACTTCCCGACCTCAAATGTTGTGGGTGGGGCTAAATTCGGCCATCCAGGCTAAATTCAGATTGCATTTCAGTTGAAGATTGGAGATGCTGATTACACACTTTTAAAAATTGTTCATTTATCAGCCACAGTCTATTGTATTATCCCACATAATGCACTGTTGCCTGGGATTTTAAGGCATGCCAGGGAAATAAGAGTCATAGATGAGTCATTGCTAAAAACGCCATTATTAATGAATTCTCATCTCATTCTGATGGTTTTAAAACAGGTTAGTTATAGAACAAATATGAAATTCTCTTCTAAATCTATGGGAGATGTTGAAACGTACTGCTTTCTTAATCAGGATATTATGTATTTTGGGGAGTTTGGTCGGTGATGCATGTTTACTGAATCAAAGCTTGTTCATATAATATTGCAGTAATCCTTTTAAGTTATTGTTTCACATTATTATGGAAGTGAACCACGTGAATAAATCACAGAGCTGGTCAATAACTTCTGAAAAGGTAAAACTCACATTTACAAGCAAAAAAAAACACCACCAGCACCAACGCCATCACATACTTGCTACCCCTAAACCGCCATTGTGTACCCTTTACTTCTCCAGGTGGCAGAGCATTTCAGCAGCCAACACTCAGATGAGAAAGAGTGAGCGAGTGCAGAAGAGAGACACAAACAATGAAGACTGGGAGCATTAGAGAGAGGAAACAAGAGAGCAGACAGAAAAAGGAGGACAGCAGAACAGAGCCGACTGCAGCAAACAGCAAGAGAATGGTGATGGGAGCTGCTCAGTGATGAGGTGGGGGAGCCATGTTAATATATTCAGTCTGATTCTCTATTCCATTTTAATTGCCAAAGCCAGGCAGCAGCATATGCAGAAATGATGTGGGAGTGGAGTAATCCCAGTCAGTCATACAACACAGACTGAGCCCCTGAGTGACACTGTGCTGTTGTGTGACTGAATGTGTGTGTGTGTGTGTGTGTGTGTGTGTGTGTGTGTGTGTGTTCTCCCACAATGTTTAATATCTACCAATGCTGCTGAATAGGATCATACCAGAGTTTAAATAAATCAATACATGACGACAATTGTGTATCAAAGCCAAGAATACTTGAATACCAAGAATACAAAGAGTCACAAGGTGTGGCAATATACCCTCATCAAGATCTCCTTTTAATTTTTATTGACCCATTGTTAAGTTTGTTTGCACATATACACAATTTCTTTTTATTTTAAAATAACATATTGATAGAACACATTGTTGATAGTTTCAATTATCTACTCCCTAACCCTATATAAAAGTGCAGGGATAGAAAAATGCAACAAATCAGTAAAATAAAAAAATAAAAAAATGAATTAAAATAAACATTACACCAAAAAAAATGTAAATAATAAATATTTAAGGTTACATATAATAGTTAGGATGTTGAATGTTACACATTTACTATAGGTATTTTATATTTAAAATGTATGCAAATCATATGTATATAATTTAACTAAAATATTAATAACTATATTAATAATTAACATAAATATAAATTTTAATCTTATCTAGAGATATTGCCCATACAGAAAGATAGCTAGACAGCCAGACAAACAGAAAAGAACATTAGACAAGACAAATAGAACATTAGAACAATAGACAAAAAGAAAGACAGCCCGACAGACAGAACTCTAGGCAGACTGAAGGAAGAATGCTATAGGCAGAGCACTAGGCAGAAAGTATCTGCAGGGGAATAACATTAGAAGAGCGCATGTGCAGCTTCGCAGGAACACTGTCCCTCACCATCTTATCTCTGGTCATAAGTGTGCGCAGGTGTCGGATCCAACCAGCCTGTTTAAACAGCATCATTACACACCACTGTTGACAAAGTGCTTGAGCTGATCAGCATATGGTTACATGCAGCTAAGGTAACGCACACAAACACACCTGGAGAGGGATGCTGGCACGGATCAAGTCTCTGTCATCACATAGAGGGCTCTCAAGGGACCCGTAGGAACCATTGTTTTTTTTTGTTTTTTTTTTATCTGGTCCATTCAGAGCCAAATCAGAAAGGACAGAAGCTTTAGACATCAATACCACAACAAATCCAAACAACTAAAATCACACTGACAGTTAATAGCACTCCATTATCTAATGCAACACTATAAGCAAAAGATCATAAGACCAAACCCACAAAGGGATGAAATCCCTCCAGGGGAGAGCAACAGAATGGTGTGGGTAGTCCACATTCAGCTTAAATAACTTCACGTCAGTCAGTTTCTTTCCTCCTTCGCCATTAACCTCAAATTCATATTTGACCTTTAATTACAAAGGCTTCTCTCCAGCTAACTTTCACCCTTAAAACTTTTGGCATCTCGCACGTCCCATAATGATCTATACCATTAGTTGCCTGTCCATTAAAAAAATAAATCGATAAGCTTGCAGAAAACACCCTACAACAACGTGCTAAAATCTCGGCCCGTTCCCCTGCTGGGTGAGAAAGTTCATCCGCCTCATTCATCTTGTTTTTCCCTCGCCGTGTCTTTCTCTCACTCTCTCCTGCACCTCCATCCCTCCGTCTTTCCAAGCCCCCTAATGCCCTTGTCCAATCTCTTTCTTGCAAAAATGGACCAATACAAATGAGAAGCTGCAATTTAGCAACAACCCAAAGTAATTAGAAACCCATTACCAGGGTCACCCAGAGACAGCGCACCCACACAGACGCAAACACAAAGAACACACACTCTCTCTCACACACATATAGAGCAAACAAACATGAATGCAGAATGAGCATGAAGTCACGGCATAACTGCACAGCAGTGAGGAGTGGAAGGAGGCAGTGAGTGAAGAACTGAAGCTGTAACGGTCACTTTGTGCTTTTATGGTAATCTGAGGTAAAATGAGAACTGCGAATGAGCGTTGAGTGTCAGTAATAGATTCGACAGGTGAGGAGAAGAGATAACCGCTCTATCGACCTTTGTACTCTTCCTTTTATATTTTGTGACCTGAGTTGAATGTTTATTTCTATACTTTTCCTCACTCAATCCCCATGTATGAGGACAAGTGTGACGTTTAAGTCATTTTATTAAACCCGGAAAAAAACACGCCACCTCTCGTCTCTCATGCATCTTCTCCTCCGACCACCACATTGTTTTTCTCTCTCTCTCTCTGGGCAACAACATTCAACTTTGCGTTACAAAGCACTCAATCAACTCTTTGCCTTGCACTTGCAGACTTCTGCATAATCTGGTAGAATTGGGGAGAGTAGTCTTGCGTAGCAAGAATTTTGAGTATCAGCATAAAGTCTGGACCACACTGAAGCTTGTTCTGGTCAAAAGGTCATGCTTTGGCTGGTTAGCATGGTCCAGTTAGCCTACTAAATGCTGATTTAAATGTACATTTACAATTTGAATTGTAAATGTCATTGTATATTTAATAGTAAATTAAGAAAACTAAATTAAAATTCCTAATATAAAAAAATAAATAAAATCAACATAATTGGGTTGTCAAGATAACCTTTTCTAAAAGACAATACACAATAAAAAATGAATGCATTTAGCTCAGGTGTATATTATACTAACAAATGTTATTGTACTACAGTAAATGTTGAACCAGTGCCAGATTTTCTCCAGGTGTGACTCATTTTTCCCTGTCTGCTGCCTTTCATGTCACAGGATAATTGCTAATTAAGGGAGCCAATCAGCCATTTTTGTGCGCAATATGCATAAGACAGGACTGTGTCTTATCATTTAACTGTCTAAGAGAACAACTGGGAAACAACAAGCCAGCACTGACAGAAACAATTTAGTGATAAACTGTATTTTACCACCAACTCTCGCTGTGGTCAGCCATCTTATTATTACTGTCTAAGACTTTCTGACCCGAAGGAATGACAGAAAGATGGAGGAGATATCAAATTATGAAAACATGATGGGTAATTATGGGCAGCTGGCATATTTTATTACCTTGCCAGTGGCATGGAGCGACAGAGTGACAGAGGGTAATTGATCTTAATTACTGTGCCCAAATGAAGGTCATATCAGACACAGAGAATGAGGCTGGGGTACAAAGGAAAGACCAGCTGCATACAAATACACAGCTGAATATGATTGTCTCAGGATCAACAATACACACAACACACCAGTGATTAAAGAGAGAGTAATTGGCAGGAAGGGTCAGGAGGAACGAGGCTTTTGTTACTCGAGTCTGAAATGGCTTGTCAGGAGAAAAAAACAAAAAATCCCACCCTTTCGTCTTGCTTTAAAGGCCTTCTCACACAAAGGAAACAAACAACAAAAAGCACTATTGTCATTCACATGCTTTAACAAACCCATCTGGCATTGACAGCTTTAAAAGAAAAATACAAGCCATATGATAATGCAAATTTCAGTCACCTTAATGGAGGGATATAGCAGGTGTTCTCTTAGTAAAATAAATAAATGGTACATCTGCTGTAATGGAATGTTATATTATAAATGCAAAAGTATTATTGTTTTACTGTATTTTTGATCAAATAAATGTAGCTTTGGTAAAAACAAAAACAAAAAATCATACAACTCGTAGTGTATAATAAGCTCACACCAATTTTGGTAATTGCTTTTTACAGTGTTTTTTTTTATGCACAGATTATTTTATTTGTATTATATATCGTTATATTTGTTTTTCGCAGTTGCCTTTTCACATCAAGTCACATTGGTATATATTCAGCACAATTTATCTTTATGAACCACTGTATGAACCCCCTGACACAATGTCTAAAATATTTCAAATGATCACATTTTTTTAATTGATGTGCCAAAAGAATTATTTTACATTATAAAATTATTACTACAATTATAATCAAAATGTAAGTTTTTTAGATTTTAGTATGAATATGTTAGCCTTAAGGTTATGAATAAGCTGGTGTGTTCCAAAATAATGACAAAATTCGCATTTAGGTGATATAAGCATTCAAAACTTCCACTAAAATGGATCACGGATTTTTATGACATGATATGATATGCCTGTATTATGTCATGATATATTGAGTAATCAACTGACTGTTAACCCTTTACAATGTTTTTTTAATGATTTTACTTATGCCAGTAACAGAGGGTAAAGAAGGGAGGGGCTTGCTTTACTAGTTGAACCAATCATATTGATAGAAGGTGACATGTTAGTCACGCTGATCTTATTTTGATGTGTCTGTCTTTATCCTATAAAACCTGATGTATTCTTCTGCTTGGGAGAGATTCTCTGAGAATTGCTCGAGTACTCTCCCGGCCGTGATTAAAGCATTTAAAGGACATCTGCTGAAGTTTGTCTGTCATTTATGCTGCACAGCAAGTTAGACTATATGATTAGACTCAGCCGTCGACTGTAGAGTATAGGATTAGCGCCTATACTAGAGTATAGGATTAGCACCCAGCCGACGTCGATGTGTAGATGCGCTAGAGTATAGGATTAGCACCCAGCCGACGTCGATGTGTAGACGCGCTAGAGTATAAATATTATAGGCCCAGGTAGACTTAGGTCAGATGAGATAGGACTTAGTTAGGTTTAGGGAAAAATCTACCACAGCTTCCATGGTGCTGTCAAGTACGACTTGCAGTCTGTGAGGTTAACTAAACGCTATAATGGCTATTTGAAAAGGGGGAGGAGCCATTCAATATGTCCCACCTTAACTTCCTGTTTCAATGTAAATTACGTCAACGCATCATTCCAAGGCACTTCAGTGGGCCTTTAATGTGTCATATATAGTACATATACTAAACAATACATATTAACAGACTGAAAAGAGTGAGACTGAAACAATTCACCCTTCGCAGGGAGCTTGATTGACAGGCGATCTAACCAATCATAATCCGCCATCCGCCATTTTGTCCGACAAAGCAGTCAGGAGAGATAGCAGATTAACATGGGAGGATTTGAATTTAAAAAACGGAATGTACTGACGCCTTTCCGCGGTTTAAAACAACATTTTATGTTCATTCATGTTTATTTGATGCTATAAATGAACTAGAAGGAAGAGATGATCGGTTCACGAGCAGCTTTAACTGATGCTCTACAGCGATCTGTCAGACACATTTAAGAGCCACAAAACGGTATGTATCGTTTAAATTTCTTTTTAAAAATGACCAAATTTGAAAGGTGAGACTTTGTTTAATATGTTTAATATCAAAAGTTACCGAAAAGTAACCTGGTCTGTCAGCGTGTTGTCAGTCTCCTCTCTGCTCCGCGATGTATTTTTCACTGCGTGAGAACATGGTGTGGCGTGAGAGCAGCGTAGCTTGTCGGACATAGCGACAGTAACTAAGGGGGGCGGGTCTTTGCGAAGGGTCAATTGGCATTGGCGTAATATGAACAGTCATGTTTCGATCTGGCCTGCTGTTAATGATCAAGTTTCAGATTTGAAGCGTGTGTGAAGACTTGATCCCAGACCAGTGTAAAAGCCAGCTAGATAGCAGAGCAAGTGGGGTGTAGAGTGACTCAGTATGAGGAACAGAAGGTGGCTGCTGGTGAAGGTCTTGGAATACAAGCCCCACTGCTGGCTAGAGAGCTGGAAATCAAGTTCATTACAGTCATATGCGTTTCCAAAGCCTCTCGCTCACAGCTGGGTTGCCACGCAATGCCAATCGCGAGCTGACAGCCTCAATTTCTTGTGACAATATGGACATTTATAATGAATAGAACCCTGGTACGTTCACACAGGCAGTCACGCAATACTAATTCACCAAGTCTGAACCAGCAGCAAAGATGGAAATCATCCAGAAAGGTCAGGATCAAATGTATTCATTCAACTGTGCATGGGTACATAATTAAAATCGAACATATAAATTAATCCTTTAAGTTTTAATAATCATTTTACCCTTATAAGCACAATATAAATTCAGTCAATATTTAAAAAAAAACGTGCTGGCATCAAAATGTGTTAGAAAAATCACCTCCCCCCCACCCACTACATATAAACTACCACTTTTTACTCTCCTCCTTGGCGTCTTTTGCCTCTGGGATGAATAAGATGACAACAAAGCACTTCTCTCCTCTCTCCAAGACACACTTCTATCTGAGCTTTTTAGTAAAATGAGGAGGGATTTGTTTTAGATACAAGCCCACTGAGAATCTTACAGGTTTCAAAGGGTCTAAGATGATGATGTTAGTTTTTTTTTTTCACACTGACATTTTAACAGCCGGAGTACAATACAAATTTTGAGTGTTAATTAGTGTTATAGGGCTGCTGAACATCGCCCCACAGTTATGCAAGTTTAATTGCATTTGGCCAAACAAAATGTCTTCATAAATGTCAACGAATATTTAGCAGAGTCATTATTTTGTAGAAAAAAAAAAAAAAAAGAAGAAAAAAAAAAAAGAGGGATCTTCTCAGAATAAATGTCAGACCAGACAGGCAGGTGATCAAAAATACATTTTATAAACACATATATATATACACCCATTATAATAAATGCCACATTTACCTGTGCCCTTTAATATATCAGGGCTAAATTTTTTCTATTGGCCTAGTCAGACCTGTTCAGATTTTGACTTGCCCTGTCAAAATGCACAAAATGTATTGTTTTCGCTGTTTTTGACCCATGTAACCTTATAAACAGTACTTTATGATTTTCAGGTAGGTCTAACAGGTTCACACTTTACAGTCTTTGCTGCATAAATAAATTAAATATAGATTAATCCTTATTAAAGCTACAAATGTTATACAGTCAAGAGCAGTGAGTGATTCTCTTTTTCTTTTGTTCTTTGGATAACATTAATCACAGACAGCAGCAGGTTTATTAGGCTAATTTTTGTTTTTTTTTGTTTTTTTTATATTAAATTTAACTCTTTTATATTAATTTTAATACTGTGTTTTCAAAAATTACATAATTTTGTGTCTTTTTGTCCATTCAAGTACTGTCTGAAGCGGCTTTCTGAGCACACAAGCCGCATGTGTGTTATACAGACAAAAGATTCACAGACGTGCAAGTAAAATGCACGTTCTCTTTTGTGTCTGACGCACTTGAATGGTTTAAAAGCATTTGCATGAATAAGAGCGCTAGCCAGAGGATGTTTTACTGAAAATGGATGCTGCGTTAATTGCATTAAATATTTTTACAGCCCTAATATATATATATATATATATATATATATAATGTGTGTGTGTGTGTGTGTGTGTGTGTGTGTGTGTGTGCATGTACATGTACAACTATCTTTGTGAGGACCAGTTTGAGTTTTAGACCATTGGAGTGAGGACAAAGAGAGTAAAGTGAGGACATTTTGGCCGGTCCTCACTTTCTGAGACCCCTTTAAAGGCCTGTTTGAGGGATAAGGTTATAATTAGGTTAAGGGTAGGTTTAGGGTAAGGGTTCGGGTTAGGCACTTAGTTGTGATGGGTAAGGTCAGGGTAAGCGGCTAGAGATATAAAAATAGATGTACAAGAATGTGTGTGTGTGGCTCAGAGATATCTTAATGATGTGCAGGCAAACAGAGACGGGAGACACTTACTCTGTGATCTCCTCAGTAACTGTGTGCTCCACCTGCAGACGGGAGTTGACCTCGATGAAGTAATGTTTACCATGTTTATCCACCAGGAACTCCACTGTGCCTGCGTTCTCATAACCGACCTGGAGGAAAGAGAGGAAATGGACTGAGCTATGAAAAATTCTATGTCCTAACAAAAAGTCAAAAATACTATCAGGGTATATACAGGAATCATAGAGATGAATTTACTACCTTTTACTACCTTTTTTATCACCTCCACAATATTTTTTACTACCAACACGACATCAAGCAGCAGCCCTTTTTTGGGGAGGGGTATGCAAAGCACCACTTACTACTTACTATAAGGTATAAGTGTGACACTGTCACACCCATCATACATATTAGGTACACTAATGTTTAATTGTGATCATTAAGTATTGTCATTGTCAATTATGTTTTTTTTGTAGTGTCGAGTTGAGTTTCAGTTGTCCTTATCTTAACCCTAGCCCTTGAGTTATCCTAACCATAGTACTTAGCCCTAATAAGGTGAATAATAACCTTGGCACTTTGTCATTGCTATCATCTCCGACTCACTCAGGGCTCGACATTAAGCCTTTTCATGTGCTTGTCCTTTGGACAAGTAAATCTGTCATTCACTCGTCCGAGTAAAAAAGTTGCTTGTCCGGAATTTTTTTGGTGTGTGTGTGCTGTAAATATAATTTATTCGGAAGAAATATCCTCATCTGTGTTCAATCAGCTCTGATATATTTAAATCTGCATATTGTCATATCTGCACCTTTAAAGGTCTTTGACTCAGCCAATTCGTTCAAAACGCTGAATCATTCAGTAATGACACACGGTTAAGTGTTGCTGTGAGATGCGATACGGTTCTGCTGTGATCTTTGTTTGGAACTATTTTTGCGGCTGAAACAGAACAAAAACAGTCAATATTGTGTCTAAAATGTAAGTGACTTAATTTGAACTGTTGTATGAAAGCAATGTCGTGTGAGGTTGCTAAACTGTATCATATGTTAAAAATATTAAAACACATTTTGAATTTTGGCACTGGCAGTATGTTGTTAACTGAGTTTAAACTTGAGTTTACATTTGTTTGGATTTCTCCTCGAGAGGCTGCGCGAGCCTCAACAGCGCAACCTTGTTACCGTCAGTAATTCTTATCCACTATCGATCGCAACTTACAATAAATATAATACAATCAGAATCATTCTCTCTTTTTAGTGATTCCCTAGTTATTTTTTTTTTGTCATTGACGTTTAATCAGGCTACTTGTCTGGTCGGGCATGGAAAATTCTCTTTTACTTGTCCCTTCAAAAAATCCACTTGTCCCGGACAAGCGTTAATGTCGAGCCCGTCAGGTCCTGTTGTTAGCACCGTATATATTTTTAAATTATGCTAGATGAAGTTAAAATATGGAGACACAAATATTAAGCAAAAAAATGTAAACTCGTATATTGAGGTGGTGATGAAAAATGTACTACCAAGTCAAATTGCGTTTGTTACCTTTTACTACCTTTCAAGGGCCTTAATTTTGGTAGATTCTTTTTACTACCGCGCGGACACCCTGACTATAACATAACTTTTTTTTTTTTGGTAAATTGTGTGATGCCCTAGTGTTTAAAATGGATAATTAGATATTTGTGGTCCTTAAATACATCTACATGGATATTCATACTTTCCTTCAAACCACACAGGTTCTAGGCAAAATCCACAAATAGTGCACACAGGGTTTTTCCTAGGTCAAAAATGGTCTTCACTGGTGGCCATCCACACACACAAAGTACAAAGTATCCTATCCATGTGAACTGTGAGCCCAGTACTGACAATAAATCCAAAATAAAAGCACACACAAAGCTGCCCTCCTGCGAAAACTCCCATTATAATCAATAAACTGTCTACCCTGTGCAGTAAATCTCTTATTGACATTGTGTTTATACTTTGTCGGTTATAATTGAAGGATTCACAAGCGTGCAGAACTCACGATGAACAAAAACTCAGCCATTTTGAGCGGTGTAGAGTGGATTAATACACGCTCAACAGATATTTCTGTGATTTGCTTCAAAGATAAACGCTTTAAAAACTTGTTGTAAATAGAAACCTTTGACACTCTTCACGGAGCGCTTACACAAACACTCATGGGAGCATTTTGAAGTAGCCAGCTATCAGCGGGTACCAGTACTGCAGAATGGCAGGTATCGTCACATTAAATGATCAAATAAATCTTTTCCAGAACACCAATTAATTTTGGTGGCCATCAAAATGTTTTGAATGCAGGAAAAACCCTGGTATGTTTTGGTGCTCAAGAACACTTTTTAAATAACAGGGTTTTAAGTGCTAAGAAATGTATACTTCATCAGAAAATGTTGTGTGTCTGCCTCAGGTCAAACTAAATATTATACATGCCATTATGATTTTGTCTCATTTATTTTATATGAGGGTGGCATTTGTTGCAACCTTGTTACCAACCTCAGGTCCATAACTGAATAAGTTATGAAGAAGAAAATGTTCGTTCCCATTAAAGATAAATATTTGTTTGTCATTTGTAATTTTTTGTACAATAACTTAAGGTCGAACAGTTGAGCTTGACAGATGCATTTAACATTTACAACAAACTACTTCCATAAAATATTATCTTACAAAAATGTATATCTAATATATCCAATTCTCTCTCCAACGGAAACTGGATTTGTGTCTTTAAAATAATGGGACATCAAATGTATGCTATTCATGGAAAGCACAACTACAAATATTATTACTACTGTAAAATCTCGGTTAATCATTATGGGATCTTATGTAAAAATTTATCAATTTTTATTTTTATTTCTATTTATTTTTATGACAATTGTGTCTAATACCATGTTACCAGTTTTATTGCAGCAATTATTATAACTGTGGTATATTTTAGTGTAAATTATGGTACATTGTGGTAAGGGTGGATTATTAGAAAGGCACAGAGACAGCAGGTTGCCTCTTACTAGGCCACATCTTGACACACACCACATAAAGCCCAATAGGAGGTTCCATAATCCTGTCCCCAAATTTTGCAGGAATGCAATCCAATTCGTCCTTAAGCCATTCTCAGCTGCCAAATATGGATACACACTGCCTCTCTCTCTCACACACACACACTCACACACAGTATTTGGAGAGTAAAGCATCCTTGATAACTGGCTGCCAACACAGACTGAGATCAAACAACAAACCCTTCAAATTCCTGGCTGATATTCATACTCACACCCGCTCGAAAATCTTGCAAGCCCTGTGAGACCGTGAGAAGACATGAAGACTGTACACTTGAGAACATCTATCATTCTCAGCACTTTCTCACACTCCGACACACTGAAATACGGCGAGCAGATTAAAACTATTAGACCGCCGCAATGAAGGAGATGAAAATAAACAAGACGGTGCACAGTGCCCACAAGAAAGGTACAGACAGGCAATTAAATGGGTAAAATGAGAGGAGAAAAGGAAGGAAAGCAAGAGAGGAGGACAGATGGCATTCCACTGAGAGGACTAAAGAGGGTGAGAAAGAAGGAGGGAGAGAGATGAGTAATTATGACTTTCACAGCTTGATACAATTTCTAATTACTTCACAACATCCATAGCATAAACCGGGTCTGCCGACAGGCTATGACAAAAGACAGGAGAGGTCAAAGATGGAGGGACTTTTTGGGTTGGTCAAAATATGGAATTATGACTGAAAATAGAGAGAGAGAAACAGAGAGAGGGCTCGAGCAGAGCTGTGACCAACACTCAGAGGGAAACGTCCCAATTAAAAATCAAATTAGTGGAAAATTAATATGGGTTTAGAAACAGCAGATAAACCCATAAAAAACATATTAAGCAGCACAACTGTTGTTTTCAAAATTCATAAGAAATGTTTCTTGAGCACCAAATCAGCATATTAGAATGATTTCTGAAGGATCATGTGACACTCACAACTGGAGTAACGACAAAGCTGAAATTTCAGCAGCCATCGCAGGTATGGAATAAAACAGAAAACGATGTTTTCACAATTTTTGTGATTTCGCAATATTACAGTTTTTACCGCATTTTTGAGTAAACATTTTTTCCCCAAGTTATGTTGAAGACTTACTTTTTTTCTTAATTTTTTTTTTGTGTATAACCATAAAACCATCAAATGTCATCTTAACCCCATATTATTTTTGTCATGAAACACAAATCTAGAGATCTTAGGCAGAATGTTTCTCTAAGACAAGGAAAGTGGATTGTGATTTTATACTGCCAAGCTCTAAAAATGACAAAAAAGCAGCATAGAGACAGAGCGTATTTAGGCCACACCCACACTGGGGGGAAAAACAATCCAACCGTCTCCATTGACTTTGCATTGCGAGAGGCTGCCTCCTTGTCATTTCTGACTTATAACAAAAAACAAAACAATGTTGAAAAGCTGCTGTGTGACAAGGTGTACAGCAAACAAGCTAAAAAACCCAGAAATAAGTTTTTATAATCTGTCGACCCCAAAAAACGAGCATTTAAGGACACAAAAGTGGGTACAGGCAATTGAGCGCAAGGTGTCATATTACTCTGAGAACTACGTCCACTGGAGCAGGGAACGTAATCGGCGACAGTATAACTTAGCTTACAAAAATATAATATATAAAACTGACATTTGGATATTTGACTTACCAGTGACAAAATGTTTACTGCATTTTTTAGTGCATACTGAGTGTCAGGATCCCAATTTACCCATTCGTTCCAGCCTGTACCCACTTTTGTGTCCTTAAACGCTCGTTTTTTTGGGGATTATAAAAACGTATTTCTGGGTTTTTTAGCTTGTTTGCTGTACACCTTGTCACACAGCAGCATTTTAGGCATTTTTCTGTCTTTTGTTATAAGTCATAAATGACAAGGAGGCAGCCTCTCGCAATGCAAAGTCAATGGAGACGGTTGGATTGTTTCCCCCCCGGTGGGCGTGGTCTTCAGATTATGACACGTTGCGCTCTGTCTCTATTAAAATGTCATAAAAGCAGCGCTTACTACTTGTGCGGCTATATTGAAGTCTTCTGAAGTAATTTGATAGGTTTGTGAGGAACAGTCTGAAAAATGTGTCGTTGTTTACCGATAATGTTTCCTCTGGTGTAGAAATCAAACTCAAACTCTACGTAAATTAATTCACAGTTGGTCACGTGAATGAGAAAAACAATGTTGTCTATCTATATCAAACCCGGTGAAAACATTTTTTGGTGTGAAGATGATTGTCAGTGAATAATGAATTTTCAATCTGTTTCTCAAACATATGACTTCATAAGACTTGGAATATGGGTCATGAGTCACATAAACTAACAGTGCTTTCACAGTTTTTGCAGGTTCACAGTCTAAATCACTTATCAAATCATAGCATCAAATCTATTTTCCTCGTATTCAAAACATGCTCTGACAGCTTAAAAATCTCTTGTGTTTTATGGAAGAAAGAAAATAATATGGGGCTGTAATAATCAATTGTATGTCATTTTTTCCTTTAAAGCCCCCTTGTGTTGAAAATATGTCTATGTGGTGTTTTTAATGTGCTTTAAGACAAACCGCGTGCAAATTCATAAGTCAACACCATTGCTGAGCATTTTGTCCGTCTCAAAGCATTATGACAGTCTCAAAAGCGCGGTTTGAAATCCCTGGTGTTTCTTACGTCACAAACTACCTTGTAACCAATCACGTAAAGAGGGGGCGGGCTTTAGCATATCATTAACAGCGAACTAGCAGAGGAATCAGGAGAGAAGCAAGGTTATCCCGGTATATCTTTTTGTTGATATAAGCAATATGGAGGGTGAATTATGTATATGATGCATATTACAACGTTATGATGAACTATATGCCTTTCTCCACTGATGTTCCGAGTTGTTCAAAGCTTGTTAGGAAGCTGATTGTTAGATGGCAGCTGTCTGACTCCGAGATGGTGAACGGGAACATGGTTTGTGTAACATTAGCAACACATTATTAGCTGTTTGATAACATAGTCAAGCCAAAGGCTAATCATATTAATTACCGTTATGTGTCCGACGTTGCAAAGAGCGATACATAAAACGCATTACCATTCTGATACATTGACTTGTAGACGAGTCTGTATGAGTGAGTGGAGGCTGAGCTCATTTGCATATTCATGGGTCCGCATTTACTAATTGAAGCAAGGCTGTAGAGTTACATTCATTCTATTTTAAGGCATGAATACATTTTTCACTGGAAAAACTTTTTTTTTAAATATGTAATTTTGGTGATCAAAGATGAGTTTTAAGGGATACGATTATTGACTATAGGGAGACTTTAAGGCTTCTTGTACCAAAAATACATTTTGTTCTTCAGACAAGAAAGTCAATAATATGAAGGACATGATGGTGAGTAAATGACATTTGGGTTCCTTTAAACATTATTTTTTTGTAGATTTAGTTACATCCTAGCATGAACAAGACAGAGACAGTAGTGACGGTGAGAAACAGAGATTCTGACAAGCAGAGAAGACAGAAGAACGACAAAGCAATCACTGAAGTTAATCAGCGTTATGTAAATACCCTCGTCTTTTACTGATGACTAGCAGCGAAAATGCTTTATGTTCACAATCAACCTCAGCTTGCCTCAAACACACTCAAACAGGGTTTATGACAGTGAGTGTTGACTGTGGGTCTGAAACCACATCAAGGCTGTGATCCCCAACCTGTGCTTCAGGCATCGTGGGTAGAGCAGCTGTCTCCATGGCAACAGCTGCCATAAAACAAAAAAACACAAAAAAAGACGTTAAAACAGGGGAGATGTTTCTGTCATGTTAATGCCATTTAATTTCCCACCCGGACGTCTAAACAAACACAACACATAAAAAAAGCTATAACAGTGACCGCAACAATTTAAGCAGCACGCCAATGAAGAACAAGGTCAGCAAAATATGTGTAACATAATTGGTTGAGAGAGTCTTCTCACATATTCATTCCTCCATGACAACATGGTTACCCGTTTAATAGGGGTTTCGACAAAAAAGGACAAATTACAAGGCTAAACATCATTGTGTCAGTATGAAGAACGTAATGGAAAAATTTAATTGACTATTGAGAGGAAATCTGTGGCGGTAAGCATTGCTTCAAGCCCTCGGAGAACAGAAAGGGACAAAAAGACAGGCATCCAGCACAGAAGAACAAAAACACGGAGCATGAAATGGCGAAAGCTCTGAAGGTCAGAGAGAACAATGCCACATCCTCCGTTTTTATTAACGAGGACTTGGATAAAATATCTTATAACTTTGTAGCATCTAGTTGAGACACCCTACAAAACATGTGCAATTTGTACATATTCAGTGATGTCAAATCGATTAAATCGCATCTAACAAAAGTTGTTGTTTACATAATATGTGCATAATATATAATATATATATATATATATATATATATATATATATATATATATATATATATATATATATATATATATATATATATATATATATATATATATATATATATATATATATATATATATACATATATATACAGTGAGGAAAATAAGTATTTGACCACCCTGCTATTTTGCAAGTTCTCCCACTTAGAAATCATGGAGGGGTCTGAAATTGTCATCGTAGGGGCATGTCCACTGTGAGAGACATAATCTAAAAAAAAAAAATCCAGAAATCACAATGTATGATTTTTTAACTATTTATTTGTATGATACAGCTGCAAATAAGTATTTGAACACCTGATCAAATCAATGTTAATATTTGGTACAGTAGCCTTTGTTTGCAATTACAGAGGTCAAACGTTTCCTGTAGTTTTTCACCAGGTTTGCACACACTGCAGGAGGGATTTTGGCCCACTCCTCCACACAGATCTTCTCTAGATCAGTCAGGTTTCTGGGCTGTCGCTGAGAAACACGGAGTTTGAGCTCCCTCCAAAGATTCTCTATTGGGTTTAGGTCTGGAGACTGGCTAGGCCACGCCAGAACCTTGATATGCTTCTTACAGAGCCACTCCTTGGTTATCCTGGCTGTGTGCTTTGGGTCATTGTCATGTTGGAAGACCCAGCCTCGACCCATCTTCAATGCTCTAACTGAGGGAAGGAGGTTGTTCCCATAAATCTCGCAATACATGGCCCCGGTCATCCTCTCCTTAATACAGTGCAGTCGCCCTGTCCCATGTGCAGAAAAACACCCCCAAAGCATGATGCTACCACCCCCATGCTTCACAGTAGGGATGGTGTTCTTGGGATGGTACTCATCATCATTCTTCTTCCTCCAAACACGTTTAGTGGAATTATGACCAAAAAGTTCTATTTTGGTCTCATCTGACCACATGACTTTCTCCCATGACTCCTCTGGATCATCCAAATGTCATTGGCAAACTTAAGACGGGCCTTGACATGTGCTGGTTTAAGCAGGGGAACCTTCCGTGCCATGCATGATTTCAAACCATGACGTCTTAGTGTATTACCAACAGTAACCTTGGAAACGGTGGTCCCAGCTCTTTTCAGGTCATTGACCAGCTCCTCCCGTGTAGTTCTGGGCTGATTTCTCACCTTTCTTAGGATCATTGAGACCCCACGAGGTGAGATCTTGCATGGAGCCCCAGTCCGAGGGAGATTGACAGTCATGTTTAGCTTCTTCCATTTTCTAATGATTGCTCCAACAGTGGACCTTTTTTCACCAAGCTGCTTGGCAATTTCCCCGTAGCCCTTTCCAGCCTTGTGGAGGTGTACAATTTTGTCTCTAGTGTCTTTGGACAGCTCTTTGGTCTTGGCCATGTTAGTAGTTGGATTCTTACTGATTGTATGGGGTGGACAGGTGTCTTTATGCAGCTAACGACCTCAAACAGGTGCATCTAATTTAGGATAATAAATGGAGTGGAGGTGGACATTTTAAAGGCAGAATAACAGGTCTTTGAGGGTCAGAATTCTAGCTGATAGACAGGTGTTCAAATACTTATCTGCAGCTGTATCATACAAATAAATAGTTACAAAAATCATATATTGTGATTTCTGGATTTTTTTTTTTAGATTATGTCTCTCACAGTGGACATGCACCTACGATGACAGTTTCAGACCCCTCCATGATTTCCAAGTGGGAGAACTTGCAAAATAGCAGGGTGTTCAAATACTTATTTTCCTCACTGTATATACATTATTAAATTTAGTATATTGTATATATGTCTATTGTATACACACATTTATACACAACCATACATACATACATACATACATATATACAGTGAGGAAAATAAGTATTTGAACACCCTGCTATTTTGCAAGTTCTCCCACTTGGAAATCATGGAGGGGTCTGAAATTGTCATCGTAGGTGCATGTCCACTGTGAGAGACATAATCTAAAAAAAAAAATCCAGAAATCACAATATATGATTTTTATGATAATATATGATATATATATATATATATATATACATATATATATATATATATATATATATATATATATATACACACACACACACACACACATCCCTCTATTTATTATTATTAGTAATAATTTATGCATCACCCTGTTACCATAATATTTGAGCAGCATACACCAAGTGCAAACAGCCGCCTTGTTGGCAGATGCCATTTACACTAACTCCGCCCACCATTATCTAACTGAGCCAGGCAAAATTACAAAAGAAATCCAGCTGAAAGGAGCAGTGGTTTAGAGAGAAAGGCCGGTGGCGTTAGCTTTTGATGCGACCAAGGTTCAAATCCGACTTTTTTTAATCAGCCATTGCCTGATATTTCTCCCCTTTTAAAAGTAACAAACTATTCCAAAAAGAAAAACAAATGTTTAAATAAATATATAACCTGTCATAATGGCATTATTGTCCTTTCAGAAAGTAAATGGCACTAAATAAAGTCCACTCACTTTTATCTCATGTTTTATTATTTTTGGGAGTACAGGTCACAATCTTAAAGGGATGGTTCGGAGTAATTTCAACCTAGAGTCCTTTGCACCATGACCTCAAGCCAAACACCCCCCCAGAAGCCTTTTTTCCCATGGTCGAACATTATTTAAGTTAGAGCTTATTTAGAGATATCAGCCGTATGGCTTAGTGCAGGGGCTAATGGGTCCAAGGTTGTATCTCTTAAATTACCGTTAAAGTCCTGGCAGAAAGCGATGCATAAGGATGTAGTGTAACGACGCCCAGTTCCAGGAATGCATTAATATTTTGTTGGTAGTACCAGTTTACAACAATTATTAGTTAACACTAAGTTGTCAACACTTCGGAAAAATACATTTCTATGGAGTGTTAAATTCACTAGCTTTTCCCTTACACTTGTGAGTTTTGCAAAGGACTTTTATGGGCTTTTCCCAAATCACGGAAGTGACCTCGACGTCCGGGTTAGCAGTAGCATTAGCCATCAGGCAAGTGTTATTTAAAAAAACTCCTGATATACTTACAAACTTTCCAATGCCTCGTTTTATGATTACAGAATCTATTTGTACTACTGTAGAAGTTTGGTACCATTCTGGACATTATTAGTGGGGTAATTTACGAGATACAGCCTAGGATCCATTAGCGCCTGCACTAAGCCATTCGGCTGATATCTCTAAATAAGCTCTAACTTTAATAATGTTCGACCAAGGGCAAAAAGGCTTCTGGGGGGGTGTTTGGCTTGAGGACATGGTGCAAAGGACCCTAAGTTGAAATTACTCCGAACCATCCCTTTAACTCTGTCAACTTGTAACAAGTAGAATATTTGTAAACATCAGCACTAAATTATCAAAAATGCTTTTTAGTTTCATGACCTTGAGCATAATAAACTAGCAAAAATGTCAACCCTGTTACTATCAAATCTGTTACCTTTCTTAAAGGAATATGTACAAAATTTAGATGGTACATTAACACTTACGCATACAACTTGACTCGTTGAATGTTTAAAATTATACCAAAAACTTAAGAGAATTAAACCTTATCAAACAAGAAAAATCACCATCTCAAAGAATGACCCAGTTCATATTCTTACAGCTAGTGCTAGAAACAGTGTTGAATGTCTGCTAAATGTCAGTTCAAGTCATGTTTGCCCCAACATAAAGAAGGGGAAACATTATCACACATGACATTTCCATTTCTGTGACATACATTTCTAACGATTAAACACGATGGTGATATGCCATTTCATTCTTACAGAGTCGAGTGAACGTTCTGCCACGCTTCAAAAACGGAATTAGACAATTAAAAGAGCCAGGGAGAATTTTCTTTTTCCTTTGACATTAAAGACGGAGCCAACGGTGAGAGAACAGAGGGATGCATCCCGCTGCTCTTAAGAGAAAAGCTGTACTCAGCAATAGAAAATGAGATTGAAGGGAGCTTCAAGCGTCTAAGGGAACATGTCAAAAGCTCAAATGAGGTTTTAATGCTTGCTCTGAGAAATCTGAAAGCCAGGCCATCTTCTCTATTTCCCTTGTCCATATGATAGAACAGATGGAGGAGAGATTTTAGCTCTCTCTCTCCCCTCATTCACCAAGTTTCCTCACTTCACACTCACACAGACAATACTCCATCTCTCTCGTTTGCGCACACACACGCACAGAAATGCTAATGCATTCATATTCTGCAGAATGCTAAACAACTGTCAGCAGATAGTCCAGAAGGGGTGAAAGACGGGTGATCGGCGCTGTATTTTATCAGTACGCGTGTCTGTTGAATTCAGAAGTGGAAGTAACTCTACACACCGAATGAATCTCTTCAATGTGGCAGCTGATTACAGCCTCTCCGAACGTAATCATGCACGTTTATTCAGGAACTCTATATCTAAAATTGCTTGCGAAATGTAAATGTCTTTGAACATTGCTAGGAAAAATCCACCATGTACAAGAACTTTCATGAATAGTAATAGCATTATTAATACTACGCAAGAAATGTCATGTTTGTGATTCATCAGACTGACACAAACTGTGCTAAGGAAGGCGTGCAATGAGGCACATAGGACATGGTGTATCTGTGAGTGGACATGATTACACACGCTCGCACAAACAAGTCAATAGAAACGGCAAAAACTGCTACCAACTATGAAATTAATTACATTTCCAGTGTGAAGCAGGGGTTCTGAAACCACTTGTGAGACTGAGCTAATGCTCTAACACGTTGAGCCATGCTGCTCAAATGGGTGTTGCAAGTTCAAATCCGCCTCACGACATTTGCTCCCTTTTCTCCATGATTTTCAGTCTTCCCTTGGCTGTTAAAGGGATAGTTCAGCCAAAAATGAAAATTCTATTTTTTTTACTTCAATGAAAGGTTAGATTTTTGCACATTTTTTTAATAAAATATCAAAAGGATTAACAATGCAGATTTCTTTTTTTACAGCCATCTTTGATCATATTTACCAAGGGGGCAAATAATTCTGACCAGCACATGTTTATATATCATCTGTGAAAGGCTTAGGACCATAAAATATTTGTCCAATCATTGCATTTGATCTGAATGCAATAATACGATGTCCTACCTGCCGGTCACTGCAGGTATTTTAACGTGTTTTGGAGGAGGTGTGGTTTTGGAGACGCTCTGAAGGGAGGGTGGGATCTTATGCTTTCAAAGCTAGCTTGCTATTGCTAACCTCTCTGAAAATTGCCTACCCTACCTTTAATACGGAGAATTCAAATCAATCTTCACGCAGTCCGAGAAGAATTAATCTTTTCTTATAAAAACTCTGTTCTTTCTGTTTAGAATGACTCTTTCATTCATGAGGTCAGTTCATCGGCACAGGAACACGTCAATAATCAGTCAATAACTTTCTCTTTTTAAGTACAACCCTCCACTGTCACTCTTCAAAGCGTCAAATGTGAACGCACTGGAGACGAAGAACACGTGAGGACAACAGGGTGTTTCCATTTCCATTTATACAACTGGCAGAAATTATCCAAAATGACTTACTGCAAATCTGACATATACGGCATGTCTTCACTGGCGTTTGATCAAAAACGTAGCAGAAGCCGCCTGTCAAGAAGTCGCTCTTTAGATTTTGACTTAACTGTCAGTTTGGCTTGTGTTTTCAACTTGTATAAATGTCACGCTAAAAACAGACTGACAAACTTGCATTTACGTGCCATTTAGGAGCAAAATACTGTGTAAATAGCAAAAGGGTCAGTAGTTTGTTTTATAAAAACGTTAATTATCAATATTATGTTAGCAATTGATGAAAATGTTTTTACTGGATTCGCAAGAGGATAAAAATGGTAGTTTTTCCCATTTTCCAAAACTAAAATAAATATTGACAGGTGCATGCTGTCATATGTCAGCCTTTACTCCCAAATGAGCGAGTAATAAGCAATAAGGACACCCGCCACATTTGCTCTTAAGTAAATTAACCTTACTAAGTTAACGTTAATTCATTTACTTATTGATTCAGGTCAAAGCAGAGTTCACAGCGCTGGTGAGTCTGTCGAAGAACCGTTCTGGGCACTTAACACTAATTATATCAGCTGTAATCTCTTTCAAAAGTAGCTTTTTTTGCTATCAAAATGCTGTAAGCATTTGCCTCAATTCTGTTTTTAATCACATTACCATGTAATTTAACAATTTCTTTAAAAAAAATAAAAAAATAAATGGCAGATACAAATGCTGTGCAAAGACCTTATTCATTCCAGCCTATTTAAGATTAAAATCCAATCCATTTATACCCCTTTATGAGTATATATTACTGAAAATCACGTTTACGTGAGAAATCACATTGTCTTTGAGACATTATATAAAGCTTGTCGGAGTTAGCAAACAGTAACCAAGAGGGGAGAAGCTTATCAAAGGAATAATTGGCATGGGTTGTGTGTGCATCTTCAGATCGACCCATCATTTTTTGTAACCTGGTGGCAAAAATCTCTGGCAAAAAAAGAACCACCACTCTTTCTCATATATCCTCCTGATAAAATATTAAAAATCACAATTGAGAGGTTCAAACTTTGCCAAGTGCCAGTGCAGGAACTCCATATGCTTGCTCAGACTGGCATACAGAGATGAGAGTCAGCCAGATGAACATATGAAAAAAAAAAAAAAAACGTATCGATGCCAAGACCCATCTGCATATCATCTGGAAAACACTAAGAGGTTACAGCACAAATAGTTTTGCAGTCGAAACCAGTTATCAATCAAAATAATGGATTGCTATAGAAATTTTTAGGAGCTTTGTTACTTTAAGGCAGATTCTACTGGTTCTCTAACAGCTTGTCTGCTGCAACAATAACAAACCATTTTTTGGTCTTGGCATATGTTTATGCAGTGAAATGGATGAATGGAAAAGTTTGATTATGTTTCTCAATCCAATGGCACAGCAGCACCACCTGCTGTCTAATTCAGTGTACTGTATTCTCATGTACTGCAATAGACCTAAATTTAGGTTTTTGTTTTCACATTTTTGTTTTCTAAAATACTTCATCCTCACTGGCTGACGTTTGGGAGAAAAAAAGAAAAAAAAACATTATGACGACAAGTAAACGATTTTACCTGAACCATACTGTTTAAGAAAATATGACAAAAGAAATAACACTTGGTTGATGGACCCCAATGGAAGTCAATGGGTCCATCAACTGTTTGGTTACTCGTATTCTTCAATATATCTTTAGTGTTCAGCAGAAGAAAGAAATTCATAAAGGTTTGAAACAAATTGAGGTTGACAGATCGAATGATGACAGAATTTTCATTTTTGGGTGAACTATTCCTTTAACAATACACTATCAATGTTTTTGTTTTGCTTTTTAAGGAAAAAAAGAATATGATTGTTTGAAACAATACAATCACAGTCAATATCTGGGAATCACCTGCAAGACACGTGCAAGATGAAGCTGAACAGTGAAACACCCGTAAACTGAAGCGCTTTGTGAGCAGGTTAATTAACACATCCGATATGACGCATCGGATATACACAACATAAACATAATATTACAGCTTAAATATGTGTTGTTCACAACAAGTACAGTATTCATGTTATTTGTGTAACATATTTAAATAATATTATTTGGTAAATAAGTAATAATATTAATAGTATAATTAAGATAAAATAATATTTTATAAAATTATAATATTAATTTATATTAATTTTGCTCTTTTCAACTAAATTAGTCAGTAAATTGACTTAATGTATATGACATGACAAAATATTGACTAAACTCAAAGGATCTCTTTATCAAAGACAAAAACTGTAAAAAAAAAAAAAAAAAAAAAAAATTAAAAACCCTGCATGTTAGATTTGAAGTGGATGTTTTGGGTTAAAGGAGCTGTATGTAAGAAATGTATTTCAATTAATCATAAAATGGCCCTGATATGTCACTAGACATTAAGAAATCATGTTCATTTCAAATACTTATATCACTGACAACAGTAGTCCAGCCAGGATATTGTCATTTAAAAAGTGAAGTTGCAGCCCTCAACTGATGTTGATGTTGTCATGTTGTGTTTTGGCCTGAAGCGCCACCCTCCACCTATCTACCAATCACGAAGTCAGTAGTGTTTCAGCATCCGGGTTGCCAGCTCTGCTCTAGTTTAAAGCTCCTTGTATCAGCCTACGTTCCTGCTGGATCCTGCAGCCTATCTGGCAACCTCGAGTCAACATCTGCATCTGCATACAGTTTGGAAAAAAGCCAATGCCGGCATCTGTCAGATGTGTTGCCTTGTACCTGTCGAGCGAGGTTCACGGAGTCAGCAGTCAGTCTGTCTCTGAGGTGTTGGTCCAGCTGTGAGGCGGGTGCGATCTCCACCACCTTCTGGTGTCTCCTCTGGATTGAGCAGTCCCTCTCGTACAGGTGAATGACGTTGCCGTATTTATCGCCTATACACAATGGACCGATCAACTCATTGAGCATTACACTGAAGTCTTAAACCCATCTGGCAGTGTAAACAAACTCATCTGCTAGCATTTCTCCAAAATATAACAAACACAGATCCATAGACACTATGCAAATTAGCTGGCGACAGAGCACTGCACCATTCTGTTCACTGTTGAGAACAGTGTGCTACATGCAAATATCCAAAAATGTTTTAATTAAATGCCAGACAATCTATTTAAATAAATCTAATTTGTTGTTGGGGGTTTTGAGCACTTCTTCAATGACGATGTCTGGGAACAGATTTAAAGTAAAAATCCTGTCATCATTTACTCACCTTCATTGACTTTTTCCATTGGGACACAAAAGGAGAAATTTTAAAGAGTCCTGGTTCTTCTTTTGCAAGCAATTACAATGAATGAGGACTGAAGCTTTCAAGATTCAAAAAGCACCATAATATATTATAAAAATTATATATATGACTTGCGTTCTACATCATTTCTTCTGAAGCAATATAATAATATTTTGAAATATTATCACTGGAAATCATGACATTTCACACCTTGCACCTTACAAAAATTCGGACGGAGCAGGTAAACTCACTACCTTCATTTACATGCAACCTAACACTCTGTTTGTAATCAGATTGATAGCTCAATCAGACTGAAAAGCCTTCATGTAAACAATCAATTCGATTGAGCTCGATCTGAATGAAATTACGATTCGGCTGAAATGGGTGAATTTGATTCAATCAGACTGATGAAAATTAGTGAATGTAAACGTACCTACTGATCCAGTCAGTGTTTAAAAGACCACTGAAAGGAAATATTATCAGTGAAATTACTTAAATTTCAGTCTGTCCTCACACAAAGCTACTATATCGCTTCAAAAGACTTGGAATATAACAAACAAGTCATCTGGGCCACTATTATGCTACTTTTGTGCCTTTTTCTTAAGATTAAGACCTTTTTCACATTAAATGCTTGGAAAAGAGCAACATTTATCCTTTTGTATTCTACAGTAGATAAAGTCATACAGGTTTGGAATGACATGAAAGTGAGTAAATGACGACAGAATGTTCATTATTGGTTGAACTTTTTTAAAAATGTTTTATATTAGAATACTTGATTTGCAGCTGTTATCCAGAGACTAGCCCAACACAATCGAACTCGCTTACCAAGGATCTGCACCTCGATGTGTCTGGGTTTCTCAATGAACTTCTCCACGAACAGAGATCCATTGCCAAAGGCGGTCAGGGCCTCAGAGTACGCTCGCTGATAGTTCTCCTCTAGTTCCTGGTCACACACACACAGCCACAGAGTCACCCGGTGCAAATACCCAACACACCAATTCATACAGCACCACTAACTGAACAGCAAACAAATCTAAAGTGCACACAAGGGCCTCACTTTAATGCTCATTTAAAAGCCCTCCAGTGTCAAAGCTCGCAACTGGCTCTTTGAAGGAACGAAGGAAAGATTAAATGTGTTCCAATCCACTACAAATTATTTTACTCTCAGACACGCTACCTCATACTCTTTGACCACCCGCATCCCACGGCCCCCGCCCCCGTACGCAGCCTTGAAGATAATCGGGAAGCCGTAGCTGTTGGAGAACTCTTGAGCTTCCTGCAAAGATGAGATGGGACCGTCTGTTCCAGGTACCACCGGCACACCTGTAGGATGACCAGAAAAAGCTTTTTTTTTTGGACATGTACTGTAGCAATGCCATGCCATTCTTTTATGTACCATGAAAATATTGATACAATACTAGTTTAGTAGACAAATTTAGGTTAAGTAATTTAAGATTTTAACTTAAAAAGCATTTAAAATCATTTTTCTACATGAAATAACCAGAGATTATAATAATAAGAGAACTGAAATGAGCAAATCGCCCCAAAAGAACATTTTAGTACCCACTCATTCTCATGAAACACTGAAAATGCTGTAAATAGAGTCAAAACATACAGCTCACAGGCCAAGTAACTGAAATCTACCCTGTAAAAAAGCCTGTCATTTTTACAGATAATAAAATCTGTACAGTAAAAATGTAAACATATTTACAGAACAATTTTACAGAAAACATTAACATTTTAAACCAGTAAATGCAACTATTGCAAAATTAAGTTTCATATTTCTATTTACATTTTTTATTTTGATCATCATTTGCAATGCTTCATGGGATTGCAGTTCTTTTCCTCATTAAAGCTGTTAAGGTGCAGTAAGCGATTTCTGAGAATCATTGTTGAACACTGTTGATATTTAAAATCAACCCAAACAAACACACCCCTCGGTTCGATTCACTTTCAACAGTGTTTTTAAAAAATCGCTTACTGCGCCTTCTTTTACCTTTGTCTTTTTGTCCAATTTTCAAATAGTTTTTGGTTCCAATCAAAGTTTGTAATGTTGTGATTCACCTCGTAGCTGGTTGGTTTGGTTCATGGTTTATAAGCTCTTTAACAAAGACCTTTTAAAAATCCCTGGGGGAAAATACTTCAGGAACCAAGGCACTGAAAAAGTGGACGGGCACTTTTGCACTCTATTCAACAACACAACTGATGATACATTGTGATGAGAGAGAGCAGGATGTATGATAAACGCTTTACCTGCACTGATGGCAATGGTTCGAGCCTCAACTTTGTCCCCCATCTTACGCACCACATCTGGGGTGGGGCCGATAAAACGTACCCCAGCATCCATGCAAGCCTGGGCAAAATCTGCTCGTTCTGACAGGAAGCCATAGCCTGGGTGGATGGCATCTACGCCATTCTCCTGCCAGACACATAATGTGAAGTATTAATCCCCAAAAACCCATTTTCAAATAACTGCGGTATTATCACATTTATTATTCAGAACGACAAGTGATAACACTTGTAAAAAGAGGAGATTCATATACGCTACGATTCAAAAGTTTGGAGTCAATACATGTAAAACAAAAACAAAACATTCTAAATAAATTACTACTTTTATTCAGCAAGGATGCATTAAATTGATCAAAAGTGACAGTAAAGACATTTCTATTGTTAGAAATCTTTTGTATTTTAAGTAAATGTTATTTTGGTCAAATGATTGTGAAAAAAGTATCAGGGTTTCCACTAAAATATTAAGCAGCGCAACTGTTTTCAACATTGATAATTATAAGAAATATTTCCTGAGCAAATAAATCATATTAGAATGATTTCTGAAGGATCATGTGACACTGAAGACTAGCTGCTGAAAAATCTGCTTCGCCATCAAAAGGATGAATTCAATTTTAAAATATATTAAAATAGAAAACTGTTGTCTAAAAGAGACTTCTTTCTCCCCAATGCATTTACACATTTAGCGGAAGCTTTTATCCAATGCGACTTAGAGTAAACCCATGACCTTAGTGTTGCCAGTAACCCTGTACTTCATTACTTTGAGCCATAATATTGTAGATACAGCGCTTTCCATTATCAGCTAAATAGCAGTAGTGGCTTCCTTCCAAGAATACAGCCCAACTTCACCAACAGACTTAAAACCTTTTGTTTATCGACCTGTTTTTAAGGTTAACTGATGTAGCTGTCTCTTAAACAAGTCATAACAAGATGTTAGGAATGTTTCATGCACCTAATACAACATAGGACAATTTTTTCAACACACATTAGGTAAAGTGTTGAATTGATAAGCAGTATATTTGTTTATTTATTGATTAAACCAATAACTGACTAGCTTGTCTATTGATTGTTGCCTGAGGTATTTAATCAGAAAATGAGATGTGGGAGAGGAGCTGCCTGTTTACAGCTACACTACCCTGTCTTCTTAGCAGCAGACTCTGAACTCTTGTCAGAAGGCATAATTATGTGCAATTACTGCTCTTAGCAGGCCTGTTTGTGCTCTATCTTTCCAATCACAGCAGCCTGTACTTTACAGGTCACGCGATCCTAATCTAATATTTCACCACACAAACACAACAAAATTCACAGGTGTTAAAAACTTGTGAATACATTGCTGCTTTGAACCAAAAACCAGTTTTTGAGACAGAGTCGGTTGATGGAAATGTCACTTACTCTATTGTGTCAGCGCTATATCTTACATTTTTATGCCTTGCAAACTCAAATATATGGTTTTCTGTGACATTTGGTTTTCTGTGATATTTGGTTGTCGATTCAGCCAATTAAAATGACCTTGCTTGCAGGCATAGATGAGGTTTAGTTCAAACAGTAAGAATGGCGTTGGAGCGTTTTGGTGGTATCAATAAGAATGGGTTGAAAATAACAATTAGTAACAATTGTCTTGGAGTTTCCTGAATAATTATAGTATTTGTTTAATTTCTAACTATTAGTGAATCTTTTCTTTGTAACGATAACTTATTAGATGAAAAAAATACCTGTATTTGTGTGTGCCAAATGCATAAGAACAATAAATAATATATTTTAAATATTTTAAAAGTAAAATGTTAAATTCACTACCATTCAAAGGTTTGGGAACAATACTTTTTAAAGTAATTAATACTTTTATTTAGCAAAAAAATCATTAAATTGATTGACAGTGACAGGAAAAAAATTCTAATTCTGTTCTTTTGAACTTTCTATTCATCATAGAATCCTGAAAAAAATATTATAAATTTCCACAAAAAATATTAAGCATCACAACTGTTATTTTCAATTGTTATAATAATATATCCTGATTTTACTGTATTTTTGACCAAATAAATGCAGCCTTGATGAGCGTAAAAGTCTACATTCCAAAACATAATTTTAAAAAAGTGTCAAATTATAATTATAAATATCACATTATAAAATCTTTTTTATATTTTTTTATTAAATTGACAAATTTTGGCATTTGAAGCCAGTGAAAAAACATGGCAGGGCAAGTAGAAAACTGAACTACTGTACAGAGGATACACACAGAGTATCTTTACTGAACCCACACGAGTGTGAGAAAAGTCTGACCTTGGCCACTTTGATGATGTCTGGTATATGCAGGTAGGCCGCTACAGGTGGCAGCCCCTTGCCGATGAGGTACGCTTCATCTGCCTTTTGTCTGTGCATCTGACCCGTGTCCTGCTCAGAGTAGACGGCCACTGTACGGATCCCCAGCTCTGTGCATGCCCGAAACACCCGGATGGCAATCTCTCCTGCAAAGAGCGTTTCATGAATTACAGTGCATGAATGTACAATTCGTTCATACCATGTCTTTTACAGAGGAAGGAGAGAAGATAGAAAGACTGAGAATTGTTATGTTCAGAATAGGACACAACCTTTGTTATTTCTGCAGTAAACAATATCTTAAACCGTATTTTATGGATGCATCAACTTTAAAATTCGATCTGATTGCAATAATCAGAAAATTATTACTTTTTTTAAAATACAGTTGTAAGTGTGAGATTTTTGAAAGAAGTCTCTAATGCTCACCAAAGCTGCATTTATTTGATACAAATACAGTAAAAGAGTAACATAATAAAAATACTATTTTTATTTTAATATTTTTTATGTATAACCTTTTATATTTTCTGTGATGGCAAAGCTGAATTTTCAGCATCATTACTCTAGTCTTCAGTGTCACATGATCCTTCACAAATCATTCTAATATGCTGATCTGGTGCTCAATAAACATTTAGTATTACTATCAATGTTGAGAACAGTTGTGCTGCTTTTTGTGCCGCAAGATTTTTGTGGAAAACTACATTTTTTCAGGATTTTTTATAATTTCTATAAAATAAAATAAAATGTACTGACCCCAAACTTTTGAATGGTTTATTTATATATTTATTAAGTGTTATATTCCTGTAATTTGACAAATATATACAATACTACAAATAAAATAAAACTATCTTTTTTTTTTAAATGTCAAATTAATGTTTCAATAACTGTATCACATAATGTTTAACAGTTAGCAGCTAGTATGCTAGTACCACATTCAGAGCACAGCCGCTGCTGACACACCTCTGTTGGCCACCATGACCTTTTTGATGGGTTTGTACTCCAGTGTCTGCGGTGCAGTGTGGGCGGAGCGGGTCATAATCCACACCCTCCTGATGGCTAACAGCCCCAGGGCAGAGCGCTGTCCTCCCAGTCCCACCTGTAGCAGCATCTAGAGAGCAAGAGCCAAAGATAGGCATTACAGAAAGCAGTTCCTTCATGCTCCTGTAGTGATATCTATTGAGTGTTATCTGCATCTGTAAAGAACCAAAGTGATAAGTAGTAGCCTTGCAGTGTTTCACACAGGAGCTCTGGAGATAACAAGAGTCATCACTCGAACTAAAGGGAAAGTGAGGTCAAGGAAAATAATACATGGAACAACAGGAGAATACGCCTTGTATAGTAAATGAGTGCTGCAAAATATAATATCAAACAAATCCACAAGCACTTGGACAAAGAAAGAAGACTGGCATATGCTACGTGAGAAGATACTCAAGGCTGTCTTTAAAAAAAAAATGCTGTATTTCAAGCTTATCCACATATACTGAAAAACATGAACAAGGTCAAGCGCCCACAGGGCCGAACAGAACGAAAACACAATGTTGTATCGCGATCATATTGCCTGTGGATAAAGCTTCTAAGGCCGAGACTGAACACCTGAAACAACAGCAGAACTGATTAAACTCTGTGGGAAACACTGAAGGATCAGAGAGACTCTGAGGCCGCAGGAGACAAAAGGCTATAAAGACTACAGAACAGACAATAAAAGCAGGGTTGCACAACAAAAGGGGGGGGGGGGGGGGGGGGCTACAAATTTGCATTCCGGGTGGAGGTGGGGTGGGGGTTTGGGTTTGGTCACTTCAACCAGACTAAAAAAACAACAGCATGTTTGTTATGAACAAGTATGAATCGTTCACAAAAATATCATTACGATGCATTTAGAAAAAAGATAGCGTGAATTTTCATTTTATTCCGACGTTAACAGTGTTACTAAATTATTAGAGTTTATAATTAGAGTTTTAAAATTGACTTTAATTGCGCATTAGGTTATGACAAACTAATAAATGTTAAATAGGAGAACAGAGCATGCACAATTAAATATCCTACATCGTCAGATAGGAATATTGTAACATAAATACCTTCCTAAATACAACATTTGGCACATTGTTAGTACTTAATTTTGTGTTAGACATAATTTTTTAGATTTTTCTATTCATCCCATGTCATGTTAATAATTTCTGCAGATTTTTAAAATTAGAATAATTTGTTTACTTTTTTTTTTACAATAAGCCATTCTGGTAATGTGATGGGTCATATGACGTCCAATGTACTGAAGCAAAACCAGTTGAAAATTCCAATTACCAATTCATTTAGGAGTGGGGAGAACTAGCAAACACACCTGGTTTATATTTGTCCATTTTCTAAAGAAAACATTTGATACTAAATTACTTACGAGGATATTGCAAAAACATGCTCAAAAGTCTACCGACTGCAAAGGAAGGGTATTTGCACAGCATACGGCCCCTTAGATTCATTTCTAATCTGCAAATCACAAAATTCCTCTACAAAAGCTACGGCTGATTTCACATGGGAGCATATTTAAGGTGTCTCATTTCACTCGAACTCTTGGTTACGGAAAAGTTCAACTGTTCTTTTACTTGTCTTCTCCTGAATAAGGGGCAATCCTCTGCCAAAAAATCACAACAATACAGCAACTGTGTCCTGCCTGAGAGAGAGAACCTGACACTTATACATGAGCGCTGCAGAGGAGAGAATCTGAAGCTGCTGTAAACAATAGCAGCACATTTATGTGAGTGACTGTGTGGAGATGGGACAATGTATTGGATGGCATTCTAATCTGTATGTGAATTGGGCCATCGTGTAAAACAGAGAGGGGTTTATTGGTGTGATTTGGTAGCAAAATGATCATCATCATGTTACAAATTTTCCTGACTGTGTAGAAGCAAGTGGCTTTGAGAGATTAAGTGAACCATTCGCATTACAACTTTAATCCATGAGTGTGTTGGCACAGCCTGGGGGCTTGGTCTATTAAAAAAAGAAAAAAAAGAATTACTGTTACACAAAAACATAAGGGCAATCCAATATTTAAACATGCAATAAACCTTTTTCTTGGATCATTCCAATCCCAAAATGCACCACAAACAAGGCTTTCAAAGAAGTCTGTGTGTCACTCATAATGTATACATGCATGAACATATACAGTCATGTGAAAAAGAAAGTACACCCTTTTGAATTTTATGGTTTTATGTTTCAGGACATAATAAAAAAATAATCTGGTCCTTGGCAGGTCTTAAAATGAGGTAAATAAAACCTCAGATGAACAACTACTCGTGACATATAACACCGTGTCATGGTTTATTGAACAAAAACTAGGCCAAAATGGAGAAGCCATGTGTGACAAAGTACACACTTACTGCTTCCACAGGAATTAAAAGGGTAAATAGCAGTCATACGCTGCTAATCAAATGTCTTTGATTAATTGATCATCAGCAAGCGTGACCAACTCCATAAAAGTAGAAGTTTTGGCAGTTTGATGTTCTGGAACATTTCGGTGTGTGACAAGGATTTGGCATTTATTTTTGGCTTGGCAAAGATTTTTGGCTTGTTTTGCAGCCACAGGACCTGGGCACCTTGCAGTCATTGAGACGACCTCTGTATACCAAACGTATTCTGAAGTCAAATGTGAGGCCATCTGTTCGACATCTAAAGCTTGGCCAAAATTGGGTCATACAACAGGACAATGATCCCAAGCACACCAGAGCAAATCTACAACAGAATGGCTAAAAAAGAAAATAATCAAGATGTTGCACTGGCCCAGTCAAAGTCCAGACCTCAACCCGATCGAAATGCTGTGGCAGGACCTTAAGAGAGCCGTGTATTTAACAAATGCCTGCAAACCTCAATGAACTGAAGCAACGTTGCAAAGAATAGTGGGACAAAATTCCTCCACAACGATGTGAGAGACTGATAAATTCATATATAAAAGTATTACTTCAAGTTATTACTGCTAAAAGTGGCTCTACAAGCAAATGAATCATAGGGTGTACTTAGTTTGTCACCCATAGTTTCTCCATTTCGGCTTTTTTTTAATAATGACACGGTCTAATACAGTATGTCATGTGTTGTTGGCATCTGGGTTGTATTTACTTCATTTTAAGACCTGCTAAAGACCAGATTATTTTTTTATTATGGCCTGATAAATAAAACCATACAATTTCTTTTTCACATGACTGTATATTTTAAGCAATGGCAAGATGGTAGATGTGAAATGGGATGAAAAGACAGGCAGTCTGCATGATTCTGCACATCATCGGTTGCCACCATGTGGCTGATGATGATGACTCCAATATATCCCAGGATTCAAGAGTCATCAGGTTTCTGAAGATGTTCATAAGTGTCATATTATCCGACACCTGCTGCTTTTCATAAAACATGTTCAGTGTTACGTAACTGTATAATATGTAACAAAAATTGGAGTCAGGGGTGAATCTCTTGACTATGACAATATGACCAAGAACAATTCATGTGAACTGGAATCCAATTCAATTAATAAAAACTGCATGTACAATAATTAAAAAAGGGACATGTTTAAAATACATTTTTAAAAGTCATGCTGAATCTGCTCAAACAACCAAATAAAACCTGGATATTAATGTACATGGCAGCTGCACAACAAAATGTTAATAAAATATAATATTTATAGTAATATAATATTTTAAAAGATTAAAAAGAAAGAAAAAAAAATCAGCTAACTTCCTCCTCCAACCTCCATATAGCGAAAATCATGTTACTGGTGTCCAAATCACTGTTCATTTCTTTATTTGCTGTTAACTGCCCTATTAAGATTTTGGGCATCATAAGGGACAGTTTGACACTGTCATTCCTGGATTGGGATTGGACTTGGACAGATGGACGTTAAAATTGTCATCGACAGCTGCCAATTTAAAAGTGAACCTGAACTTGCTGCGCAATGAATAACCATTTCCTTCAACATTCCTTTTTAAACGTGCAGTCATGAAGTGTTTATGTTTGGTAATAGTTTATAGGTCAATATTTTTTTTCTTGAATCAATAAACCACCCATCTGTATACTGACAAACTATTGGTGTATGTTGTAAATCCATCATCTTGTCCAGTTTGATTCATTCAATTGGCACATGGGTTAGCAAACAGAGGAAAGCGTGAGTGTGCAATGCCCTTTGATCGCATGTGGCATGACTTCAAAACTCTATCACGGTTCATAAATATTTACTGCAGAAGCCACGACTGTCTGTTCATTTAAATAAAATGCACTTATGCTCAACTTAACATATCAAGCGGCTAGTGTTTATTAGGGCAGCAACTTGTGCTCATCATACTTGCAATAAAGCATAACTTACGACAGCAGTTTCAAAAAACGAGTATCATCTCATCTGATCCGATTAACATAAAATGCGAGAATGCAGTCTTACCTTCTTATTCTTGTCTCACAGCAGTGGCGTTCTGGGGTCCAATCCTGTTCCTTGAAGAAGAAACGTGAATACGTGAAGACGTAAAATCCTCGCTGCGTAAGTTCAGTGAATATCAATTGTACGTAGCGAAGTAACTAAATCGCCTCGCCTGAACTCGCTTATTTACATCTCCTGACAGGGTGTTATTTCGCAGCCGAATGCTTCAGATTCCCCGCTGGATTTTCAACTCGTTAAAATTGTTTGCCGAAGTATGTCTAAATCGTCTGAGTTGGCTTGTCCTGCCTCAAATCAGTTGAACACTTTTTAGTATTTGGCCAGTTGCAACATTTTTTCCTTGAATCAATAAACCACCCATCTGTATACTGGCAAACTATTGGTGTATGTTCTGAGACTGGCGTCCCCGCCTACGTCTCACTTGTCATTGATGTGATTGGTTGGCGCTGAAATCGGCGGTGACCTATTCGTTCTGCGTGGCGTCAATCATCAACAGCTCTGTACAGGTGCCGGTATTGGACGTTTGGGGAAAGCTTGGGTGTTGTAGTTTCATGACGGGACAAAACTACAGACGGAGACTTACTGCAGACTTTGTCATGTGGACGTTTCTGTTACCCTCACTCGTTTCTAATTTTACACATCCCAAAGTTATAAAATATGTTTATAATATTTGCAATGTATGTGTTTGTTTGTATGTATTTCTAAGTGATATGCTGTGGACATGCTGATTCAAAGTGATAAAATAAGGCCTAATATTGTCTTGTGCAAACAAATGACAATAAACACAATAGATATACATCAAATGCACTTTTCTGTCTCTCTTACACTATTTTTAATAAGCCCATGCAGATTTACAGTTATATAGGCAACAGTGTTATGAACAAAAAGAGGTAATTTAGAAACAGAGGTCCAAGATGTTTATTTAGCAAGAAAACCAGAGTTCTGCAATGGAATGCATAACCTTTCTCTTTTTTTTTACTATATTACCTTATGGGCAGAGGAAGAGAGAAAAAAGAACCAGACCGTAAACTTAGATCTCAGAGGAAGAAAAAACAACAACATATAAAGGTCATAAAAAACATAACAGTAGAATAAATTAAGAACTGGGGCAGAAGATGCAATACTACCACCATAATGTATGTGATTCTACCATTATACGCCATTTAACCTTAACCATTTGTTTAACGGTCTATACAGTTACAAAAAATGGATTTCATTCAAAGCTGCATTTAAAGGCAGCAGTTGCTGCACCAACACAGCAGACACTGTCTAACTGATTGACAAGCATTACGCACCATCCCAATTGCCACTGTGCATGGACCACAACTACAGGACCATGGGAGAGCATGCCATTGGTTCTGAAAAATTCTTTTTTTTTTTTAAATCATAAAATGCAGGTGCTATGGATGTATACAAATATATCGAACAGCCTGCAGGAAAAATCAGCACACAGCTTAAATTTAATATTTTTCCCTAGACAGAAATGGTCCACTGACTAGGACACCAAGTGCAGCATCAAAATGTAAGACTGTATATTAAGGTGAAAATATTCTACATCTTCAGTAAAACTCCACGCTTATAGAGCTCAAACCAAACATTAAACCGCTCTACACCAGTCTAGAACAAAATAGGTGGCAATTGCTTTGGGGTAGTAAAATTAGTGAGGAAATTGACATTGGATAGAAGGTTAAAAACTTCCCCCCATGTTTCTCTCAAAAAATACAAAAAAGGGGCAAAGCAAACTAACTGAAATAATTGGTCCCCAATTAACCATCTCTGGATTATTCTACACAGGTTTGTCTAAGTTTTTTTTTTTTTTGAAGTTTTTTTCGTAGACATTAGTTATGCGGTCCCTAAAGAACAAGCCCTATACCAAAACGTAAACTGTACTGAGTGGCTCCACTTTAAATCCAACTACAAGCACTCGCTCAGACACACAGTTCTACACTTACAAAAACAATCACACTATGACATGGAAGTTTGAGCCATTTTGTTATATAAAGCCCCTGATTATCCATGAATGGTTATTCACCATACAGTTCTAAGACCACTGAGCAGAGCTTGCATGAGAAACATGCAGTTAAAGGAGAACTAGCAAGTTAGAAAAAGAGGCAAGCTGGGAAGAAAAACAAAAGACACAGAAACATGCCAAACGTAAACAAAGCATGCATTGCTCTTGTCCATATAGTATGTCACAATCTTTAAAATATTGATACATGTGTTACACTGCTGTTATCACCATCATATATGCAAGATTTAAACTTTGTTGTGCATGTAAATGTTTTCTTCCAAAGAAAATCAGATAATGTAGGAAAAAGATTACAGAAGATCATAAGTAAAAACAAGCAGAGCAGGGGACTGTTTAAACTAATGGAAAGTAGAAGAGAGCAAAACTAAATGGAGAGGAGTAAGATATTGGGTTGTGAATGCTTGTTGAAGGTTGACAGTGAGAGTGCTGCCCACTGTTTGGTCTGCTGTGCTCCTTTTGGTTTCCAGTTTTACTTCGCTGTCATCATCTGGACAAACTCTGAAAAATTGGGGGAAAAAATATATATATTAGATATACGTGCAAACCTTTACAAACATTCTGCGAGAAACAAACTTCAACAAAATAAGCCATAATACATTTGACCCTTGAATTGTTCTAAATACCTCAACCACAAGCTTGGGAGTTAAGCAGACAATACACACTTGCATAATATAAAAATAAAAATATATAACACTATGCATCAATGACATTAACATGTGGAATACCTTCATAGTTGACCTGGCCATCACCATCAATATCTGCCTCCCGGATCATTTCATCCACTTCCTCATCTGTAAGCTTCTCCCCCAGATTTGTCATGACATGACGCAACTCTGCTGCACTGATATAACCGTTTCCATCCTGTAAAGCATTAGTCATTGAGTGAGGAAAATATTTCCCTTTTTTTTTTTTTTCAATAAGTGAGAAGATGTTTCCAAGAAAACCTATTTTACCTTATCGAAAACTCTGAACGCTTCTCTGATCTCCTCCTCGCTATCTGTGTCCTTCATCTTTCTGGCCATCATAGTAAGGAACTCTGGGAAATCAATTGTTCCATTGCCTGAGGGGGGTAAAAAGATAAGATTTAGAGAAGAGCTACAGTAACATGGCACTATCTGTGGAAGGGTTTCCTCACCATCAGCATCAACTTCATTGATCATATCCTGAAGCTCTGCCTCTGTAGGATTCTGGCCCAAAGAGCGCATGACAGTCCCTAACTCTTTAGTAGTGATGGTACCATCACCGTCTTTGTCAAATAAGGAGAAGGCCTCCTTGAATTCTGGGGGGGGGGGAAGCACAGATAATGAATTAAATATTATACAATTATCATCAAATCATATTGTTGGTTTAAAGGGATAGTCCACCCCAAAATGAAAATTCGGTCATCATTTACTCACACTCAA
The DNA here is from genome assembly GCF_963993115.1 of Abramis brama. Taxonomy (NCBI): domain Eukaryota; kingdom Metazoa; phylum Chordata; class Actinopteri; order Cypriniformes; family Leuciscidae; genus Abramis; species Abramis brama. The sequence continues at coordinate 17,705,711 of NC_139977.1, forward strand.
GTTGTTCCAAACCTGTATAAATTTATTTCTTCTGCTGAACACAAAAGATGATATTGAGATGATGATACCCCACTGACTTCCATAGTATTTTTTTCTTCTTCTCCATATTATGGAAGTCAATGGGGTCCATCAACTGTTTGGATTCAAACAATCTTTAAAATATCTTTTTTTTTTGTTAAGTAGAAGAAAGAAATTCATACAGGTTTACATTTTTGGGTGAACTATCCTTTTAAGGTAACGGTTAATCTTACATACCAGCAATCTGCTCCTCTGTTAGCTGATCAGCCTATAGAAATTACACACACAAAACAGTTAATTATTATAAGCATAGCCAGATAGCACTGAGATTTCAGTCTGAAGCTTAACTTTATTTATTGCGTGTTAAACTGAACGTGTCTAACACGTGATAGCTTGTTTTACAAGTTTGATGATGTCATTCATGACTACAACGCCTAACTCAGGGCTCTGTGAATTTGCAAATTACTAAACGCAGTCACAGCAGACTTACGTTACGTTGCTACATTTAACTGTATTTGCCCATGTGCATTTTTTATTTTTTACTATAGTGAGGTTCACGGTTATAGGCCAGCTGAATGGATTAGTGCGCATGCTGTGGGAAACTAACGTTACTAGCATGTTGTGGCCGATCCGATATATTATAAAAAAAACTTGAACTATTTTTTGCACAAGGGACGATACGGGTCCCGTCTACTGTAAACCATCGACATTTTTACATATATTTTCAAACTGTTGCCTGCTGACGCCGACATGAGGCGAGCTAGCAACAAGGAATCAGTCAAGGAGGATGTGCTAGAATAGCACATTTTATGCTGTAACGTTAAATGTCTCGCGCCTAATTGCAATTATAGGAAGCATTACTAAACGTCACACGGCAAGCGATAAAGCCGTTTAGCTACTCAACACTGAGAAATATGAAAACTGTGTGTAACCCGTTTAAGTGACGTTAGCCCGGGAGCTCGCGCGCTTTCAATAGAATGACGGTTAGCTCGCGAGGAGCTAAGCTAACACTAGCCCATTCACACCTATCACTTCGCCGTGGACGCTCAGCCATTTTTATAGCAACGTTGCACTTTGACTATTAGAATAAAGTGATATAAAGGCTTACTTACCATTGCAATTTAGTGTGAACTACGTTGCTCTTTACGCAGATAAAAAATGGAAACCCAAGCGTTTGCTTTCCGCCCGTGCAATTGTCAAGCACTATCTTCTGCTGCTGTGCGCCCAAATTTCAATATCACTACGCCTTAGTGTTTCGGTCCAAAGTGGGACGTCGCACTCCTTGACAACAAAGCTGTTACTATGGTCTTCCTACGCCACGTAGTCAAAATGTTTGAACTCCAAATAGCACATAGAAACTTTCCCGTTTTAGTTTACAAAAACGATATATTGTACAGCGTTGTTTATCGACTGTAAATTTATGCTTTATGATTATTCTTTTCAAAAGCCATAGCATTCAACTGTAGCTTTCAGGTTTGAATGGATGGTGGCGGAGAGTTTATATATAGAAGTCTGATGGCACTCGTCAGCTGACCTAGGAAACGTATTTTGATTGGTTTTCAGCCACCTGCAATGCGTCAGGGAGTCCTTGATGAGTGCAGTTCTTAAAGACACAGACGCTGGAAAACGAGTAGTGCAGTCAGTGCTGCAGACTGGCAGCATTCTGTTGTTATAAATACGCCCATTTTATGGTCAGTACTGTGATTTTGAATGTATTATTTAGAGAAATAAAGTTTCAACTAAAAAAAACACCATTAGATTTGAAGGGAACAAAAGTGGAGGTTCTTGGTCAGGTTTGTGGTCCCAAATGAGTAATTGACCTAGAAAAGTTTGAGTTGTGAAAAGGTAGAGGACATCAGGAGAAAATAACTCATTCATCAGTAATATTTCAAGTATCTATTTTTTCCCTTTTAGATTTACATTTAATCATTTAGCAGATGCTTTTATCCAGAGCAACTTACAAATGATATAAACTATAGAAATATCTTTTGAGAAGACAGTTGATGAGCCTTTGTTTCTTGTGATGATAGATAGACCCTTTTCACATTTCCGGGGTTCTCAGAAGTGGAAGTTGTCATAGTTGGGTAAACTTCTATAGTGGTGAATGAGACTACATTCAAAATATCTGTTCCCATTTGCTCAAATAGCAAAAGAAAAACTCCACAATAGTGTTTTCACAACTTTCAAAGAGGAAAAAATAGAGAGAGATTGATAACGGCAGTCAGAAGAGAGAAAGACATTTCATTTAATTGAACTTTACCATGACTCCCACAGCTGCGGTATTAGAAACACCCTCAAAAGAGCTTTAGTTTTTTTTTTGTAATTTGTTGCAAAGTTAATAAAATACCAAGTATGGTGTTATAAATATACATACTTTTTAAAAATGAAAATTATAAAATAATATAAAAACTTTGCTGGATTTTAAATGCTGATGACTGTTAAAACACTTCATCACAGTCTGTGAAAAGGGTCCATTAGGTCTGTTCTCGCAGACCTCATATACATTTGAGACAATTTCCCTCATCACTCAAGGCTCTGAGCCGATCTCAGCAGGGGTTTGTAAATCTGTAATGAGTTAAAATAGCCAGGTGAGACTGAGCTCTCTATATGCATAATGAATAGCTCTAAATAAAGAAGTCATCAGTAGAGACACCTGATATCATGCTATACTGGAGACAACGAGTGCTGCTCCCTTTTATGGTGGTAGATTTTAATAATTCAACCATGTCTCCGTTACATCTCATTATGCTGGCAACACTTATGAAAATAGATGAGGGAAGCCTACCTGAAATAAAACAATGACAAACTACAAAGATGAATTGCTCCACTTAATTTATTGTCCACACCTTTCATTTTCATGCCTTTTTTTTTCCAATTACATAGAAGAAACAGACATTTAAGATTTACTCGAGGACATGTGAACACTTTTTCGTGTGCAGAATTGCACTACATTTGAAAAACTAAAAAAAAAAAATATATAAAAAAAAAAAAAAGGTTTAAATTAAAAATAATTCTTCCTATGGAATGTATTCTATGTAACAGAAAAACAACTACCAGCTTAAAGTTATTTTTAGTAGTCATGCAGTGCATGTGATGTATGTATTAGTACAATCTGATGCTGTACGCCAGTGTTTATGTACTAAAAACGACAAATATTGCAACAGAACAGCCAAATCCATGTCCTCACACTAACTACAAATTTAAAGTAAGTCTTTAGGATGTATAAGGAAACTTCAGCATTATACCCTGTTCTGGCTTCACCTCAAGTTGTGCAAGGTTAAGCATTTTACCAGCATCTATATCATCAGTACTACACACTACTGTAGCTTTTTCAGGAATCTCAGCATGCTTCAGCTGAAGAGTGATCGTTTCGTTTGAGTGCCAGTTGAGTGCAATAAGGTAGCGCTCATTCTGGTCCCACCTTCGCACATAGGCCATAGCGAAGGTCGAGTTGAACAAAGGCAAGTATTCTCCATGCTGCAGAGAGCGCTCCTTTGATCTTTTTCCACTCACAGTCTTGAAGAATGTACGTAAAGTTGCCATTTTTTCCAGAATGTTCTGTAAAGCAAACATTAACATTTTACTAAAACTGCAGGACACAATATTGAATGATGTAAGTCTGGAGATTTAGTAGTGTGCACGAGTGCCTTACCATTGGAGTCACAGTGCTGTTATCAAAGTCCCACACCATGGTTGGGTTTTTGGTAGACTAAATGGAAGAATAACACAACATTTTAGGATCTGCTCTTGAAAAGCACTCGGACCTGCTGCCTACTTTTGATCAAAACCTTCAGTTAACCTACCTCATCTTCCAGTCCGATCTCATCCCCATAATTAAACACTGGTGTGCCAGGCAGGGTGAGCAGCAGCAGTTGACTCAACTTGAGTTTGCCAAGCCCCACTACTGAAGCCAGGTGTCCAGCGATACGCCCACCGATGTTCCAAGCCAGTTGGGTCTGATTGTAAGTGGAATACAAGCGAGCAACAGAATCTGCAACTTCCAGAGCAGACCTGGACCTTAGAGCACCAGTGAGGAGCAGGTCAACACCAGTTTTGTTCAACACAGCAGCTATGTCATCAGGAGAGGACTTCTCTGTAACGCCAATTAAGACCCTGGAAAGATAAAAAGTCAGTAAGGTTGAAGTTATTTAATAAAAGTATTAAATGGAGCAAGTTGGTTAGTAATACATTTTCAAAGTCCCCTTGACAGGAGTTCAGTTTATAAAAGTTGCTCCCAACAACCACAAGGTGGCTCCTTTACTTCACAAAAAGAATCTTCAAGTCCATTCATGAAGTAAAAAATAAAAATAAAAATCAACTGTTGAGTGCTCACTTTTTAGTTTTTCCATCGGATTCTGTCTGATTGCGGAAATGGTCTTCAACGCCCCTCCAAAGGGATGGGGCTGCAGTGGAAACCTTCTCGACACCGTAGAAGAGGAATCCGTCTACACCTTCTGCTAGCCAGTGCCTCAGAGCAGGCTACAAAGACAAGGATCAGAATTATTACTCTGGAAACTCAAGTACCCAAATCAAGTTCAAGTGATAACATAGATTATTGGACAAAGAAATTATCTATTACTATTGCTCACAATCTAAGTCATACCTCAAGTTCCAAAGAGCTGACAGCATCATTGTCAAACCAGGGCTCTTCTCCTTTATAGTTAGGGGTAAGGTCCAAAACAACAGAGATACCTAGGGGTAAACACAAACATTTAATTGAGATAGATAGAGAGAGAGAGAGAGAGATATATATATAGAGAGAGAGAGAGAGAGAGAGAGAGAGAGAGATAGATATATATATATATATATATATATATATATATATATATGTGTGTGTACATACATAAATTTATTAGACCACCATCCAATGTAAGGTTTGTGCCACAGCTGCCCAAAACTAACAGTATTGGTGATTACCAAAATCATTTTTTATGTTTCTGAAATGGTTAATCCACCAGTATGTGTAAGCTCTTTAGTCACAGTTGGCCAAGTCAAAGTCCGGACTTGAATCCTATTGAACAAATTTAGGATTCAGTGGATTCTAAGATAGATCGCACAAAAGTTCTCAACAAAAGAAAGTCTTTGGGAACAACTAGAAACTATTTGGAGGTCGATAACAACAGAGACTGTGGAAATGTACTGTACATAGAGACAATGCCAGCAAGAATGCAAACTGTTATCAAGGTCAAAGGACGCCATTCAAAATATTAAGTTTTTTTTCCATTTCCATTTATTCATTTTACAGATGCTTTTATCCAAAGTGACTTACAAATGAGGAATACAGCAAGCGATTAAATGACAATAAAAACATATTTAAAGTTTAAAATGTTTAAGTTTTCGACAGATTCCTAAAATATTTGTGTTTTCTCCTCATTATGATGGGTGGTCTAATAAATTGGAGCACTGTACATGTACACATACATAAGCAACTGTATATTTTGTAGAAACTGAGATACATTTCAGAATTATTTGATAAATAGTAAAGTCTGAAGCTCACCTCTTCTGTGTGCAGCCTGGATTACTTCTTTAAACTGTGACGCATTACCAGCCTCTTTAGAAATCTCAGTCAAGTTCAGATCCTCGGGCTTGTCGGCACTGGACACATGGATCGGGCCTATGACAAGACCCTTCACCTTTAACTCATCCAATGCCTGAACCTTTCCAGCCAAACCTGTGGGAAAAAAAGAGAATAAATAGGGAGATATTTAGATCACAGACCACATCCATGTTAATCCTAACTTCATTGTACCAGATTTGTCGATTCAGCAGCATAAGGAAAGAGTGATAATGAGTTTGAACAAGGAAAGAGTGATAATGAGTTTGAACATGTTCAGAGCCTGACATCCGCATTTAATTCCCAAACTGACTCAACCCTGCAACCCATTAACACTCCCTCCTTAACATAGATCATTTCGGTTGATTGGGTGTTGACCCATGGAATCTTTACCTTTCAGGTCTGAATTAAAGGATTTCACGTCTCCAATCTGGTACAGTGCTCCATAGTTCCACCAGTTCATCTCAGGGAGGGGCTTGCATCGAGGAGCGTGAATAATGATGGCAATAGCGCCAGCCAGCATGCCCAGCCAACCAAGCCAGAATAGAATCAGAAGTGCCCAACGAACTTTAACCCACCTATTCAAGAATAGACAACAGTGATTACATCATCTGAGTAACTGAAAAACAGAAAAATCCACACCAAGATCTAACTTAGTAAAAGAGGTTTAGCCATGATGCGTGTCATACCCTGGTGTTCCGGCTACTTTCATGAGTTCTTCTTTGGATAATCCAGTGAATTTAGTCTCCTCATCTGGAATCTTCACCTTCACGACGCCATTCTTCTCACTTACAGGCGAGATGGCATAATTATTTCTAGCCTCTCCCTCTCTCATGGGCTGCTTCTCCTGCTCCACCTCATTGAGCTCCACATCTTTCATATCCACTTCAGTTTCGTTGCTCATTTTGTGTTTAATGTCCTGGAAACAAATTAAATTACATTAGCAGCAAGCACATCTTGGGCTGAATCCGAAATCGCCCCCCTAAACCCTCATTCACTGTTCCCTACGTTAGTCTATTAATAATAATACTGCTCACTGTTCGTACATCGGTTGCACACTCGTTATTGCAGTGCAATGTAAGGTTGAATAAGTGCACTTGGTTACGTCCACTGTGGTTTCGGACACCACTACAAATGTCTGTCCCCTCAAATAACGCCCTATTTGAGGGTGTAAAAGGGATTTCGGAATCAGCCACTGTCGTTATGGAACCAGAATTACAGGCTGAGGAGGAAGCAGATGTTTGACGTCATGGGCAAGACACGCGTTCAGGCAAGATACATGGAACATTGCATCACCTAATAAATTCACGCGGAGATGGCGACAAAAAAACCCATAACAGATGTACTAATACCCAAAATGACAAGTACACCAAGGCTCTTTGGTAGACTAGAAAGATTTGGGCTCTGTTAGACAAAACAACAGTTAATCCAGATTAAACCTCCAGTGACCGTAGACATAGCAACCAAATGCCGGGTGCCAGATCAGCATAACCACGCTCATCGAATCTAGTTAAAAATATACATATAAATATAACTGACCTGGAGCTAAATGGAGCGTTTGTGAGCATTAAATTATAAATAACACTATCGATTCGTTCAAAGCAGTAGTTTTCAAAGGAAACTGTACATTTGATGTAAATGGTAGCGCGACATTTTGTAAACCGGATTGGTCCAGTTCTATTTGAGCCTGTCTGTTCACTGACTCATTCAGCCTGAATTAACACAGTTTAAAGAATAACAAACAATTTAAAGAAACATGCCAATGTAATAGTGCTTTTAAATATGAATAAACCATGATGTACGGCTCGCAAATATCAAGGATGTTGGCAAATTTAGGAACTAACGTTGCGCAAAATTTAACTGAAACAAGACCAGATCTTACCAGTTAACGTTACACTGGAATAATGATGAACTCTTCGTTTAAATTATCTGTGATAAATAAGAAATAGCCTGCTTGTGTTCGCTGGTACCGTTCGAGTCTGTATTCACAGTGATGATGCTTGAGGTTTTTATACGCAAAAAGGCTCTGAGCCGCACGCGGCACGCCTACACGTTTCTCCGCCCACATTTAAGGGGGAATAAAACCCGTTTTCGGACTAGGGAAAAGGCCAACAATTCTACTATTTTAACGAATCGATTATTTTGAACAATTCGTTTCAAAGAACCTGTCCCTTTACATCATGATAAGAAAGTAATATAATCGTATAAAAAAAGTATTTCCAATATATTTTATTTGTATTTTCTGCTACATTATGGTCTGTTAAAGTTTATTTTCGCTACATCAGTCAAATCCCATAATTACCCCTAAATATCCGACTCAAAAGAACGATTCGCTTGCGAATCATCCACGGTGTGAATCGAGTGCAACTAGCACATCAAATCTGAAGCAGTTTTATTTAGAATTATATATATATATATATAATTCTAAATAAAACTGCTTCAGATTTGATTATATATATATATATATATATATAAACAAATTAATTTAACAGTGTTCAGTTTGTCAATTCTGTAGTACGTGAACCTGCATTTCAGGCAGAAAATCCATTTTTGTAGCATTTTAGAGAGTCCACCTTAAAGGAGGCTGTCATTACTACCTAATTCGTTCTCCCTGTTGACTGTACAAGACCTCCATAAACATGTTTTTGGGGGGTTGAATGTATTGAATTTCTTTCCTAGAAAGAGAAACAGCAACAACAACAACAAAAACCATTGTAAACGGGAATCTCAATGTACAGTTTAGTTAGTTCTTCAGTTCTTTGTTCAATCAAAGTCTACCACTTACCCAAATTGTTCTATATTTTAACCATGCTGTATTTATGTTTTATATGTATAGTGTAGCTTAATTTGTTTGTTCTTTAATATATTATAAAAAGACCACTAAGTGAAAAATAGCTCAAAATGTTTTGCTTAACCTTTACCCTAATTATGTGCTTTGGTCATTTAAGCAGCTAAGCCTGATTAAATGCAGCTCCAAAACTCTTATTTGAATTTGCAATAGACACGGAGTACAGTAAAAATGCCTTATCAATCAGGTAGTTTGATGAAACAGCAAAAGAAATATAAGAGCACATATTTAAAAAATAATAATAAACAAAACAAAAAAATCTAAATGTATAAAACCCTTATAGTTTTAAACTCTTTATTAACTTCTATTGTCCTTATTTGCTTGTCTCATGTGCTCCTACTGATAAATAATGTCTTCAGAAAAACATTCACAACATATAGAGGACTGTGCTTTCACGTGTCTCCTAGAACCCCTCAGGAAAACTGAAATATGATCTAACAGCAGACATAGACAGTGAGGAGAACACGTGCTGGTATTTTGATGAGATAATATGGAATATTTTACCATAACTTTGTCTAACACGAGCACCTGTTTGATTGGGTTAATTTATCATTTTTGTAGAAACACAAAGGTTCATTGTGTAATTGCCTGCATGTTTGTAGAGCACTATAAGCGCAACACAAACTTCTATAGTAATTTTTTTTTTCAAACAGAGAGAGGCATAAGTGAGCATAAGTTAGAGCATAACACTCAGAATGAAGCTCCTCCCATCCAGTCTCAGATATCATGTAAACACTTCAGAGCACATTGTGTCCACGGCTCACTAAGAACACATAGTTCTGAGCGGTGGCTTACAAGCAGACACAAACATTTTCTTCTTTTTGGTTTAACAATAAACTGTGGCTTCTTATCAAGAATACATCATCTCATCATTCCTTAGTATGTGTTAATGAAATCAGAGAAGATGTGAGAGTATAAAAACTTGACAACAAAAGAGCATAAGTGCTAATTTGCACTTTCCTTGATCATCTCTCCAGAAATCAATCAAGCATTCTGGAAGGGACTAAGCCAATCAATATTACACAAACCCTTGAGTGAATATACAGTAGGCTAAGTGTGGGGGGGGGGGAAAAATTGTTCAACAAAACTAACTTAAACCACCTGGTTTGTGGTGCTGCAGTTAGAGCTTTATTAACAGGACAACCTTTTCCATTTGCCAAGACACTTTTTGACCATGCCCGTTTGAGTCAGCATGCTGTGCCCTCATTCCTTTCCAGGCATGTATTCAAAACACCAGTTCTTGGATTGCAGCCTGTGAGAATATATAGGCCTAGCTTCATTATCATATCATGATGGTTACGCATGATCAGCATGAGACAGCTGAAATATTCACTCCAAAATTTGCTCTTGAGGTAGTCTTACAAGTAATTCAATACTATGCACTAGAGAACAAAGCAAAATGTTGGCATACTAACCAAATAAAGCGCTTTAAAAAAAAAAAAGAAAAAAAGTTGTGCATCAGTTCTAATCAGTGCAAATGAAGAAATGATTGGTGCAAAACAACAACTATTTTCCACACATTTCTATATGGCATACAAATGTATTTATCGGCAGACACACTGTTTTGGGAAGTGTTTTTTAATGTATCTCTGCCCCCTGGTGTTCATGTGAGAAGTGTGTGTTCTTCCAGACCTTGACAGTTTTTGCAGACAATTTGTACTAAGATTTTGACTATACACTTATTAAAGCATGCTACTCAAATAAAAATATTCACTTCTTCAGAGACCCTATTGCTTTAGTTAAGGATTTAAGAATAATATGATGATAGAATTTTAATTATTTATTAATTATTTCAAACTTTGAGTTTCATTTGCCAGTGCTATTAATATAATTGTTTGTAATACAATGCTATCCTTAAGCCCTATTTTGTGATTTATTAAAAAAAACAGCAGGCAATGATAATACACCGTGTGCAAATGGTTAAAATGTACGTATTTGTGCTTTATTATGTTTTGCGCAATGTGAAGTCCAGTTCTCCAAAAGATCGTACATTTGCCTGAGCACTGGTAATGAAAGAGCATTACAAGATAAGCAGTACTTTTATATTAATCATTTGTAGTGATATTGAATTTTTGGCAAATGCTCCAAAATGCTGAGAATAATCTGTGTGATAATAAAATAGAAATGTACTTCAAAGTTAAGTTATTTCAATATTCAAAAATAATAAAAAAAAAACTAGTTTAAACCAGCTAAACTGAGAGGGAATCAGACACTTTAAGCTTGGCCAAAACAAAAAATACAGAATTTTTCGTGTAATATTTTTTCTAATAAATTTGAACAACGATAAAATAGTAATAATAATAATAATAATAGACATTGAGGAGAACATTTATTATTATCTTTCAGTTTTTGCTGCTTGGAAATATTGTGGTTTTGATAACGGCGAAAACGCATATTTGCTATGTGTAAAGGTTTTTTAATAAAATAAAAACCCTTTCTTTGATTTCCACCAGCCGGAGCCACCAGGGCTCAGTGTCTCTTTGAACAGCAGCTTCATATGAGCGGAAGTGACGATGTTCGTTCTAAAGGCGGGAGCAGGAAGCGTCGCTGTGTGAGTTATTTCGGGCGCATTGAGTCTGCGAATAGCGCGGCGTCTGCGGATGAGGATCGACATTTCTCGATAAAAGTGTCCAGGTATGATATAAAATATGGTGCAGCCTCAAGTTCCTTTATAGATACTGTTTATACTGTTGCGTTGGCCACTTTGGTTGTTTTTATGTTTAATTGAGAGTTTCATGTCAGCTGTCGTTGTGTAGCGCTGAACGCGAAGAAATGAGGCGGGACCCCCAAACGTGTAAATTGAGAAAATTCACTCTTATGAACTGCTTGTTTTCATCGTCATGTATTCATTAACTATTATCTCTCCGTCGCATTATTTACGGTTTTATAAATTCCCCATTGCTGTGTGACGTTAGTTTTCACTTTCATTTTCCCAGTAGTTCAGAAGCTCGCCTTCACTTTCTATATTATCAGTGTTCGGTGATGTTACAATATAATACACGAGGATTTTATGAAGTGCTCATATAGCCTGTCTGGTAGGAAATCCGCTTATTTGTCAAAAATACATATTAATTTTAAGGTAAGATAGGGACATTTGCATTTTAACAATAGTTAAAACATTACAAAGTATGATATCTGGAGTTGAGTAGGGTTTTTTCTTTCTTTGTTTTAATACATTCAGTGTGTAGTATTTTCTTTAGACTTGTGTACAGTTCGTTTTGGGGTATTCTTAAGAAATCATGCCTTTTAACATAAATATTCTTATCTTGTTTCTCCTCTTTAAGCCATTGAAGAAAGGAAACCTGAATTCCCACAACCCTCTCTAATACAAATCAACAATGTCGTCGACATCACAAAAACACAAGGACTTTGTGGCCGAACCCATGGGGGAGAAGTCTGTGAATGCGCTAGCAGGAATTGGGGAAGTTCTTGGAAAAAGATTGGAAGATAAAGGCTTCGACAAGGTGAGATTTACCAAGATGTTTCATATTCACTGTAGTCAGCCCTATGGTCATTAAATTGACACTTCTTCTTTTTTCGTTCTTCCTTACAGGCATATGTTGTCCTAGGACAGTTTCTGGTGCTGAGGAAAGATGAGGAGTTGTTTCGGGAATGGTTGAAGGATACATGTGGAGCCAACACTAAACAGCAAGGCGACTGTTATGGCTGTCTGCGAGAGTGGTGTGACTCTTTCCTGTAGTTGACTCTTCTGTTGTTATACTTCAATTTCCCCCCTTGTATCTGAATACATTTACCTCACTATAACAATTAGACTTTTCTGACATCATTTTTTGGATGTATCAATATTAAATCTTGGTCCAGAATTGTAGAAACACTAGAATGTCTCTAGATGGTGGGTACACTTGTTAGATCACTGGTCCTTTTTTGTGTTCAAACATTGACACTGGATCTTTAGTTTTCACAGAATAACGCAAATTATCCAAAAATCCGTTCATCATATGCAGTTCTGTTCCAGACTACATATACATATTCATTGGGCGCAACACAGATCCCGCTTTCTGTTTATTATGATGCCGTTTGCAGGTTTTAACTGATGTCCCAAATGTGGCACACTGCTAAGTAGTTTAAGGTTTATGAACTTGTCACTGTTCTCTAATATGTATTACCCAAAGGATCCTGTGCATAATGATGCCCATATGGTTTTTAATGCTCCCCAACCCCTAAATTGCCTTAATAAAAATATGGATTTGTTTTAACTGTGCATGTGTACCTGAAGATGCGTGGGCTGGATCATTCTGTGTAGTGTAGCCACTTAACTCACGTCTTGGTTGACATCTGCTGCCTTGATGTTTAAAATGCTGTCTGAGTGAAACTGATAAATGTTTTCATGGCTTTAAGACCATTTTTGAACTTTTGTGTTTTGCATCTTAGTTCTTTTGGAATAAAATCTCAAAAGTAATAATTAATAGGGTGTGTTGTGAGTGTGTGGAATGAAAAACATTTTAATCCAGCTAAATGAGCTGTTACAAAAGTGGAATTACCTGTTCAAGTTTTGTTTCATCGAGAGGCATTTGTTTAACTTTAGTTTTTTTTAAAAACATTTTTTGTCAGTAAGATTTTTTTAAACTGTTCTTGCAAGTGTCTTATAGTAAAAACATAATATTGTGAAATTACAAATTATTTTTTTAATTCCTGTGATGGCAAAGCTGAATTTTCAGCATCATTACTCCAGTCTTCAGTGTCACATGATCCTTCAGACATTATTCTAATATGCTGACTTAGTTCTCTAGAAACATTAATATTATTATCAAAGTTGAAAACTGTTGTGCTGCTTAATATTTTTGTGGAAACCATGATAAAAAATGCTAGGATTCTTTAGTCACTTGATTTTTCAATTAAATCTGTCATCGCAGAAAAGTATTAATTTCTTTAAAATATTACTGTAGTGTTAATTTTTCTCCTAAATCTCAATAAGCGATGCATAAAAGTGTGATGTTTAAAAGTTTTATTCATTCCTTCATTGGATTCTGCAGTATTTTAATTCATTACTTGGGACCACAAGTATTTGACAGATGTTCTCTTCACATTTTTCTTCACCAGTTCATCTTTTGAGCTAATCTTTTGAACTATTAGGACTAGATACCACTTGTTTAGGTGGCCAGGAAAAATGTAATTGTTTTTAGGACATAATATATCATTTTACAAACCCATTTAGGAGTGCTATGTACTGTAGGTATTAGCATTCGCACTTTCTCACAATGATCTAAACTTTAAAAGCTCTACCAGTTAACCAGAATTGTCTACCAACATACATTGCCACCTCAAACAAAACATTAAAAAAAAATCAAAATATACATACAGAATTTGTAAATCACCATAGTAAGCTATGTGAAGAACGCAATGAATGTTTCGAATATAATAAAATTTGAAATTGAAATATTCAGACCCACACCTATTTCCCTTTTGATTAAAAAACTGTGTGCTTGCATATGTATGTATCAGTGTATCATGATGTAATCCATTTGCTTTGATCTTGATGTTATTTTGTCCCCTTAATGAAAGGAACAAGGTTTCCCAGAAAGAAAGGAAAAAAAAACAGGAGGATAAAAATATCTTCACAAACATGATTTTGTAAATTTTTGGGTTCTGAAATTTAGAAACCACTTTGCATTTATTGAACCTTATTTGGGGATTTATTTTGCTGTGTGGTGTCTTGTCGAGTGTTGTGTTGTGTGATGTGCGTAAATGATCATTATTTTTTAAATGAGACTAATCCTGCCCTTCCTGTGTCCTGCTCAGAGGAGAGCACAGAAGAACTTTTTCTCCCTGAACGGGTTTTCTGAAGTGGGCACAGGGGTGATGAGAGGGTCCTCGATTGCATGGGCATCACAGTAGGCCATCAAGTCTGCTGCTGCCTTTGACACCTAAGAATACAGGATGGATTGTCAGTGCCCAATTTAAAAGCACACGGACAGCAATTGATTTTCAGGCAAGAAACCGCAAGTGAACAGGGTAAAAATTGTAAGTAATAGATATCACCATAATTCCCCAGTTGATCAATAACAGTACAGACAATTGTTTAGTATCACTGGTTTTTATAAAATGTTGTTTAAATATGCAAATAAGCCATTATCTAATTAAATCCACACTGTACATTGTATGAAGCCAAGTTCAAAATTCATTCCAGTTTCATTTTGGCAACATATTAGGGTTTAAGTTTTTTTCAGAGGAGGTTTTGGATATCTCTTTTTATCACTCCATAAATCAGAAAATACTGTCAACAGACAGAAAAATAAATTGTCACCATGTTTTAGGAAATAAAAATTATATATGAACAATCCCTCTGCAGTGTTGGGCGTAACGCATTATAAGTTACATGAGTTACGTAATCAGATTACTTTTTTTAAGTAACTAAAGTAACGCATTACTTTTAAATTTACAAGAAAATATCAGTTACTTTTTCAAATAACGCAAGTTACTTGTTTTCCTATATATAGACTGACACCTCTCCTGTCCCCATGTTGAGAGAAAGTGCAGAGGCGTTGTTTGCGCTGTGTAAACATGGTTTTTGTAGACTAAAGGTGAACAATTAACTCATCTCACATGCACAAAAATAGATTCAGTATTCCTTAAAATTAATAAAAACAGTGAAATGCAAACTTGCTAGCAATTAGCAAACTAACAATTAAATGTTAAATTACACAATATACTTTATGTATTTAATCTCACTTTAGTAACCAATGTATTTGCTGCTGACCTTTGATTATCCAATTCAACCATACTAATAAGCAAAAATGACTTTAGATAAACATCATGTTTGCGTTCCATTTTTATTTTTATTGCTGAAGTAAGAGTGTTGAACTTTCTTCTTCTGCAATCCAGAATGGCAGCATGCAGCTGAAGGGTGTGAGCTTCTCCCTCTACTGTACAGACGTGAATTTGCATTTCCTTCAGCCTGAGGCTTATTCATTTCACTTTTGGTGTGAAAGGGCCTTTACATTTGTCAAATACAGAACTTTGTTTTTTTTATTAAAAAACAAAACAAGCCCAGCCTACACAAGAAAAAGTAATGCAAAAGTAACATAACGCATTACTTTCCATAAAAAGTAAATAAGTAACGCAATTAGTCACTTTGTTGGGGTCGTGCATTGTTGTCATGCATTACTTTTAAAAGTAACTTTCCCCAACACTGTCCCTCTGTAAAAACCTTCTGAATATTTAGCTCTGGAACTGGAAGGTTCGGTGTATGTAAGTGCTACTAAAGTGGAGATTTCTGGTTCAATGCAGGAGAAAAAACTCATTTTGAGAAAACAGCCTTTAAAGATATGTATTGTAACTGAAAACTACAGACACAAATAAAGTGTAATAAAATAAACGCTCAAAATGTGTATTATGGATTTTTTTTCCACTGTAGTCTGAGATAAGAAATGTTATGGAAGCAAAATAGCCCAAAATCAATTGACTATCGCATTAAAAAACAATGGTAAATGATGATAACTACACTTTAATACTTTAATATACACACTGCAGTTTCATTTCTGGGCTAAAACAGCATTTTAGGTCAAATAGAACTGTATGAGTGAAATGCAAGGTTGAGGTCAACGCTTAAAGACTGTTGAATGCTTCAAATTGTACTTGTAGGACACACTTTACCGTGGGATTGTAAAAAATAGGTCATACCTATTAACCTGATTCCAGATCTTTGATCACATCTGATACAAATTAGTCTGCTACGTTCAGGCTGGTATAAAAAGGCACATTCATAGGCATGCAGGATTACCACTGATCTGATTCTTGCTTGCCACATTTCCCGGTTGTTTTTGCATGCCAACCCTCACCTTGATTCGACAAAAACTGGCTTCAATCTTCAGCTGTTCCACCAGCTTCCTGGCCTGACCGACGCTCATGGTGCTGTTCACAGCGGTGTCTCCTTTCATCCTGCCACATACACCCACAAAATTACACAGACGTCAATGCAAAATCTCTTTGAAATACAAAAACGCACATGAGGCATCTGTTCATTTTGCTTAAGAAGTTCATTATCATATAAGCCAGCCAACAAAAGTATATTTTTTAAGGATACACCGATATGAAAATTTTGCCAGATACTGATAATTCTGTATATTTGAAAGCACATAACCGATATATTTTCCGATAAACCTAAATCCGAATTTTTATATAATGTTTGAGAGCCTGATTACAAAAATAAAAGTCTAACCATTAAATCCATGTCCCAAGCACACAATTAGCCTAAATGACAGGCTTGCATGTTGCACTTAACCTTATTTTCCTTTTTTTAAGTGATTCCAATCACATTTCAAGCAATTCAAAAACATCATGGCGAACAGTGTGCATCTGAAGGGTCTCAGCTAAAGGCAATAATTTATCTGCCGTAAGATATCGGCCAAATTTTATTATCGCGCCGATAACGATAACATTAAAATGAACATATATCGACCGATATATGCATCCCTAATATTTTCGCCATCCTAATCTGCTAACATGCATGTACTATTAATATAGAGAATTAGGGGATACATTATGTACAGATTCTGTGGTAATAAGGTCCCATTCATTAACATTAATTGATGCTTTAACTAACAATGAACAAAACATTTGTTATGTATTAATCCTTCTTAACATTATTTAAAAAACAACAACTGTTCACTGTTCAGCTCAGGTCACTGACAACTAATGTTGACTACTGTAAAGTGTTACTGATTCTGTAGATAGTGCACAGTCTCTACTCTCTAATGGAAGCATCTTCCTGCGGTCCAGGACTCTCATTCACTTCCTGTCTTTCCTCTCTTGGTATCATTTACTACTGCTTTGCTAAAAGCTCCTGCCCTAGAAAACCAAAACCTCACCTTGGAATGCAATAATCTGATAGCAACACATTTCATCATCCTGAAACCCTTCATTTCCAGGTGATGGTCAGAAGTCATTGTTTAAATAGATTTAGAGCTATTCATAATCATCAAATATCAATATATCCACCTAAAATGGTCTGCATTAATGATTTTGAAAATAGGATTTCAGCAGTGTATTGGGGAATGCCAGCCCCATTTTCCACATAGGATATGCTTGCAGGGATCCATCACCACAAGGAATATACCATATTATCCTGAGCAATAGCACACAAAAACCAGCCGTTTTGAATGTTATCTGATTGAACGTATACATTTAGGCATCTGTAGAGTGGAAATCACATGTTGCAGACAAAAAAGGGAATAAAAGAAAAAGAAACTAGGCCAGACATATAAATGACAATCACTGATGCTCAAACACATATCAGTAGGCTAATCATTTAGAAGACCCTTAAATATGATGTGGAAAAAAATATGCAATGTATTTAAATTGAGCAAATGAAATTAAAGCAATGCCTTTAAAAATGATCTAAAGAAGAATGGAGAGTGAACGGAGAGCAAGAAGCATAAAAAAGACCACAGAGTGTATTCGTCTATTTTTGTCATTCTGGGCCCTTTTTTTTTTTTACCCCTTTCCCCCTTTCACTATATTTCTTACCCTTGCTGTATTCCTCTTGTGGTGATTTCTCTCCCTCCTCTTCTTTCTTATTCCTTCTCTCTCTCTCTCTATCTGCCCGTGCTGTTGCTTTCAGTGCAGCCGGACCGCACCCTCATACACAGTGTGGATGCTACCCAGTTCTGTACAGTCCAGTGCACTGCAATTCTGCTACAATGAACACCACTCTCTTGGTACATACATAAAACGCCCCTCTGCAGTGAGTGGAATGTGCCAACCAGGAGGAGGGGGGCCCTATTGGAATGATTTATTCTGTGGGGCGGCTCATACCACCTTTCCAGCAGCATGGGGTGGTGGAATGGGGGAGGGAAATGCAACGATGAAAAGCAATGTATGAAGAATTAAATCTAGGAAGATGAATTTATATTGTCAAAATTATCATTAAATATTTGATAGCATGAAATGCTTATTTTGTTCATGGCCGGGGATGCTGTTAAACCTCCGGAATAAGTGAGCCTTCCCTCTGCTCTGTTACCATGGGAACTGCTGCAGTCTCAGCCTCTTTTTGTCTTGTACTGTGGCACCATTTTGACTCGGTGGTCTCTCCCACCCTGGTTAAGATCTTATACCCCCCACCATCACTCCACCCTCCCACCTCCCACCTCCCACCTCCCACTGCATTCATTCTCATGTCACATTCACACTGTTGCAAATCTGCCCCCTAGTTTCCTCCCGAGAAATGAGAATACTGTTATCTGAAATATTTGGTGGAGAAAGAAAGAATAAAGTAAAACTTCTCATCTGATTCTTAATGGTGCTCAACAACATTCAATTTATGATTATTTTGATTCTGTTTTTTGACGGTTGATAAAAATTTGGTTAAAAAATAAAAATAATTCATATCAGTCTTCATGTTGGCTTTAAAGCTAAGCTACATTAAGAAAATAATGTTTATACCATTTTCAACAAACATTAATAGTTTGGGACAGACGGAGACGAAAATGATGATGAAGATGATGATGATGATGATGATTATTTCTATTATTAGCCTATTATTATAACGTAAACATATATCAATGTTTACGAATCTCAATACGTTTTCTTTTGACATAAACAAAAATAAACAACACATTTAATTTAATTTAGGGTGTGTTAGGTGTTTTCAAGTCATTTATGAATTGTATTTTTGTAAAATGTGTGTCACGTCATTGACCCTTTTCCTATTATTTAGGTAAAGATAGATATGTATTTAAAGTCTAAATGAATAAAAATCACCCAAAAAATTAGATAATGTTTTTTATTTGGGATTTTACTTTTCTGTAACAATTCTCAGCACTAAGCAAACCAACGCTGACACGCAAACGCATCGGACAGTTGTACTTTGTACCTCTTCGGTTGCCGTATATATGTTTCTGTCACACCAGCAGGGGCGCAACTGAGTTACACTGATGGTTGTTTTTCACTGATCTATAGATAGAAGACGACAACCGAATATTTTTGTTTTTGATTACATTTGATTTGGAGATCATTTGCTCTGCCATGAAATGCATAAATTAAGCGTCACGCTAGCACTTAACAGATCGAAAGGAAGAGAGGGGTCGGTCCACTGGAGTTGTTCATCAGTTTATTCTGAAGTATAGTTATTTGTTTTGTCCATGGCGTGTTTTTTAATTAAAGAAGGTGAGTTTGCCGTTTTTTTCAATGTAATGTACTTAACTGTCAAGACAGCGAAATGGAGACAGGAAGGCACTTAAAATCCAGTTCAGAGACGCACCAAGAATAGTTAGGGTAACGTTACAGTCTTATGTAAAGAACGTGCTGAAGTGACACTACACATATTATTTCCTATTTTACTGCATTATTGTTTTGTTCAATTCGAGTCAGGCTGTCAAATGTACAAAAATACATCATGCAGCACTAACTGCAGGCAATTCACAGAGGAAGAGAATAGAGATAGATTTAGGTGTGTGTGTGTATTTGTTTTCTTGGGTGTGTATAAATTGAGTCTTGTTTTATGATTCATCCTGGATTAGTTGTCGTGTTTTCATCCTAAAAATTATAAATGGTGCGAATTATTATTATTATTATTTTGTATAGTTATAATTACTTTTCAATTAGAATATATTCAATGTGTTTTTTATTCCGACTTTTTTCTCTTATTCCTTTTTTAGGGCACCCTATGACTTCATTGACAGTAACAAACGAACGGTGGGAAAGTAAATTCAAGAAACTGGCACATCATACCTTCAGTCACAGAACAACAACTAGATCCAAATACGACTTTCTGAATACATGTTAATTTTTGACTTTGGTCATCATGACATTTTAACCCACTGTATTTTCAAACCATTAATTCTCACTGTAGAAAACAAGCATTATTAGATGTAGTGATGCAGACGGGACACATTATTGGATAGTGTGTGAGGTGGTTTGAATGAGTAAAGCGGGACAGACGCCTTTGTCAGCAGTGGGAGGACTGTTGGGCAGACACCGTGAGACTAGAGGACCTTCATCTGGACGTGAAACTGAAGGACTGCTGGCTATGGGTGCAGCGATGGGACCGTTACTGCTTTGGCTCCAGGATGTGGCAGCGGTGACCCTGCTTAGAGCTCGCAGGACGCTTCTAAGAGTCGCCATTCTTTCGTGTGTCCTGGTGCTTCTCCTCTGGATCTCCATCTTCCTGTATGGAAGCTTCTACTATTCCTACATGCCCAGCGTCAGCTTCTCCACACCAGTACACTACTACTACAGGTACAGACACATCAGGGCCGATCAGGAATATTCTGGTCTAGTTTTGACAACAGGCTGTTTGCGCACGACTGAGTCCTTAATTAGTATGGTCCAATGAACAAATACTGTTAGAGGCATTACTAGAGTTCGTAATGCATTGTGGTTGATTCCTCTCTCCTTCATTTCACTCTTAACAGGACAGATTGCGACGCTTCAGATTCAGTCCTCTGTTCTTTCCCCACGGCTAACATCTCGCTCTTGAAGAATGGAAGAGACCAGGTACATCCGAGTCCCACTCAGAGTGACATAATTTAAGGGCCACACTTAAAAGCCACATTTAAAAATGTATGAATGTCAATATGTTTTGGGGGATACACCACCAAAGCACGACTGAAGTTGCTCCTGAAAAAGAAATGAGTTATTTTTAGTAGAAAAGGGCCTCACGTGTCATCTGTTCAATTTATAGACATGCTTTTACAGGGTTTGCCTAAATGACCCTTTAAAAGCTTTGCTGTTTACATTATGTAACAAGCCCATTGATGATGCACAAGAAAAAATTTAATACTTGTATATTAAATGATTAATATAAAAAAATGGATTTTCTGTCATATTTACAGCTAATTTTATTTGATTCACTCTTTCTCTTAGGTGATGATGTCCGGTCAGGCCTACAGGATCTCTCTGGAGCTGGAAATGCCTGAATCTCCTGTTAACGAACAGATTGGCATGTTCATGGTCAAAATGTCCTGCTATACCACTGATGGGACAGTCGTTCACTCTGTGGTCCGCTCCGTGAGTGAAGACCGCTCACCCAAAATTCTCTGTTGTTTATCCTGTATGGATAATTGGGCTGATTTATACGATTTTGCGAGTCAGTTGTTGCTAAACCATAAGTGTAGTTTTCCAAGTCGTGCATCAAATAGGCTATATTATGGGTTTTATTTAGCTTAAAAGTAATAACCAAATCAACCATTTTAAATGCTACAAGTGAATTTAGGCTTTAAAATGGACAGTATGATAATTTGATATTTTCTTGAGATTACATTTAATAGCATTATTAAATTATTTAGGTTTTTTAATTATTTGTGGTAACTTTAAGTGAGCTTTAGATGATGGTAAATATAATCTAAATGTAAAAATAGGGGAAATGAACATGAACATTTAATTATCCTATATTAGTCGGTATACACTACTTCCTTCCTCTTGCAACATGTACTTCCTGCAATCATTTTGTCCTGTTGTCTGAAATCATTGGGGTTGCGTCTTGCGTGTAACAATGTAAAAATAGGAGAAATGAGCCTGCACAATTAAATATCCTATATCAGTCTGTATACACTTAAAGAAATTCATGGAAGGACCCATTAAACGTATTCAAAAGTGACAGTAAAGACATTTATAATGTTACAAAAGATTTCTATTTTAAATAAATGCTGTTATTTCTATTCATCAAAGAATCCTGAAAAAAATGTAGCACCATTTCTACAAAAGTATTATTCAACACAACTGTTTTTTTGTTTTTCTTTAGCAGCAAATCAGCATATTATAATGATTTCTGAAGGATCGTGTGACAGTCATTAAATGGCCGTTTGACTCATAATTACTTGTTCCTTGTTTGTTCTCATCAGACGATGCTGCACTACCGTTCAAACCTGCTGCGGACCATGAGCACGCTGCTGTTTTCGCCCCTCCTGCTCACAGGTGTGTCTGAGCAGAAACAGCTCATCGAAGTGGAGCTCTTCCCAGATTTCAAATCGGACCTTGTAAGTTTGTAAAGTATGAACAAGACTGACAGAATTGTCATTAAAGGTAGGGTATGGGATTTGCAAAACGGCCGGCAGATTTTGAAAATACACAACTCAAATGGTCCTACCTTCTTTCCTCCGACGCTGGCCCTGACTCCACCCATTCATGTGGAGGGAGTGGGATGGGGGGAGGGGGGTATGGTACGACCGTTTGATTGACGAACTTACTGTCCAATGATTCTAGGTGGTCTTGGAAATGATTGGCTGGAGTTTTTCGAGTCCTGCCCGTTCCACAGATGATTAAATTGCTTAATTTTCATTTCAGTGCTTCTAACTCAGTGGCTGTAAGTGGGTTAGGAATAGGATTTCAAGTGATTTTGAAAAAATGGACAAAAAAGAGAATCACATACCCCACCTTTAAAAAAAAATTCAGACAAAAGGCATGCATTATATTGATCTGTCCTTCACAGTACCAACCTGCCATCGGTGCTGTGATCGAGATTCAGTCTCGCAGGGTCCAGATTTATTCTGCCCAGCTCAGGATCCATGCCTACTTCACTGGCATTAGGTATTTGCCATTGTTTGGTGGTATCAGTTTATTTGATGGTTCATGTTCCATCAGATCATCCTGTAATGTTATTCCCTCTTGCAACAGATACCTCCTGTATAATTTCCCCGTGATGTCTGCAATCGTTGGGGTGGCGAGTAACTTCACCTTCCTCAGCGTCATTGTGCTCTTCAGTTACCTGCAATTCATCTGGGGAGGGCTGTATCCCCCCGAGCAGGTCAGAGTGAGGGTAAGACCATCTGTCTGCCTAATCTATTCAACCTTCATCCTATCACACTTCCATTGGATGCATTCCAGATGTCTTTTTGCACACATAGGTGATGATGGGAGACTCGACACGTCTTCAGCAGAGGAGGGAAGAAGCACGTAAACGCATGCACTCATCCTCCAGCACTCCTAGTAAGAACACCGTTCTGTTCACAGCCGCACACACCTGATCACATCAATCGAACAGATCAGTAACTAATACACCATTCTTTGCCTGTCCTCCAGTCATTACGTATGGAAGAGACGCCAGTGAGCTGCCAGATTCACCACAACAACCCAAACAAACAGTTCGAAACAAAGGTAAACGATAAAAGGGAAATGTGAAGAATGTAGATTTCTGTAATCCATTCTTTGCATAAAATGAATTATATGCAGTGATCAAGTCACTGATGAATCATGCTAATCATGTTTGTTTGTGCAGGTGATTTGGACACTCCTAGTGTGATCGGGACAGAAGAACTGAATCAGCTGCAAGAAGATGAAGCTGGTAAAAATATTAACTTAAAGCATATGAGTAAGATACACTGCCTTTCAAAAGTTTGGGGTTGGTCATATTTTTTTTAATGCTTTTGAACGAAGTCTCTTATGCTTACCGAGGCTATGTTTATTTGATCAGAAATACAGTAAAAACAGTAATATTGTGAAATATTATTACAATGTCATATAACAATTTTTGGTAACACTTTATTTTACAGTGTCCTTGTTATATACACTCACCTAAAGGATTATTAGGAACACCATACTAATACTGTGTTTGACCCCCTTTTGCCTTCAGAACTGCCTTAATTCTACGTGGCATTGATTCAACAAGGTGCTGAAAGCATTCTTTAGAAATGTTGGCCCATATTGATAGGATAGCATCTTGCAGTTGATGGAGATTTGTGGGATGCACATCCAGGGCACGAAGCTCCCGTTCCACCACATCCCAAAGATGCTCTATTGGGTTGAGATCTGGTGACTGTGGGGGCCATTTTAGTACAGTGAACTCATTGTCATGTTCAAGAAACCAATTTGAAATGATTCGAGCTTTGTGACATGGTGCATTATCCTGCTGGAAGTAGCCATCAGAGGATGGGTACATGGTGGTCATAAAGGGATGGACATGGTCAGAAACAATGCTCAGGTAGGCTGTGGCATTTAAACGATGCCCAATTGGCACTAAGGGGCCTAAAGTGTGCCAAGAAAACATCCCCCACACCATTACACCACCACCACCAGCCTGCACAGTGGTAACAAGGCATGATGGATCCATGTTCTCATTCTGTTTACGCCAAATTCTGACTCTACCATCTGAATGTCTCAGCAGAAATCGAGACTCATCAGACCAGGCAACATTTTTCCAGTCTTCAACTGTCCAATTTTGGTGAGCTCGTGCAAATTGTAGCCTCTTTTTCCTATTTGTAGTGGAGATGAGTGGTACCCGGTGGGGTCTTCTGCTGTTGTAGCCCATCCGCCTCAAGGTTGTGTGTGTTGTGGCTTTACAAATGCTTTGCTGCATACCTCGGTTGTAACGAGTGGTTATTTCAGTCAAAGTTGCTCTTCTATCAGCTTGAATCAGTCGGCCCATTCTCCTCTGACCTCTAGCATCAACAAGGCATTTTCGCCCACAGGACTGCCGCATACTGGATGTTTTTCCCTTTTCACACCATTCTTTGTAAACCCTAGAAACGGTTGTGCGTGAAAATCCCAGTAACTGAGCAGATTGTGAAATACTCAGACCGGCCCGTCTGGCACCAACAACCATGCCACGCTCAAAATTGCTTAAATCACCTTTCTTTCCCATTCTGACATTCAGTTTGGAGTTCAGGAGATTGTCTTGACCAGGACCACACCCCAAAATGCATTGAAGCAACTGCCATGTGATTGGTTGATTAGATAATTGCATTAATGAGAAATTTAACAGGTGTTCCTAATAATCCTTTAGGTGAGTGTATGTTACATGTACTTACCATAGTATTAACAGTAAATTATGCATAATTACATGCAATTAACCCTCAGCCAAATCCTAATCCTACCCTAACCCTATAGTAAGTACATGTGTTGCTTAATATCACTCAGTACTTAAATATATAATTACACTGTAACAATGACACCTTAAAATAAAGTGTAACCCAATTTTCTACTTTAATATATATATTAAAATGCAATTTATTCCTGTGATGGCAGATCTGAGTTTTCAGCATCATTACACCAGTCACATGATCCTTTAGAAATAAATCTGATTTGCTGCTCAAGAAACATTTCTTATGATTATCAATGTATTATCAAAGAACAGCATTTATTTAAAATGTAATTATTTTCTAATATTAATGTTTTACTTTTGATCAATTTAATGTATTCTTGCTGAATAAAAGCATTTATTTAAATTAAAAGCATATGCAAATGAATGTAATTATTTGCAAGTCCATTCTCATTGGTCATTGGTTAATGTTTCTGCCATCAGCTCAGGACTCCTCTACCGATGAAGCTCCCATTTTCCTCGAGGCTCCTCGTATTGCAGAGACCAATCTGAGTGAGGAGGACCCAGATCAAGAGCAGAGGGCAGCAGGAATAGGAAATGGGACTCAAGAAGAAGAAACAGCCCAGCCACAGTCCTCAGACAACAGCATTAGACAAAGGCATGGACCCTGGATGAGGCTCTGAGCTCCAAACTCTGGAGTAACCACATACGCACATGCATTCTGTTACATTATAACACCTCATTTGACTCGTAGCTAGCACATTTGAGACATTCCTTTTGCAATGCAATGAGTATTACCATAAGAATTTTTCTGATGCATTTGGAAACCAGTTTACCTCATGATGCTGATGTGAAGCTCACCAGAATTTCATGCTCTGCTGCTTTTGTTTTCCTTTACCTGAATACTTCCTATAGGACTTAAAAGTCACTTCTAGAGTCCTGCCATGCTTTAATGTGTCCTTGCTGAGGTCTGTGGTTCTGTTACAACAGTTTTGCATGTAGAGGGTAACTGAGTGGATAAAATACGTCAGCATTTCCATTTTATTCATATTTCTTTACATTCCTCTGCACTGTGATCGTCATACAAAATATTTAATGTGGCTTAGCACTTCTGTTTTACCTCTGTGGATATTAAAAATTATTTTGTTTCCCCACTTTCAATTATTTTAATGCTAAAGTTGAAAATGCAAAACATATTTTAAGAGAACCATGTTACATATTATGGAAAATAAGCAGAGGACACAGACGTATAATTGATTTGGGGATAATAATAATTAAAACAATACTTATTATATAATTATATATTTATATATATATATATATATATATATATATATATATATATTACCGTTACTATATACAATATAGAATATACAATATTCCAACTCTACATGGAATACTTATACTACTATGTAAGGATATAGGTTTTTTTTATATATTTATTTCATTAAATTATATTAGTGGTTTATGCCTATTTGTCCACTGTCATCAAAGATTCACTATTATATCTGCTTTATTCATTTGCATAGCAATTTTAAGCATATCAGTAGCTTATTATGGAACGGAAGAATGTTAATATTTTGCTCTATATTTCTTTGATGTTTGTTGTGTTTATTTAATAAATCGGAGATTTAAAGCAATTGTTTCCCGTTGTCTTGAATAGGCAGTCACTCATTGGCTGTCACTAGGTGGCAACGATGATGTGGTGTGTAAACTTCCACTGAGCGTTCGAAGAAGAATCTGGCGCAGCTGCAATTTGAGACGGATTCTTCTTCGCACAAAACACTGTCAAGAAAGGATCTCTTCTGATCTCACAGGCTTTCAAAGCGTTTATCTTAATTTCTTTTGATTTCTTTTTATATACAAAAATAGGAAAATAGCACGTGGAAGTCCTATATTTTAAATAGCAGCGTAAAAGCCTTCTTTAAAGATGGCGACAGCGGACGGCTCGCGCTACTATAGTGGTAAGTTTGAGCCGTTAGCAAAAGCGCTTACACCCATTTAAATTCTCTACCATTAATGATGTTTAGGTAAGATTATTCACGATCTTGTTAAACCCCGAAGACAATTTTGTAGCTCTCTGGGGTCTGTTGCCGTGTAACGTTACTCTAAGTTACCATTTAAGTTACATAAGTTATCTCTAGCCAGCTAGCTTTTGTTTTTGTCGGGGCGTAATGTGTTTTTGTTGTTAGCAGTTAGTTTAGACAAACAATAAACTCATTATATCGGTTTCTTTAGCCGCATTTTGTGTTTTATTTTGGGATTTTGTTAAAGGAAAATTGAACGGGGTGAACTGAATCTGACCGCGTGGTGATAATGTGTGTTGAGGTCATGTTGAACTGTGATATTATTAACGTTAGCCAAGTTTGCATATGTGTTTTTGTTTATTAACGTTATCAAATTTGATACATCAGGCTTTTTGGCGCGTATAGTGTGATTATAATGAGAATATGAAGCTCGTTTTCGAGGAGGTGATGACATAATTTCAATGTAATTTTAAATGATCAGTTGTCACTCTATTCTCCCAACATGTCTTCTTTGGAGAATCTTTATAAATTCACATATAAAATTTGATACAGCTGTATATGGTCAAAGTCTTGTAAAAGAGATGCTTTCCTCAGTAGTGACTAACGTTAGGTTAGTTGGTTAACTAAAAAAAACAAAAACATTTGTGTAAGAGTTCAGTCAACTTCTATAGAAAGCTTCCAAGTCACCAAAACAAATGTACTGAAGATATAACCAAGCAAATTTTTCATAACTGCCATGTTGTTATTTCATAACAACAATATCGCTACTGTCCTCAATTTTTAAAATTTGGAAAACCAGGATTTATTAGCTTTTGGGAATATAGCTGTGCAATTTAGTGTGAAATGATTTTTTTTGTTTCTATTCCAGCAACAAAAATGACATTTTAGCCAATATCCAAGCAGTGGCACACACTTGTTTGATCAGGAGTTACGACACTCGCATTTGTTAAAGACAGGCTTTCACACCTCTGACTCTTTCATCTTGCATCTTTCAGAGCATGATGACCGTGTCGGTGGACCAAAGCATCGTAATCGTAAAGGCAGAGGCCCTTTCAGAGCCCCCTTGTACAGCGATCAGATTACTCGGCCAAGGCAGCGAGGCGGTTACAATGGTGGTGGTGGTGGAGGAGGTGGAGGTGGCCCTGGTCCCCGGTCGAGACTGCATGATGATGACGGAGATGTGACCATGGCGGAAGGTCCACAAGACAGCGGCTCCCGGGGCAGATAGTAAGCTCTTGTGATGCATGCAGCATACTTATACATATTTTCTTATGTAACCATCACGGTACAACGGACAAGATTTTATACTTTCAGCAATCCGTATGGCCGGCCACAGAATCGCCGTGAGGAACGCAATCGCAAAGGTGGACGAGGTGGCGGCGGAGGTGGAAATGAAGATAGAGGTGGCAATCGATATGGAGGCAGAGGAGGTGGCAGTGGTGCTGATGGAAGTCGCAAGAACTGGTTTAAAATGACTGTTAGTACATTAGACATTAATAGCACATGAATTAAGCAGTTATTGACATCTTAGGATTTAGCATGTTTATGACCTAATGGCATTATGGTTGTATTTGTATCTGACCACAGATTCCTTTCGGGAAGAAATACGACAAAGATTGGCTTCTGACTTCACTTCAGAACGTATGTTCTATGCCATTCCATGCAGTTCAGGTAAGTCTACGATAAAATATATTTCCTCAGCATGCCATAGAAAATGTACCGATATGTGAAATTGCTAAATCTGTTCTGTCTTGTCTTTTTTGGTCATAGTATCACACTGAGGGCAACAAGGCCCAGTTTTATATTGAAGACTCCACTACTGCTAATGCCTTGTTTAAAGTGTCACGGAAAATAACAGACAAAGATGGATATAAGGTAAAAAAATATATAAAAAAAATGCTTTCACTAAACCTGATGCCATTTCCGTAATTTCAGTGTTTATGATGCATTTAGTCATCATTCTAATTATATTTTTCTACAATAGTAACCATAAAAAAATTAAATTATACGTTTCATGTGCAGATCTGTGTAAAATTCTTGTTTAATCATTGGTTTGACAATCTAATTTAGTGTTAATCTGTTGAATGGATAGGTGACTCTTGTTATGAACTCCTGCCCACCGCCCACTTTGATTTACACTGATCTGAAGACCACGGATCTGGAGCATTTGAAGGTGAGTGATGGTTACCTCCAGCGGCCTTCAAGAGGATGTTCTCATTAAATTAATTTATGTATAATATACCTGACTGTCTTCTGCAGCAATGCATGGCCAAACGCTTTGACGGATCACAGCAGGCTCTAGATCTGAACAACATCAGAGTCGATCCAGGTTTGACTTGACTACAGTCATCTTTCTCCAAACTTAAACACTTATTCAGCTTGGCTTGTTGTGGGATGTTGCTCAAATGTTGGTCCTTTTCTGGCAGATTTGGTTTCTCAAAATATTGAGGTCACTTTAAATAGGAGGAACTCCATGCTGGGAGTTATCAAAATAATTGAGGAGAACATTCCTGAGGTAAGAAATTACAATTTACATGTATGATTGCCTGAAAATATAAATTTCTTCTAAAAAGCTCAGCAGGCCTGTACTCAACCCATTTAAAAAAAATGTTTTTGCAAGATATGGCAATTATATTTGATAATATTAAAGTTTTAAAATTTTGACAGACCCAAATGTTTGAACAGTAGTGTACATGAACTCTACAGATGCAATTAAATCTTATTTTTTCATTCACAGCTGGTTTGTCTCAACCTGAGTAACAACCGGTTATACAGGCTGGATGACTTGGCAGATATTGTCAACAAGGTTCCCAACCTGAAGATTCTCAATCTATCACACAATGAGGTATGCGTATGCTGTCTGATACCTATAGATTTACCTTTTCCTGTAGTCTTCTTAGTCATGCATTATTGTGTCATCTTGTAGCTGAAGACAGAGAGAGAACTTGATAAACTGAGAGATCTGAAGCTGGTGGATCTCTCATTGGAGGGAAATCCTTTGTGTGGCCACTTCAAGATCCAGGCCGATTATGTCAGGTTAGTCTTCTCAATTGTTGGTTGTCTATTGAACATCATACAGCAAGAAAAATACTATACACAAGTACACAAATGTCAAGCACAAAACTCTGCTTTTACATTACTCGGCACTAGCAAGCCTCTGTGTGCCTCAAACTATAGAGGTTGATATGAAAGAGAAAAATAGTTTGCACTAATGTCCACTAAAGCACTCTGGCAGCACTGATAATGCAACACATACATGTTGCATCACATTTTGCAATGTGACCAATTTAAGGACACAACACCACAAAATCTGGCTTGCCCAGTGTCTGCTGTTACGTACTTGCGTAGAGTATGTTTCAGGCCTGAAATAAAATCTTTGAGGGTTTGTGTGGTTGTGCGCTCATGCACATGAAAGCATGCATATGCATGGACTTTTGTATCAATACGCAAAACAGTTAACAAAAACAGAAAAACCCGGTGTGCATAAAAATACACCTAGAAAACATGTTGATTATTAATAGCTTAATTTGAGACGGACATATAATGTGTGTTGAACATTAAAAATACACATTGCATTTTAATTTATTCTGTAGGAATAACAATTGCCCGACAGGAGGCTGATGTGACATTTGTAAGGACATTCTTAGTAGAAAGTGTTCTCTTTTTTTTTTTTTTAAATATCACACTTGAAAACAATGAGCTATTTCTTATTAATAATCATTGCATGTTATTCTAAAGAAAAAAACAATCCCATCCGCCAGAGTCATTCAGTCCTGTCTGTAATATGCAGGTGTATTAACTCTTAACCAGTGAGCACTTGGTTATTTTCCACTAGTTCCACTATCATCAGGCATGTGATTTAATATTTACTTTTTCGTGTTCCAGTGGCAATCCTGTAAGCAGCTTAAAAACTTTACAAACCAAGTTTGTCAACACCTCTGGTTCTTTTTTATGGTTCTTCTCACACCTGCTTTTTCATTCTGCCCCCCCCCCCCTGTTCTCTGTTCCCACGGGGTTGTCCCTGTAGCTTTTAGCACAGAACACGCCGATTGTCTTTTTAGCATATTGTAAATATGCTAGCATTTTAGCACATTGCAAATTTCATTAGTTTAAACTTCAGTAGTTAATTCAATTTAAGCAGCAGCTTCATCATGTGACCTCCCAGAATGCCCATGGATAAGTTGGCATAGAAGGATGGAACATAATCTCGGAGATGATGCTCGATTAAGTACATTTGACCTCCACCTTTCTAAAATGCTGGCACCCTCTTCCCTCCACCCGCCCTGCACATGTCTGACACCTGGAGTGATGCTGATGCTGTTGGCCAGTGAGAGGCTGGTTAGCCAAAGACGGGTAAGATCCCACCTCATGATTCAGGGACAACCTAAGGCAGGCACAGCCGCAAAACTGGCCACAGCCAACGTACTGAAGATGAAGAACGATCACAGAAGATGAAGAGTTGTTCGCGAGGAGATGCCATGGGTGGAGAAGGAGAGGGAAGGTTTTTAAGAGAAACCTTGAGCCAAGCACTGCTCAGAAACGAGCTCTGCTGCATGTTGCAAAATGAATAATGAGAGGAGAGGCAATTCTCTTTGTCTCTCTCTGTTTCTGTATTCAAAGGTGGAGGATAGTTGGTCAGACTGACCACTTTCATGATCCTCGTCCTAGAGCATGTTGGAGGAAAAACGCCAAAGACAAAACATTGAGAGGAAAATACTGGAGGAGGATCACAGGAAACAAGTTTCAAATATTCATATCAAATAGACTAAAGTACAAATTAGAGTAAATAGGAAACAGAAACGTAAGGTGTCTGGGCTCAAATATAGCTTTAATTAATTGTTTGAATAAATACCCTGCTGTTCTTAAATTTAATAGAAGGGTCCAAATTAAGTAGGCCATAAAACCCATACACCTTTATACCGTTCATTAATTTGATCATATTATGATCTGTTCAGAGGCTCAGGGTTCAACTCTTTATTTACATCTGACCCCTTTTATTAACTCCCACTCTTTTGGTGTGGTTTCTCACTGTATAGCTGTCTTCTCTGTGGCTGATCCATAAATTTAAACCTCTCTAGTGTCCAAACACTTATTTTCCCCTCCCATATGTATTGCCGCATTCACTCACAATTAGGTCTATTATATATAAATGTATTTATTTATATATATTTTTTTGTTTGTTTATTTTTTCCCCTAAATTCTTAATAGCTACTCATATCATCATATTTCTCTTATTGTCATCTTGAGCAGCCTGGTTCTGCATAATTTTTTCATAGATATTGAAGCACGCTATGAACAAGCATTTAAGTTAACTCGGCGTGCCAGTATTTGTCGACCTGTATGTCAGTGCCTGATGATATTTGATTAAATCTTTTTTTTTAAAACACACAAAACCAGGACCCCATAGAGTTTTGCCAGTAAGAGCCACTAGTATTACCAGATTACAGGGAGTCAGATCTGGTCCAAGTACATTAAATTCTACCCTTTTCACTGGGTACACTTCCTAATTGTGCAAAAAAATTACTTACTGCCTGACTGATTGATTGAATGGTGTGAATGTTCACCAAACTCTACCCCTCACAACACCCCACTGCCCCCATCGTTTGCCAGCCTGCTTGTGTCTGTGTTTCGGCCTGTAGGGGGCACCAGTGGTGAGTATTGTGGATGGGTAAGTACCATGTGCCGGGGTGGGAGGGAGTTGGGGCAGGGCTGTGATTGGCTCATTGGTGGCATGGCTCAGATGCCCGTTTTTTATTCTCACAAGTACACGACAAACTTGCTCGAGTATTCAGTAACCCTTCACTACTTATTCAAATGGAACGAATGGTTATTGTTTTTTGGTGTTGATGTAAACTTGGTTACATACACTACTGTTCAAAAGCTTTATTATTAAACTTTTATTCATCAAGTACACATTCAATTGATCAATAGTAACAGTAAAGACATTTTATAATGTTACAAAAGATTTCTATTTCAAATAAATGCTGTTCTTTTGAACTTTCTATTCATCAAAGAATCCTGAAAATTATATATTGTATTGCGTTTTGCCAGAAATATAAAGCAGACAGTACATCTGTTTTCAACATTAATAATAATAAATGTTTCTTGAGCAGCAAATCAGGATATTAGAATGTTTTTTGAAGGAACATGTGACACTAAAGACTGGAGTAATGATGCTGAAAATTCAGCATTGCATCACAGAAATAAATTACATTTTAAAATTTATTCAGATAGAAAAGTTGTTTTAAGTTGTAATGTTTCGAAATATTACTGGTCTTACTGTATTTGATCAAAAAAATCTATCCTTAGTGTGCATAAACTTAAAAATTGTACCGACCATAAACTTTTGAGTAGTAGTGTACATAACGTTTTGTATGAAAATAAATTCACAGTATCGCAATATCTCAAGCCTGATGGATAATTATCTGTAAGTAAATATTTCTCTGATTGAATACACTCTTTACCTATTTGTCCTGCACTTAAGATGGCCCGGCTAAAGTTTTTGAGTGTTTCTATGGGACGGTTTCATTGGCACATGTGCAGTTTGTACTAACCTTGTTTCTTTTGTTCTGTCTTTGTGATTGTTGGACAGTGCCATACGGGAACGATTCCCCAAGCTGCTCAAACTGGTAGGAAATCCACAGTGTTTATCTGTTGGTGTAACCCAACGCTATTTGTTTGAGAACAAGTGTTGTAATCATAATAATTGAAATGTCATCACATTCGCTCATTGGCTTAATTGTATATTAGACACATTGTTTGTCTGTTCATTGTTTAAACAGGACGGACACGACCTTCCGCCTCCCATTGGTTTTGATTTAGAGGTCGCTCCTGCGACTCTTCCTCCCTGCAAGGTTTGGTCTCGATCTGTTCTTCACTTTGAGACGCCCATATTTGACTTTCATACTTATTAACCTCTCACTTTTACTTTGAACACAGCCTAGCTACTTCTGCTCCGAAGACATCAAGAACATCATCCATTGCTTCCTGCAACAGTATGTATTTTTTTGGTCTTAATAGATACATGTATGTAAGAACTAATACATTCAGATCAAAATGTTCACCCTCTATCACCCTCCAGGTATTACAGCATATATGACTCAGGAAACAGACAGCCCCTGCTGGACGGCTACCATGACGGAGCAACTTTCTCCCTCAGCATTCCCTTCATCACGCAGAACCCTTCAAAGTACAGTAGACTTTCTCTATGCTATATCACTGTCATCATCACCGCTATTGACTTCTACTAAACAGTGAGTGTTAATCTTTTTGTCCGCAGAAGTAGTTTAGGGGAATACCAGAAAGACAGTCGCAATATCAAGCGCATGAAAGACCCCAGTAAGTAATTGCTTAATAATCTAAAAATCTGTAAAGTCTCTGTTCTATAGAAAGTTCTATAGTTTTTGCAACATCAAGGTGTGATCACATTTCGGGCAGCTTTCTGTGACTAAAATGTGTTGTACCAACTTTCGACATCACGTAAAACTCCCGATTGCACACATACTCCTGTTGAAATAACTGGATTTTGCTGAGCAGCTGTAAATGTGACCGCACCTTATGCTTGTGTCCTGAATTCTGTGATCAGTTTTGCCATTTTCTTTCAGCTACACGATTTCGGTTGATTAAACACACAAGATTAAATGTGGTGGCTTTCCTGAACGAACTCCCCAAAACCCAGCATGACATCGCCTCCTTTATTGTAGATGTCAACACCTACACAGTGAGTTAAACTTGCGGTTCAGTTTGCTGGCTTCATATTTCACATTCAGATTTGCGGTTCTAATTACTTGTCATTTCCAGGCTACACTGTTGGCATTTACAGTCAGTGGAGTTTTCAAAGAAAGTGAGTTCCTTTATCTAAAATGATTCAGAGTTGGTAGCTTTACTCAGAGCTGATCAGTATACAACCTCATTTTTCTTCCCCCCCCCTCTTCTCCTTTTTAAGTGGACGGTAAATCCCGAGAATCATACAGAGCCTTCTCTCGAGTATTCATTGCTGTTCCTGCTGGAATTGGGTAAGATCTTGGTTACAAAAATCTGTAATATTTTATTTATTTATTTTGCCTTAAATATGTGCCATTGGTCATATCATCATTGTAACCTATTTTCAACTTTTCAGTCTGTGCATTGTGAATGACGAGCTGTTCGTTCGAAACGCCACTACAGAGGAAATTCGCCGCGCATTCGTTGCTCCCGCCCCCACACCGTCCAGCAGCCCCGTGCCCACTCTGTCCGCCCCCCAACAAGAAATGCTTGCTGCCTTCTCCCAAAAGTCTGGCATGAACCTAGAATGGTCTCAAAAGTAAGGACTAAAATACATGTTTGTTACTTCTACTAGATATCGTACTGTTTCTAGATTCATACTAAGATGGACAGCTTGTTAAGGTCAGACTTGCTTGTTATTTCAGGTGCCTACAAGACAATGATTGGGATTTTGACAGAGCTGCTCAGATCTTCACCGGTCTTAAGGTACGCCAGTGCCCCTTTCTCATGGTTCACAGTAAATCTTCTAGAACAAAGGATCATGTGTCCTGCATTAATCTCACAAGGGTCTCTTCTCTTACAGGCACAAGGAAAGATCCCAGATCTTGCATTTGTCAAATGAGGAGTTATTGCTGGGGATTTTATGGAAACTCTGAACCACAAGGTGCCTTCCTAATTCTATCCTCCCATCTAAAATAAAACCTGTCATTTATTATTATTATTTTTTGGTCTTATTTTATTTTCCCTGTAATTTTATTTTTCTAAAGAAAGTTATCCACAAGAATTTAAAAATAAAAGGTTTACAGAGCAAACATTTAAGACAAAAAGAAGAAAAAAAAATTGAGATAGAGTGGAAAAAAACTCAGGAAGGCACCAAGACCAATTGTTTTCCACTTTTTTTTTGTTTGTTTTTGTGAATACCCACCCTCCCCCAAACCAACTTTGTGGTTCAAGTTTTCTGCAAGTTTTAACTGTTATCATGTTCAGTATAGGACAGATATGGCAAATAAAGTATGTGTTCATTGTTTGTTGTGTTTTGTAAAATAAATATTAACTATGATCTTATGTACTAGACTGAAAATTTAATTGTGTTTTACTGTGACTCCAGCTAAAGAAAATATGAAACCGTTTAGTATAATGTTTCTGTCTACCAAAAAGGTGAATGTACCATCATAAAATCAGTTACATCATGTGTGTATCATGAGGAAAACATTTATTGCAGCCTGGGTAACCATTACATGTTATACAACATAACCATCAGAACCAAGCATTTATGTGCGATACAGCCAAACTTGTGCGCTCCAAGTAAACAAGTTAGTTCCTTGCATAGGTTTCCCTACAGCATGTACAATAGTGTTGATTGTTGGGAATTTTCATTACACTGTTTTTTTGGAATGATAATTGGGCAATCGGGTCGATAACAGGAGGGTGACCGATTATACAATGTAAATGTTAACTTAAATCTCAGTGAGAAAGCTTGGGGCCAAGCTGCAGGTCAGGCCTGTCCCATCAGGCTCCACATTTAGCTTCTTGACCACTCCATCTTCAATCAGCATGACATACCTGAAAACACACACACACACACACACATCCAGCATCAGCAGAGGCAACTGAGAAGTGAAAGTGTCACTGTCACATGAAAATGAGAAGTAGACTGACGAAATTGAGTAGATTACTTCACATTTTGTCTGACTAGTCCCCTTATTTTTAATGTAATCAAGTTACAATTGGCAGATGTGGCCATTTGTAACTTGAACTCGCTTCCAGTTATTTTAGCTGTACAAAAACACATTGTTATGCTGCTTGATGTTGCAAACTGTTGTAATTGTTAATTATAAATACACTAATTTAGTGGCTAATGAATCGGAAGTCTCGCACATTCACAGAAAATAGCTTACTTCGATATTGCAGAATAAGGTAGATACCACAATCATGATTGTGGGACATGTTTTTTTTCAGGAAGACGATCATCTCACCTTTGAGACCTCAAATTTCCAAGCACCTGGAACAAGTGATCATTGTTCAGGAAGAGATCCACAGCCTTTATAGAGAAAAATAGATTTATAATATCTATAAATATCTAAAACAGCACTGAACATTTGGGACAGCATTTTTAAGTAAATAACACTTAATCCTGTAATATTTTCTGATTTTAATGCATCCAGATCTATAATATGTGCTGTGCATTGATCAGCATAAAAATTCTGGAAATGGCCCATGGATGAAGGTGCTGTGAAAGCAAGTGTCACCTTTGTGAACGCTCCTGTGGGATCAGCCAGCATCCGCACCTATAATAAATCAACCATATAATGACTCAATAGATAATCCTTAAAGAGACTAATTAGACTGTGTTTTAGTAAAAAGCAGGTTAATTAAAGGGCGGAGAGTTTTCCCACCTTGCCGTCTGCTCCGTTCTCCTTTCCCCAGGCGGTCATAACAAACACATCATTAACAGACACGCATGCGATTTCATCCACGCCTTTGGCCCTCAAATCCCCAGCCATCTGTACGAATCCTGGGAGATGAGTCTGAGAAAACAAGAGTGAACAGAGTTAAGACAAACAAGAGACTGTGATACGGGTGCTGCAGTAATAGAATGAAAAGAGATGTGCACACAGTCATTCAAAACCAACCTAATTAGAATTAGGTTTATTATACTTCCTTCACAAACTTGTTTTTATACAGGGGTCGTCAACCTTTTCAGGGACCACGAGTGTCATATTTCAGGCCTGGCTGTTAATAACATGCATATAGTACTACATTAATGCATTATAAAGCTATTAAATTAACCATGAAATTAAAATTATTGTTTTATTTTTATGAAAGATTGCAGTATTTATTATGTAGCGACATCTCTTCTCTTCTCCAATGACGCGTTTACTGGTGTGAGGGCGGGACAACCTGTCACTCACATGAGATCGACCAATAGCAAACCACAACGATCCAATCAATTCCCAATGGACAAAATGACAAATTTAGTCTTACCCGCCTTGCATTTTGTCTTGTTCAAGAAGGCGTTTCACTCTGATATATGTCACAATAGGGAAGAAAAAAAACTATCACAGCTTCTGTTTCATATTATTGATTTACTGAGTATCATTATATTTTAATAATTTAAAGAAAATAGTTTAGCAACTTTAGCTTCGGCTGTAGTTAACAGTAATGTATTTTTAATGCACGATTATCATACATATTATTATTGTAATGTATTATTTTAATGCACAGATCCTATGACTCCATCTGATCATATGTGAGTGCGAACTCGTGAATAATGGGAGACATGATATCAGAGTTCAAAAGAGGACAAATTGTTGGTGCGGGTCTCACTGGCTCATCTGTGACCAATACAGCAAGTCTTTGTGGTGTATTGAGAGCTGTGATGTCCAGGGTAATGTCGGCATACCACCATGTAGGACGAACCACATCCAACACAGGTAACTGTCGACAAGAGGAAGCTGTCTCTGAAAGGAATGTATAATCGGCCAAGCCTTTGGTCACTCGTGCCAATGCCAAATGTGTTTCATTGGTGCCAAGAGTGCAAATCTTGTGCTGTGGACAATGTGAAACATGTATTGTTCTCTGATGAGTCCACCTTCACTGTCTTTCCCACATCAGTGGGAGTTACGGTGTGAAGAAGCCCAGAAGAGGCTTAACACCCGGACTGTTGCTGCCCAGAGTGAAGCACGGCGGTGGATCAGTGATGGTTTGGGCTGCAATATCATGGCATTCCCTACTGTATTTGATGGCCAAGAACTACCAAACCATTCTGGAGGACTATGTGGACCTAATGGTTTAAACATTGTACCCTGAAGGGCCGTGTAACAGCACGATAATGCACTGATACACACAGCAAGGCTTGTGACAGAATGGTTTGATGACCATAAAAGTGAAGTTGAACATCTCCCATATCCTGCACAGTCACCAGATCTACATATCATTGAGCCACTTCGGGGTGTTTTAGAGGAGCAAGTCAGAAAACGTTCTGGAAGAGGAATGGCTCAAAATCCCTCTGGCCACTGTGAAGGTATCTGTCATTCACAAGACGAAATGATGAATTGGCTGCAAAAGGAGGCCCTACACCATACTAATACATTATTGTGGTCTAAAACCAGGTGTCTAATATTCATTGTCCAACCCCTGTATAAATATATCACAAAACTGAATAATAATTGGCAGCAGTAATTCCAGCAGATCCTATGTTGGTACCTTTGAACATCCAGGAGTGAACGCTCCTGGCACGCCAAAAAGCACTCCCTTTTTGCCTTTAAAGATTTTATCCATTGAGATGCTATTCCCCGGGTCTCCCTCCTGGACCTCCACAGCGGGAAGATGTTGACCAACCTTAAAAAGGTTGAGAACAGCATGAATAATACAGCATTAAACACAAAAAAACTGATCAAATCGATTCATTTCTTAATCCATTATTTATTAGTGAGTCAACTCATTGCCACAGCAACACAAACAACAGAGCTCTGATGACAATGGATTCAGTTTCAGATATCATCATGTGCTGTCACCACAATCACCAACAAGTTTGGACACACTTGACTGAATGATTCTTGTGATGTTAAAAAACTTATGATCTTAATTCTTGTCCTTCAATGCATGAATTTTTTTTTTTTTTTTTCTATAAATATAAGCTGTGCCTACATATGAATTTACTTACAACAGCTAAAATTGTAATATATGTTTTATGCATTGAACTCAATAGTCAAGAGCAGCCTCCTTCATGGCTCACTCTTAACAAGGACCTGGAACTTCTTTCTTCTTTAAAAATCAATATATTTAAGGATTATGAAGTGTAGGAGGAGGTCAAACCAAATATTATATTATTTTATATTAATTTTGGTAACCCTGCTACTAAAATATGGGACAATTAGGACATTTTCTGTGATTTTCGCAATTCTCTAGCAAAAAAATAAATAAAAATAAAAATACATACAGTATAAAATATATTGTAATTTTATTTGTATAACGTGTAAAAATGCTATGTCAACCTCTTGGTTAACTAACTTTAATATCTATATTAACACTGTGTTTTGTATTTGCGCGCATGACACTGCGCACATTAGCATATCAGAATATAATTTTGGTAAAGGTCTTGAGGTACATAAATGACGATCAATTGAACTCCACAATTTGTTTAAAACAGTCTGAGATTATGTACGGGATACTTTAAAGAATCTATAATGTAAAACATCTGATCTGCAAGCGCGCGACAAACGCGAGCGCTCCCGTTCTTCTCTCGTTGTGCGTCACAGGCCTACAAGGAAATAGTTGACTTCCTTCACCACTATCTGACTTTAACTGATCGGCCACAACATATTTGAATAATATGCAGCAAAAGGAAATCGCAGCGAAAATGTCACGAACACACACCCGTGTTTATGTTAGGCTATGAAATGCGCGCATTAAAAAAACCTCATGGCCGCCACAGTAATCCAGAAGCATCTAATGCGTTTATTTTAGGCACCGTGCGACGAAAATAGTGCCATGGTCATGTGTAAAAGCCGACGACATGCAGTCCAGTCTCTGGGTGTGCCTGGTTAAAGTTCTTACCTTGATCGGCATGCTGGAGATGCGTGTGGAGTGCAGCAGTCTAACACTGTGAGCGGCTCGGACGCCTTTCTGTAGTAGTGTCGTGGAAATCATCGCTTTATATACAGACTGAACCAGCAGCGCCTCCAGGAACACAACACTCCTCCAGCCTTCCCGCCCTGTCCCGCCTCTCCTCCTCCCACCCCCGCTACAGGGATATTAGCGCACCTGCTCACCTGCGACTACTCCTTCTTATTAACTTTATTACTCTAATAAAGATAATATACTGTTATTATGACAGTAAGTACCTTCACCAATTAACTGCGACGATGAAACAAACAAAAAGACACTCCCTCACTATTTGTTCAGCTGAATGACATCGTTTTCCCTTGTCATTGTTGACAGTAATTGTTTTGTTTTTTTATTGTTCTATGAAACTGGTGTTTTTTAATGTACATTTCTGTAGGAAATCTTTTCGACAATGAATGTGTTTGTTAATAAATTATGGTGCCATCTCGAATACATTCTAAAAAAAAATGCTTGGGTTGTTTTTCGACCCATGTTTGGGTCAAAAATGGACCGACAAACCCAACCGTTGGGTTTAAACATTTTAAAACATTAAACCAACCGTTGGGTTTAAAAAACGTAAACATTTTAAACCAACTGTTAAGTTCAAACATTTAAAACACTTAAACCCTTGGGTTTAAAAACTTAAAATATATAATAATGTGACCCTGGACCACAAGTCGCAAGTCGCACGTGTATATTGAGGCAGTTATAGCCAACTGGGTCAAAATTATCGATTTTTCTATTATGCCAAAAATCATTAGGATATTAAGTAAAGATCATGTTCCATGAAGATATTTCGTAAATTTCCTACCGTAAATATATAAAACATTTATTTTTGTGAGTGAATGCAGCACAATCCCGAACATTAATGGACAACTGGAGATTTTCTCAATGTTTTGATTTTTTGTAGGCCTACCCTCAGATTCTCAAATATTTGTATCTCGGCTAAATATTGTCCTATCCTAACAAACCATACATCAATGGAAAGCTTATATATTCAGCTTTAATGTATAAATCTCAATTTTAAAAAATTGCCCCGCAACATGGTTTTGTGGTCCCGGGTCACATATTTGACCCAAACAAGGGCTGAAAGTTGTCCAGTATTTTTAAAATGTGGCCTACATTTTAAACTAAGCTTGGATATAATTATGCCTTCAGAAAGGTTACAGTTAATGATGTTTTAATGAGTTTTGGCACTTGGCATTACAAGCCTTGAGCTCAAGGTCAAATGAGATTACAATGTGTGTGTGTTTTTTTAAAGAGTTAATGCTGCTATTAATCGTAATAGGTGGATCGTCTACTGACAAGCTTAACAAAAAATAAAAAAGTGACTTACTGGCTTTAATTTGTCCTTAAATAGTTTATTTCCTGGAAGGAGGATGATGTCGTTTTTTTCTTTGTATTTCGAGTTATGCAATAATAAAACATATGATGCAATAAGGCGGTTTCAACTAATTCAGTGATGCATTCAATTTAATGATGCATTATCTCACCTAAACTGAATATTAGCATAGGCTATATTGACAGAATAAAGTTTTTACCCACAGGTCGAGGGCCAATAATAATAATGTTTTTTTTTTTTTTTTTTTTTTTTTTTTAATTACGTGATTTATGTGATTAACACGAAATGGAAAGCATCAAAATGTGTTTGAAGGCTACTTTTTCATTAGCAAGTTATGTCATTGAATTGTACACAATATCAGTGCTAAACTCAAAAATATTACTTTCTCACTCAGAATCAGTCTACTGCTAAATCTTTAAAATTAATCTTAAATATTGTTCAGTAACTGGTATGTCTACTGGGTTATTTTATGCAGGATCTTATCAATAAAACGGCTCCCAGCAGCGCAACTAAAACTAAAAACAGGCCTAGAGATTTTCCACACTAATTCTGAATCCGAAATGGCCTCACGATGGCGCTGTTTCCCCGCTGGTCGCGTGCACGAGTATGAGGTTATACAGCACTTAACCTCGCGGGGGCAGTATTGAGTTTACATGCATGCAGGTGGTGCGATGCTTGTGCGAGTGATGTTATGTTTCTCCATTACTAATATTTCAGTTTGCACTACTTCGCCGTCTAACTCACTTAGGTAAGTGATTTATCTGTGTAATGGTACGAAGCGAATTATAAAATCGACAAATTTATATAAATGTACTTTTAAAGTAACTGCAAACAACGGGAGCTATCTATCAAATGAAATGCTAGCACCATTTGCAGCTTTGCACACAACATGAAAACAATGGAATGGACCAAAGACTTTACATGAATGTTCACTGAAGTCTTGAATAAAAAAATTGACGATTTGTTTCCAACCACATGAAAGAACAGACAGGATAATGACAAAACGACATAGAAATCCAAAGACAAGTGATGACTGACGCTTGTTAATTTATTACAAAAAAACATTGACACTGACAATATTTTAAAATACCTCTATTTTTTCCCCGTTGTTTTAGTGTTTGCTTTCTCTTCACAGTGATTCAATATGAACAAAGTGTATTACTACTGCTGAACCACTGAGCTTT
This sequence comes from Abramis brama, assembly GCF_963993115.1. NCBI lineage: Eukaryota > Metazoa > Chordata > Actinopteri > Cypriniformes > Leuciscidae > Abramis > Abramis brama. Next base: position 17,748,985 of record NC_139977.1, read on the forward strand.
ACAAAAAGGAAACAAAGCACAGACATTTACAATCATTTGACTTCAACCAAAACAAATACCAGAACAATAATATTAACAAACATCCGCAAATTGAGTAAAAAATAGATTTTAATCTTTTAAATACAATATTTTGGAATACAAATATTGATTTGCTCTTTACTGTACTTATTACTATCGACTGTTATCACTAGTGTTACTGTTGAGGTTTGATTTACAGTATATGAATATACAGTAAAATGTGAAAACAAACATTTTGGTAAATTCTGGTATTGCTCATTTACATAAATATACACAGACACACAAAAACACCTAGCCATGAATTTAATTTATCTCTCAATCATTTGTTATGTTCTAAGTCTGACAGACAAAATGGCTTTATATAATGCTTACAATTATGAACACTACTGTAATATCATCATATTAGAGTTATTATTGACACAAACATTGACATATTTTACAGCTGTCTTTGAATGGACCCAATCATTCGTGGTTATGTACACAAATCATGACATCCCAATAACCACTTAGGAGAGACATCAACTCCTGTGTATAAAAGAAAAGAAAAGAAAAGAAAAGAAAAAAAAACTTCCTGAAATGTTAGGAAAAAACTTGTATTTTAGCTTTGATAAACGCATATAGATTGAATCAAAAATGATAGAGTTTATTGAAATATACCAAAATTCCCATAACAGCCAAACTGGCAGTATTTTAAAGAAAAGAGAGAGAAAGTTTTGCAGTGATCAACACATATATTAGTGCCTGAAATCTGCAATACTATATTGAATAGAAATGTCAACACACACACTCACACACACACAAAAAAGACAGGAATATAATGTCCACTGGCTTTCATATGCCTTAAAGTTAGTATTTCAACCACAAGAAGAGAAATCTAAAAAAAAACAATTCAATACAAAAAAGACATTTTATAACAATCTCCCAAATGAATTGCTTTATTTCAATACCAAACCTGAGGCCAAGCTTCATAGAGTATATGGAAAACCAAAAACTAAAATCATGCCATGAGCAACAGCAACTCGTATGATCATCCAAAAGGCCTGAATCACAATACGTCTTTATTTTGTATTTTGTAAAAGTATTTTGGGCTAAAACTCTGCAGACCCAGATTGAAACTAGTCTTGAGCTGAAAATATCATAAATATCAACCATGGAATATTCTTTCCATCTGCGACTATGGCGTGTATTTGCAGTGAACCACTTTCAGAGCGCTCATACAATCATTGCTGCAAACGTCATACAGTGAAAATCACCCTGAAAATGTGGCGTCACCTCCGAGGTCTGTCTCTGCACATCAGTGCTTTTCATTTTTAGTACTTAAATTGGTAAAGAGGCCAAAATGGCAACTGGCTTTTCTTCCTCCTGTTTTCACATGTGTAGAATAAATAAAAGGTAGCCGAGTTGTAGCACTCTAAACGGAGTATGATTGCATATAATATCAGACTATGAGGAGACTACGCAAACATGTCTTAAAAGAACCCAACGAAGAGTCTCGAAGCGACGGCTCTGTTGGAGCCTATCTCGTGAGGCTTTCCAATTTGCATTTAATGTTGAGGCTTTCAGTTTGACTTTGAATATCACAGAACGACGAAGACTGTCCGACTGCGTCCATGCATAAATGGAGGATTACAATACGGAATATGATCTTTCCTCTGAACGAATGAAAAAGCTTGACAAGTGGCTCAATCGGTCACGAGCAGGCCTGTGTCATCCGAAGAATCGAGGACGTCCCCAGAAGGGTCCCGAGGCGTCCAAACAAATGATCACAGCAAAAAACAAAACAAAAACTACAGTAGTGGCCTACAGGAGGAACAAACTCCCTGTTTACCCTGATTTAGACGCACTGTTGGTTCAGTTCAGCATTTATAGTACCCATGGTCTCCCGTTCACGCAGTCCATATCCCAAAACGATGATGTTAATCTTTAAAACAACTGGCTATTATACAAAGGACGGCCTGCTTTTCTTGGAAATTTTCTACTATCAAAAAAAAAGTGTCTTTCTTATGCGACTACTCCACAACTAAATTTAGTTTCAAAGCAGGACGTGGCAGGGCAGCCTCTCGTTTTTTTTTTTTTTTTTAAATGGCTGACATCAAATGGGTCATGAAGTCTTCCATATTGCTTTCCGTAATATGATGTTGCAGTATAATTGCAGTACCAGTGTACACCAGTAAACTGAAGTTTGTCTTTTCTCCAGTAAGTCTTGACTTATGTTTTGCATATTCCACAAAAAGCTAGCGGGACAAAGTTAGATAGCACTTGTAGTATGGCGAGTGCATTATAAAAGACATTAACTTTACACAAGTGCCTTTTATGCACCAATTTAAGGAGAGAAAGAAAGCTTAATCGCTTGATTATAACTGTAGTGATTGGTGGCCTACTATCAGTAAATGAGGAGATATCACTGAATCGTATGATTCAGGTAAGAGTTCATATTGCTGCAGTCTCAGTAGGCGCCCTTGGCACGTAAATTTCTCTGAGTTTACAGTAATGAATTACACGTTGTGTGTGGTTTACCTAACACTGACTGATATAAATATGAAGTGTCTGAACTGACCCAAGCCTATGTTGACGTGGTACCCATTGAAATCAAATGGAGGAGGAGGATTGGATGTGAAAGACTGCAGTACTGGCGGACAGCTAAACAAAGCGTCTTCTTCATATTCAACCCCCCCCCCAAAAAAAGTTCTCTTTTGGCTCTTGTAGCCCTTGCGCACGCAAAAAGACTTTGGGCAAACTTTTTGCCCTTTTTCTTCATCCTTCATTCATCCGTCGTTTATTCTCTAGGGTGAGTCCATCATGGCCTCCAGCATCTCCAGGAAGAGTTTGTGCATAGGCACCCCGCCGCGGGTCTTGATGCTGTAGAAGGTGGTGAGGGCCCGGCCAGCGGTCTGCCTGAGGAGGGGCAGGGTGAGGAGGAGGCGTCCGGCACGCTGGGGGTCGTCAGGGCGTCGCTGGACCTCCATCTCCAGCAGAGCCTGATGCAGCAGGTCCCGTAACTTCTGCACGGCCTCCATGTCCTCGATGTACACCGAATCTGAAGAGAGGAGAAGAGGACGAGTGTTTAGACCATCATATCTAAATAAATCATTATGTCATTCTAGTGAGGGTGCTAATTAATTTATGTGAAAGCCTGCAAAAATTTGTGAATAAATCAAACATTTCTATCCCAAGTGTTCATGAGAACAAAATAGCCACTGACTTCCAGAGACACTAGTGCAAAATAGAAATAGTGACTACTATTGAAGCCACTTTTATTAAAAATAATAAAAAGGGTACCCACGGGTCCTTGAAATCCTTGAAAGTAAACATACATAGATACAGGTCCTTGAAAGTGCTTGAGTTTTCTGGAAAAAATTCCATATTATTCCCTCCAGTCCGCTAATGTGTTATTTCGCCAACAGTTTGTGTCCTATGCATACTAGCTTGCTTGATTTATGTAAGTTACGCGCATTTACACGTTACGTTAAGTGTGTCCCGGGTGAGGTACTTTGTGTTGTACGTTGCCATGACGTTCAAATGTGCACGAAACTACTACGATGATACCTCAATGTTTCACAGACACCGCATGAAACATGGCAAAATAGGCTGAAACCGCTGAAACGATGTAACCTTGCTCTCTCTTGAAATGTGTCCCCACATTAAGTCCTTGAATTTGAGGGTATTGGACCTGGAAAGACCTTGAAAGGTCCTTGAATTTGAAGTTAACCAAGGTGTGGGAACCCTGAATAAATTACATGTGACTTAATAGCGTGCAGACAAAACCCTCTGATGAAATTTGCTCACAGATGCTTTATCTGGAGTGATGCAATTATTAGCCAATAATTTTGGCATATCTAAATGACCAGAACAATATTTTTTTTTTTTTCAGAGCAAATTATTCAGTCATAGGAAATTAATTAATGTATCTAGTAATGTGATTCCATCAATTTATGCACAGACCTTCTAACTGAAATAAAACATTTCTCCACCTCAAGTGAGTGTTTAAATTTTGTATGTGCATTGGGGACATTTTTTGTATCTTGGTTTTTCCATCCAGCTATTTAATGCAAAATTTGCATAAAATTATGTCGATGTAAACCTGAAAGATCAAGTTTGGTGAATTGGAAAGTCGTGGAGACATTTGACCAATAGAGGACCTAAACATTACAGATTTAAATCAGGGCTGAATTCAAAGAACCATACCTCAGTTTACTGCATCCTTTCTGAATAAAAGTATGAATTTCTTTAAAAACAAACAAATATACTAACTCTTTTGAACGCTAGTGTATTTTTTGTGTGATTTATTATAACGAAGAGCTTGACATCATATTCGGTGTGTTGTGATGTTCGAAGAAATTCTGACTGCCCCAAGTCTAGCTTTATGAGGATTACTGAGAGCAGCAGTTACAAATGCAGGTATGGAACAACAATTCAATTAATCTGATACATATGAATCTTGTGCTAATTATTAACTGTTGTCACTTGTGCTAAATGTCACTGACCCATGGATAAGTCTGTTGGTGGGGGTTAATGTTTAGCGTGTACACACAGATCTGTGAGGCGTAAGGAAGAGGTCTTGGGTGTGTTCAAGATTCAAAGCATGCGACTCCCAGTATTTGCATAACAAATACAGATTCTGTGGGTGAAGCAGATACGAGGGTTGAATTTATTATTTACAGTAATCAAAAGTTTCATGGGTTCTTCCAGGCGGGGGAAGAATTCGTACAAGCAGACAGTGACAAGATAGGTACGTTTACGACACAAAACAGAATATGGTCTGGTCTTAATTACTGGGTGACTCAGTCAGGTCAGGCGGGTTTTGATCAGAGGGTAACCAGTCGGTCAGGGAACAAAAATAGAAGCGGAATGAATGAGTCATTAATAGGAAAATCTGGACAGGAAGCGCACCTGAGTTGGTGAGCGCGATGGCCTTGAGCATGACAAACTCCTCGCGGTCCAGCTGCAGGGCCCTGAAACGGCGTGCAAGCTGACTGATGGCAGCATTGAGTTCGGTCAGACCGGCCACACGAGACATCTCCTCATCCAGCACGAAGTCCTCGGCGAACACCACCTCGTCCTCGCAGCCGAGAGAGCGGTAAGCCACCCCCAACACCAACACCTCCAGCCACACCGACTGCAGCACGGACATCTGGTCAGCCAGTGACAGAGAGAGGAAGCCTGGATGAGGGAGGAAAAAGAGAGAGCTTGACAATACATGTCCATTGGTTCAAAAAATTTAATAAAAAATATGCTCAAAATGCACAAATAATCACTAAATGCACTAAATCAATGCAAAAGGATGGTCAAAAAGATCTGCCAGTCTATTATGTCAGTAATATTAATAAAAACTTTTTTAAATTACACGAAAAAGAGAAAACCACTTAACTGTTTACTGAATAATTATTTTCACTTAATTGAGAAAAGCTACACGACGTTTTAATTAATATTGTTATAATGTTTTTAATAGTATTGTTAATTTTTAACTCCTTTATTTTGACTTGGTATTGAAAGTGGCATTGAGATTCTGAGAAACTGCTTTTGAAATATGAATTCAATATAGTAATACGTCATGATGCGAAATTCCAGCACTGTTGGTAAATTCTGAAAAGCTTATGACAGATGTCAACACCTTTATGCAAACAAGTGGTGAAAAATGCCAACTTCTGAGGTAAAGTTGAACATTTCTCAGATTTTTGACACTGTAAATCCCATAATACCCTGTGCAAAGCCAGCTGCTCACCTCCTACAGAGACTAAGAAAGGCTTGCTCATCTCAGATCTAGTGGACACGCACAGTGAGAGATGTGTGGAGAGCGGGATGAGAGTTGTTGATGATGAGTACAGAGACACAGTGGACACTCACATTAGTGCTCTAAAATTGGAGGTCTTGAAAATAGCCAGAGACTGACTAAAGCACTTGAATTCGCTCCTTCCAAGACTGAGCTCGGACAGCAATTAGGAGAAAAGTCTTCCACATTCTGACTGTAGCTCTGACTCACCTGCTCCAGTTCCCTTCAATTATAATCTTTCTATAGGCACCTGTTCTCTGCAGAAAGGTGTGATTGATCAGCACTTCCCAGCAGTGCAGAAATGTGAGAAACATCAAATATCATTGATTAACAAGCTCCTACTGTTTTCTAGCTGGCATTGTCATAGCCTCTTGAAATGTTAGCCTGTTATTGGCACACAGACATTATTCACAGCAGCGCCATCTTTGATTTTTAAGTGCCATCTTTTAGCGAGGCTGTGAGGGATAGACATACATCTCTTCAGTGGGTTGTACTGTTATTTAATGTGTTTTTGGATTGTTCTGCTGATGAAACACTGCAAAAACATCTTTAAGAAGTTTCAGTAGACAAAAAAACTCCAGACAACATGAGCTGTGGAAAATTACAAGTGATATACAGCTTTACAGCAGATGCCATTGAAAACACAGTACAAGTCTATCCCTCACATCCTTGCTTTCATACCCGTCATGGCGCTGCTCTGAATAAGGTCTATTGGCATCTGGGCTGCGTTCAGCTCCGACAAAAAGTTGCAAAACGCTTTTAAACGGAAACAGTGGTGCATTGAACACCCTGTTCTGATGACGCAAGAGTTGCAACTACGGCAGCTGAGAAGGCCATTCTTTGTGTTCTTTTTGAAGAATTTTCAGAGCCTGATGAAGTCGGTATAAATCTGTGTTTAATACTGCAAAATACACAGTCACTGTCCTTGCAGTCCAGAATAAAAGAGAACATCCCAATCGAGTGAAGGGATTTGTGGAAAATGTGGTTCCTAATTATTGTGATCAACATTTGCCTCGCATTTCAGGATGAAAAGACAAACATTTCAGGTGAAGGATAATCCACTACTTAGCCTACCTCCGAGACTGTGTTATTATCTATATGACGTATTATTTTTATTGCGAGTATTAGACTTATCATTATTGCTGATATGCTATATTTTTACTATAAAACTCTTACGATAAACATGTCTTCGAATATCTTAAATTGTTGCGTATACCGAGCTGCAACGAACACATTCGTAAACGACTTTACTTGGACCCATTGTGCGAGCTGTCTCGTTAATACCGCGTGGTTTATATACATGTTGCTGCTGATTGGGCTGACATTTTTGACACACCCTCCAAACAAGAGAAAACGTATCTCGAACCCCGTTGCAAAACTCTGGTTTGAGCTTGAACGTGCCCCTGATCTGCTCTTCTTCCAAACGCCAAGGTCCGGTTTCACAGACAGGTCTTAGATTAAGCCAGGATTAGGCCTTAGTTCAATTTGGACATTAAAGTGCCTTTTATAAATGTGCCTTGAAAAAAAAACATTACTGGTTTGCATCTTGAGACAAAACAAAGATTTGTCAGTTAAGTTGCTTTCAGTTAAAACAGCTCAAACATGCATTTTAGTCTTGGACTAAGCTTAAGCCTTGTCTATGAAACCGGGGGCAAGTATATTAGTGGTATTTGGTTACTAAGTAACACTTTTCCAAGTAAAAAGCATCAGTATAACTAGATCAAGATCAAGAAGAACAAGAATTTGCATGAGTAAACATGATGAGTAACTCTTTTTTTTTTCCACAGAGCAAAAGAGGATATTTCAAAAGAGGATGTCTGCTACTCTCGGCAGATTGCAGGGGACCTTTGCTGCAAAAATTAGTGCCATTATACTACTTAATTCTAGTGGAAAAAATTAGCCCTTCATAAGATCTGGTCCATATTGCTAATTATTCAGTCAATAGCCACTGTCTGACCAATGTAAAACCACTGTTCATTATGTTTTCATTATCAGTTCACAGTGCATGCCATTTATCTCAAATAGATTAAGCCATAATAATAGACCACCATGAAAAAACAGCAGGAATTAAGACTAATTAATAAACCAACACCAGACTAACAAAGCAGAATATGCAAATATATATACATATATATAAAAAAAGTTAACAATACTAGTTTTGATGCCACTAAACTGGTAAACTTTGGCAGGGGATTTTCCATCCTTTTAACCTTATCCAAATCCATATTAACCCTAAAATACTATGTTTCCAGGCAAATTGATATAAAACCATTTAAGCCCTTAGTCAATAAATCAAAGAAGAGCTTACCAGATCCAGAAAGTACATTCCAGTTTCGTGTGCAATATGAATCAGGCAGTGAATCATGTTGGCAAAGGTCATGGAAGGCATAACTATGTGGTAGTTTTACTTTTGGCTTAATTTAAGTAACAGGAGAGTGAGAAACTTGTAGCTCGACACCAGAACAGTCTCCTTGCCAACCATCTCGCAGTTCCTCTCCTTGCACTCACTTACCAGGAATGTGCTTGGCCCAGCCGATGATAACAACTAGTTCCCGGTCGGCCAGATCACAGAGAGTGGTGAGCGTGCGCTGGGCCGTGTCGGGCTGCAAGGGGTCTGGCATAGCAAACAGCTTTTCTGGCTCCGCCACCAGCAGATGAGACACAATGATGCTGGATGAACCTGAGAGAAACAAACTAAACATTACTCAGCTAAATAATCAAGTCAAGCCAAAGTTTATCTATCAAATGTACAAAATTATATAATTGCGAGCAATGTTTTCAAAAATAAAATGACTTCGTTTTAATAAAATAAAATAGTTATTAAAAACATTTAAAATAATTAAATTAACAAATAATATTTTATTACCCTTCTCTCCCTCTTTTCTTAAAGGTATCGGTGCACTCTGGTACGTGGCATTCTCCACCTCTGGGCGTCTCTTGTACTTCTGCCGTCCTCCTCTGACTCTGTCCAGGCGGACTCCTACACCGACGCACACACCAAACACAGAAAGAGGATTAGGGCATTGGCACTGCCTGTGGGTCACACCGTACACTATGAGGTACTTAGGTATCGTGAGAGAGAGGACTGGTTGTGCTGGCCAGGTGCCACCTCACCTTCTTTGAGCATGCCTACTTTGAGGCACTTGGTGAAGCGACATGCCTGACAGGCCTTCCTGCGGCGCTTGGTGATCTCACATTCATTAGAGGCGGGACAACTGTACTCAATATTGCCTGTTGGATGGAGGTGAAGACGTTACACTAGAGTTCACAGCAGTGTTTCCTATAGAATTATGTTTTTGTAGCGAGAAGCCACTTGCTCTTAATAAAAAAATATTAGATATTTATAAACGATAAATATCATTCAATAATACAATTATTATTTAAAATATAGTTTTTACATTTATTTAAATATCTAAATGTCATATGAACAACCAGTCAGTAATGATACTTTCAAAAACAGCTATTGCTTAATTTGAGTCAGACATGACTAAAGGGGAGCAGGAAACACTGATTCAGACCACTAGCGGGCTTGGCTTACTTACAAGTTATCTGTAACGACAAGTGAATCTGTAACACAGTATGACATGCTCACCCTGTATGGTTCTTTTGAAGAAAGCCTTACAGGCTTCACATGAAGCCACTCCGTAGTGGTAGCCAGACGCCACATCTCCACACACCAGGCACAGCCTTTTGGGAAGCGTGCTTAGTGCATACTTGCAGCGGCCTCCCCCGCTGCCGGTGGAGCCCTCCTCGGCTCCATCTGCACCCTCCTCCTTAAAATGGCAACGTAGAGCGGGGGTGTAAAGGGGCGGGGAGTAGCGGCCAGCGCCTTCTCCTCTGGAACCCCCTCCTGCACTCTGAGAGGAGTCTGAGGACGCTCCTCCCGGGCTGGTCCTCCCGCCGCCGCCTACTCCTCCTCCTCCTCCTCCGCCTCCTCCTCCCTCAGGACTGCTGGGTTCAGCCTTTATGTACAGGTCGGAGCGTCGCTCTCTGGAAGACATGATACCTGAGGAGAAATATGGGAGACAATGACGGACCTTTTTAGTTTTAACTTCATCATCATCGTCTTGATGAGGTCAAGAAAGAATGCTATTTTTCCCAAATATCAGAACGCGTGCAAATGTGATACTGATTTTATACAACAGTTCAAGTTAATATTAAGTGAGTTACATTTTAGACAATATTATCTGTTTTTGCGGTTGTATAGTAGCCTAACATTTCATTCCCCCCCCCCATCATTTCAAACTTATATATTAAAAATTTGAATTTGATATCTAAAAAAAAATTGTTATAGCAGTATTTACATAATTGTAACAGCCCTATAGTCTTATTCTAATTTTTTGATTGCACTCAAATTTGACAACATGACATTTGATAAGGTTAGCATAAAAAAATGCCTTATAAAAAGTACAAAAGCCACCGGAAATTGTTTTAAGTGGGCAAATAAAACCTTAATGGAAAAGTTAATTACTGTTACTGAGAACAACCACCTCCCCTTAATAGGAGAAAGTACGCCCCATATTAAATCTGTGAAGACTACAGCTAAAAACTAACTCAATCCAAGACTGTGCTGTTGTCAGCCTCTGGGAATCTTGTCAGGTCATTAATGCACACAATCAGACTGTCTTAAGTGAATGTAAACAGACAGGACAAAAAAAATGTCCTGTGTCTAAATATTGAATATGTGCAGTAGACCTTACAGTGTAAATGCAGCAAGTCTAATTTAAAAGAAGAATTTGTAAAGAAGCAATAAATGGCAAACAGATGAGGAGGACTACTGTTTATTTTTCAGTAATCCTTGCTCTTTTCTTTTTGTTAACACGCAGGTGCATGCTGAGCAAGCAAACAGCATTCGAGCCCAGAGACGAACAAGCACCTATATGTCCTCACTCTCAAGCAGTGTTATGTTGGGAAGACTCTGAACAGTTTTTGAACTGTAGTACTGCACAAATCTGTCCATAATCCCAGTGCCATGGCCTCAGTCCACACCAGATTAGGGTCATTAATCCAGGAGAGAGAACCAAACGTCTAATTATACCTCCACAAAAGATGCCCTACAGACTCTTAACCACTCCACGGTACCCACAGTTCATAAACCCCCCTCGGGGATAAACTGACCTATGATGCCATTTCTTAAATTTGCTGATCTTGCCATTTTATGCGAAAAAATGTATGCAACAAAGAAAAAAGGTCTATCACAATCGCACATAAAAAAATTACCCAAGATGCGTAACGACTGCCAAGTAGGGAACACAACCAGCAATGATTTATGCTCCTTATGATTACTGGAGCAATACTGGGGTTGTGGACTTTCGGATTGAGCAGCTAGTCACACATTTTCTGAAATATATATATATAGGTTAATGCACATATACGGACTCACATCATGATCATAGACTCTCTGCCACTCGGATTATGGTCAAAAACTACAATTCCACCTTTTTGTCCTCAGCGGATATCACACAGACACTATTCCCCTTTCACCTGGTTGGATGTGATGTGTTGCAACTTTGGCAAGTGTGCAGAATGTAACTGTGCCCCACTGCCTCCAAGTCCACTGTACTTTCTGCCAAACATGTTCATTCTGCCTCTGCCACACTTACATTAACCTGAACTCTGAATTTAACCTATACCAACAGAATGGTATTTATATGATGAATGTGTGTGAAGGAAATCAACAGTAACAGTAATGTGGTTACATCATGTCACTTGGTCTCATTCTTTAGCTTTGCCTTGTTCATTGAGCACTTTACTGAACACAATCACGTGGCTACAGTGAGGACACGCGCCGCTTCACAGGAGGTAAATGATCCAATGAGGACAAGCTGAGATCTCTAAATCCCTCATCAAACTGAACGAACCGGATATGGAGAAACGTTCCGGTTCAAACACATGAAACTGTTAAATGACAGACTACAAAGGAAAAGGGGCAAACGAATCATGTGGTGCCAACCTCCATCATCATCACGCACGGGCGTTTCTCCCGCAGAAGTTCACGCAAATGTGTCACACCTCACCGATGTGCGATTTCCGATGCGGCTCATTACATAGAAAAGGTGGACTTCAAAAGGTGAGAAATTTGATGAGGTGATGATAAGTCCAAGTGAGTCGGTTCTTTCGACCAGTTCATTTCAAAGAACCGCTTCAAAACGATTTAGCGCTCTTTTGCGTCATCGCGTTATTACGTAATCACGTGGTCCCTGTCATCACGGCGTGGCATACTTCATGCTCCAGAAAAGCAACATGAACGTAGAAACATATTACGTTTTATTAATAAGACAGCTTATCATAATTGATATGCCCCAGAACAGTTTGTTGCAGCAACACGTGAAAATAAAGTCTCCTGGAACCTTCTTTCATTTACATTAAACGATGGGCTACTATTCATTTATTCCTCTCGGCTGAGTTTACGTACGTTTTAATGCTCTTTATTAAAACCAAATCTTGCTTGTTGATATAACTATTTTACAAACAACTCGTAAATATATTTCCAGTACGTTTTAAAGCAACTTACTTTTCGACCCATAAGTCAAATCTTATCATCAAATCACTCGGTTTTGCTCATAACGAATCGGACATGGCAGTTATCAGTTCAATGATTCGGAGTTGTTTAACGTTACTCAAGAACTGCTCGGACCGAGATCACTAAAATGATGACTAAATAATAACAATTCATTCAAAGCAAATATTCGGTGCTCTGTTTTTGCAACTTTATCAACCGAATCAAACGTTTCCTATAGGTCTGGTCTGTAAAGCTTACAAATTCTAAATACATCCGGATTTATGCTCGTTTGAATTCTTGTTCCCTCTTAAGAATGTTTAAAAGTCCAGTTCTGTGTTGCTCTCATAAGAATCAGCCAAATGGTTCTCTAGCTTAGCTTTCGCTAACTTACCTAACGTTACTCATTCAAGATCAAGATGCGTCCCACCTCCTCCAAACGTCTCTACCGGAGAACATGTACCCCAAAATAGCTATGCATTGACTCACACAAATAAATGTTTTCCCTTAAACATGCCTGAATAAGCGTAGTTTAGTTAGCAATGAGCATCTTTGAACTTCACTTTCCCCCTGACAAACGTGTAATGAGTCATTGGCTGCCCTCAGGAGGAAGGAGGAGAGTTGCTCATATGCAGCCACACACACACATTATGTACAAAATATATTAATTTCAGATAATCACGCAATAATGACTGATAAAAAAAATGTAATAACATTGCCGACAGGTTATTGTTTTCCTTCAGCTCAAGCCAGATATGTTCATGTTTGATGTAATGAGAGACAGAAAAGGGTAAGGAAAAAAATCAGCGACTCAAAATACAGGTCTGAACTAAAACAAACATCTAGGATTATACATCTTACTGCAGCTATTCCCAGCTGAATCCCAATTTTTTAATTACTTAAAAATAAACTTTATATTTTAAAATTACATACATGCTTTAAATAGGATATAATATGAACATTTAAATAATCAGAGTATGAATAAAAATAAGAGAAAAAGCTTTTTAGAGAACAATTAGCTTACCTTTTGCTCAAAAGCCAAAGGTCTTTAGTCTTGTTGCGTATGCTGAAAATCTTCTCACTTTATTTTGGAGTCAGAAGACTGCAGGTCAGTTCAAACTGGGTATCAGGAACCCTGGCAAGAACAGAGAAAGTTAGTGATACATCAACACAATAAATATTAGACTGAATATGCATGACAGATCTGTGCATTACAAAACAAGGCCTCATAAAATGTATTGCTTCAGCAGAGGCACATATTGCTCAATTGGCTAAATAATAAATAAAACCGAAACTACCATTAGTCTGAACCACATCTTCTTCTCGAAACGAAACCTCGCTAAATTAAACCTCCCATAAAAGCACTGCAGATATCTAACAAAAATGCCAGATTTAATCCGAGACAACATTAGCTGTAAATGTGCTCTCAGCAGCATTAGGTCTTGCATTGTTTTTTCCTTTTGAAAATGAGTCAGTCCTGGTCAATGTCAAACAAACCTCTAGTAGGACTGTATAAGAGCCTGATTTGTACCCCATATTAATCTGTGTTTATTACACCGTATCCATGTTTTACCCCTCGCCACCTTCACCATTAGGCACAAAATGCTGACTGAGGGAGAAACCATTTCTTTGTCTTTCTCCTATGCAACCATTCTCTGGTCTTGCTCACTGTCATTCACTCAATCTCGGCACGCATTCGGACTCTTGGATACTCTCATATGATTGCTGCACACAACATTCCCCCTCCCCCCTCCACTCTCTGACACATTCCAAAGGTCAAAGTCACTGGAGGGGTTTGAAGGACAGGCACAGTAACTCCAAAAGGGCTCTGTGTGACAGCAAACACAATGTGCTTCACGGCTGAGAGACAATTCTTATAAAAGAGATATGGGTAATTGCAGGGTTAATTAACTAAAACTAAAACCATAAAAAACATTTTCATTACTTGATATAAAATAAATTTTAAATGATTATTATTTTTTTAAATATATATATTTTCAGATATTAAATGTGCATTGATAAAACTATGAGCAGGTAAAGTTGTCTTACAGAAAACTGAGCCCAAAATGTATTCATAGACTTTTTTTACATTATATTTAGAGACAACCAACACAGTTTGTGGCCTCCGAATATACTCCACTAATACATTTTATCTACTAACTAACAGCATTAATTAATTATGTTTTAAATTAACTGAATGTCTTTGTCACATTTTAAAAGTACAAAAGTGAAGTTGTTTTAGACTTCAATGCTGCTGTTGGCATGGACTGTAACATTAGTTAAAGATTTCTACTTGTGTTTTTTTTCTATCATTTAAGGTTACTGATTTATTTTTTGAGGTACACTAGTTAAGAACAGCTCTACTTTTCAGAATTAAAACTATTCTTACACTAGTCACAGTAGTCAGTAATAGGGCTGAATGATACTGGAAAAAAACTGACATCGCGATATTTTGTTTTTCTGCCATATATATTGCGATATGAAACCGTTTCACCAGATGAATAGCTCTATTTGGAAAGAATGATTGGAATGATTTTGTAGGGGAGTGAATCTGCTTATAAAATAATAAACAAATTACAAGCATAGATAAATACAATAATACAAAGATACAAATGAAATAAACAGTGCTTTAGCCTATGTTTTTCAGGCAAGTCTAACAGTATCCAGGTACAGAAATTGAATAATCAAGTGTAAAAATTTAACACTGTATAAATTTAATATAATTAATCTTTGTTAAAGCAACAAAGTTATTGCGGTATCAATGCTAAAATGATATATCATGAAGCCCTAGTAATAGTTGTCAGGTGGTGCTGTGTGTAAAATTAAAGCATAATAGCAGTGATCAACTGATTTCCAAAGTAAAGTTTACTATGTAAATCTAATTCTCAGCAGAGAAATTAGAGATAAGTACTGTGTTAGTCTTTGAACTTCGACTACAGTATGCATACATGCAACTGCAGAGCAAAGACTGTCAGAGCAGACCTCAAAAGGTGACCTTGTTCAGTGAGCCTTGACCATTGAAGGGTTGATTGCTAAACTGGATTACAACTTCTTAAGAGCAGAGATTCCCAGTCACATCCAAGAGGGGCCTAGTGGTCAACCGGAACATCAAAGACAGTTTCTATAAAGTATCCATACACTACCATTAGATTTTAATCACATAAGTAACCCATACAGTAGACTTATATGTAAATGTTAAAAAAGGTTTAAAAAATTGCCTCAGGCAAAAACTTTAGTTGTGTTTAGTTTAGTTTTTTGTTGAGCTGATTATATGGCAGTCATCTTGGACTTAAGCCCTGCAACGTTCGTTTTTTACGTGTGTGCTATTGTATGCATATAGTGCACAAGACACAAATTTCGTCATCAGCATGGTACGTGCGTCTTTTACACACGAGGCCTGACTTTTCTAAACTTGTATACTCTGCTCACAGTTCACATGCGCCGTGAGAGAGGTTCAGAGATACCACAACTCTAGTTTAAGCTGTCTAGTATTGAATTTCTCATAACTTTCGGAGAGAAAAAGCACAGACACTGGACAAGGATGAAACTTGCTAGCGCGTATGTGTCCACCACCTGTGTTCACGCACACTATCAAATGGGAGTATACTTTTAAAGGCAATGCTGTGCCGAAGTGCCGTAAAAAACAACAACAAAAAAACAAGTAAAGTTTGTGCTTTATACTGATAACTAGAGGCAAGATGCAGAATCACAGAGATTTTAGTTACTAAAAATGTGCTATTTGCAGAATCAACCCTTATTCATTTATTCCAAAAATGTTCAATAACAAGGATGTTACAGACTCGGCTGGTCACATTACGTGATCTCAACATGTCTGCCCCCAAATGGCTCCATATAAAACAAATCAGCTTTTATCAACATTAATCGGAAGTTGCGATAATCTTTTCTTCTCTATTGTGACATATATCTAAATTAAATGGCTTCATGAACAAGAAAAAATGGAGGACGGGACTTGATTTTGTCCATCTGGAATTGATTGGATCGTTTGCTGTTGCTGTGATCTCATTTGAGTGGCAGGTTTGCCCCTCCCTCGTGCCAGTAAACACGTCATCAGAGGAGAGACGCCAGTGCAAGAGGGAGGGGAAGTTATTTGAGTAAAGATTACGAGGGCACATGAATTTAAAAATAATAATAATGATGATGAGCATGGTTAAATCATTTTTAATAAACACTGCAACATTTCCATATAAAATAGGAATGGTCCATATTGATTTCATGGTGACTTTCATCTCCTGTCAGAGGACATCATTTTAAACTGAGTTTAAACTTTAGAAATTATAAACTATTTCTTTGAGTGTAAAACTTTTTAATGTGGGAAACGATTAAGTAAGCCCGTGAAGCGTAAATACGTACAGCTTTTGATTAGCCTACATTTGATAAACATAACCACTGCTACCAAGTCTGAGTGCCCACAGACTTTTAAAAGCCAAATAAAATTACTACGTTCTTGTACCAATTGCATTACGTCAGTGACGACGCGTACAGGAATATAAGCAGATCTGTCGCTTCAGGTAGTTTGTTTCCAGAAATGCTGGACCGGTAATGCGACATGCCTCGAGTACTAGAGTCCGAGGTAAAAATCTCACGCGCTGACACAATGCATGAGCCAGGGGACAACTCGATCAAGGTCAGCGTGCTGCAAAGTGTTACTGCGGACTTTCCCCCCCTTTTTATCGCAGTAAGAAGCGCATAATGCAAATTTATATGCAACGATTAAGCAACAATCTGCGAATTCAAATGTTAAGCACTAAATCAAATATGTTAAGACATGTTCTCGTGCCGTTAGTAGTCGTACAAACAGCAAACTATCAGAACACACTGACCTATTTACAGTGTAAAGTTTTTACTGCTGAGCGTAACATGGAAATATCGGTAGCGACAGTTGCCAGTGATGGTCTGTATGGCGACAGTATCATGATTATCTGACAGGTTCACAACAAGCGCATTAGCATTAAACGCACAAAATAAAGGATACTGCGTTGCTGGGTGCCGGTTGGATGAATACTTACCAGTAATTCAGAGAACATTGCTGGTGCCTCGAAAACAACCAAGGAAACCAGTGAGCAAAACAGTAAATCCTACAAAGGACTATCACATAAATTACAACACCGTGTCTTGTCCTAAACTGGGATTTAAAGAGCAGATACTCTGCCTATTTGCTGAGGTGGGCTACCTTACTTAGCAATTCTGGTGCTGTACTACGTACGATACGGTAGGCTATATGTGACGTAAAATCAATGCAACTACTCGATAATTTGAATGAATGGCGGCGCGAGTGCAGTCACTTGAGAAAGCGCGTATGTTTAATCCATGTTTGATTCGCTCTTCACAGGACTAGTTCCTCATATTGCTGTTTCGGTTGTCACTGGAAGCCTGAATCCTGTCTTCCGCTAATACAGCTGAGATCCCGGTTACGTATATCCTCGTTGTTTCTCCTCCCTCTCTGCTCTTGCGTCTGCTGTTTCTCCGTTACGTCCACTCCCGCTTCCAATCACGCGTCCTCGCGCCTCCGTCACGAGCGTCAGCAGCAGCGCTTTAAACAATGAAGAGAGGTTGACCTACTGTATGTCTGACTCACGAGTTTACACACTTTTGGTCTATTATCCGAAGCAATTATTCGGATTTCTTACATCCCGGGCTATTTTGGTAACTGACTGAAGGGTAAATGAAACAAAGCTCGGTGCAAACAGAGGCCATTTAATAACTGCCATGATTCGTGACTATTAATAATTCGGCCTTCCCACGGGGTTCGTCGAAGCTGAGAATAAAACATTGGATCTCGTCCCAAACTATAAAGTTCGGCTGCTGATCTAATTGTACTAATGCTTATCCATTTCGCTGTTTAATTATTTATGAAGGGACCTTAAAACATGTGACACCTTTTTCAAGGATAATTGCGATTTAATGTCAACCGAATAATACAACCTTTATAAACAGAACCCAGTTGAATAGTCTTTCACGTGCACGCGCAGTGTATTATTATTTATTTATTTTTTATGGAAAATCATAGTTAATGATAAATTGAAAGAATTCTACACTAAACCACGTGGTTAGCGGAAGTTATAGCCTATGTGGATGGAAAATTATATTTATGGGACAATACATGTATTTTTACTGTAAATAGGCCCACAGTAAAATAATAAATAGGTAGGCTATAATTTAGGCTATCACCTTATGTTTCTTATTTTGTTATCTGTTATGTACACATGCTGCTTTAGCCTATGTCACATTTTATGTTGTTTAGTTCATGTTTTTACGGCATAATTTCAGTGTCATGTAGGCTACTTCTGAAGTGTTTTTGTGAGTCAGTGTACGTTTAAATGTCATCATGTAGCCTTTTGTTTTACTATTTAGAAGTGCTCAGGTTGTATTAGGCTATATCAGTTGTAGTAATGCGACAGAATGCGTTTGTCCCATTCAACTCAAAAGGCAGAGCTGTAAATCAAACAACGCTTTAGATGGCATGGAAAATGTCAGTCCGCTCGGTCTTGTGACACTGACCCAACTCACTGCTCTAGGCCTCCCATAAAGTCAGCTGGTTCCTACTAGAGTTATGGGCTGTGGGCCAGCAGCGCAGAGTTCACAGTGACTGCGGAGAGAGAGAAGGAGAGAAAGAAGGAGCGACTACAATCCGCGTAACCTGATCACTGAGAGCGTCGCGCCTCAAAGCCGCGCAATGCTGTTGTAACGGAAAAGAGTCTCGTGTTAAGGAAATGATTAGGCTACAGTGGTCTATTTTAGGAATGCACCTCACACAGCACGACTGAAAAACTGTCCGTTTTGTAAAACTAATTGAAATGAGACGGTATAATAGACTATTAAGAACACTAACAAGAACAAAATACATGCATGTGATGTGTGGTGTAGCCTATTTGTATGGAAGCAACGGCGTGCTGCATAAAAAACGATTAAAAAAGCAAACAGGAAGCGCTAGTGTTCCTGTTGTCATTGAGAACGTACACGCGACCTTGAATTGAAGGTCATTCCCCGACGCAGCCTACGCTGCATTTCAGCCGAGCTGCGCGCGCGCTGGCGCATTCTGCTCCTGTCTGAGTGAAGCTCTTCACACGGAGGAGCTCCTTTACCGCACGATTCCTCACATGCCCTCATTTGAACGGTCCTGTCACCGTTTAGATGGTTTACAACTTTTACGGAGTGTCATGAGATCTTTCCCGACAGAGGCTTTTGTGTAAATTTTGTTTATTGCTCTGCCACAAAAGGTCACACCTCGGTGCTCTGGAATGCTGACAGAGGTCATGACCCCAGAAACAGGTGTGAGCAACTACACACATATAAGAGCCTCAAAAAGACAACAGCTGATACATACTCATACAGCCGGTTATTTTAAACATGATAGGAACTTTTGGTGAGATATTTAATAAACGACCCTTTGTAGTTTTAGTCTAGGCTATATGGTAAAAGGGGTAGCCTATATAGGTCTATGTCATAAAAGTATGATATCATTCCTAATATTGGCTAACTGTATGATGGCTCAAGTATACTAGTATATTCTGTTTTTGATTGCTTACCCATTTCGATTTAAATGCAACACAAAACATTCTTCATATTTATTTATTTTGTATAGATTAGAGTGCTTTATAATGAATGAACCCCTCAAAAGAAGCGAATGGTGTAATTGCATCACCGTGCAAGCAGGCAGACGCACCGCAGCACCATCTAGCGGTGATGTGATTATTCAGCAGATAAGTGGATTGTGCCAGTCTGCCGACTAGTGACGTCTATGTACAGAGTGTCCTCGCGCACAAGGTCATATGTTTCCGTGCACGAAAGTTGAGACATCCGAGCATGTGGCCCAGTTTAAGCTCCTGTAGTGTAGCAACAAAAGAGATAACAGTGTTCAGTGATGCCAAGATAATCAGCGAGAAATAAAAATGCAAAGAATAACGCAATAAGGAGTGACAACGCGTGGTATTAGTTTGTCAAAATAATTTTGTAATGTTCATTGTGCAATGTAAGGTGATTGAATTATTTAGGATGCCAGAATAAACAGAGCAAAAACTAAATTTCACATGAAAGCTGTCTGTGTGTATTCTCCCTCTGCCAGATCACCTTAATCACCACATTCATAGAAATTAAAGTCACCATGAAATCAAGAAATAAATCCATTTTAATGGAATATTGCAGTATCTATTATAAATGATTTATCCATGCTCATCATTTTTTAAATTCATGTGCCCTTGTAATCTTTAATCAAAATATATTCTCCCTCCCTCTTGCAGAGACATCTCTTCTCTAATGATGTGTTTACTGGCGTGAGGGCGGGACAACCTGTCACTAATCATGAGATCGACCAATAGCGATCCAACGATCCAATCAATTCTCAATGGACAAAATCAAGTCTTGCCTTACATTTTTTTCCTTTTCATTTTTTGTTGTTGTTTCACTCAGATATACATCACAATAAGGATGTAAAGACTATTCCAACTTCTGTTTTATGTCGACTTTAAATGACAGACTTGGACATTTCCTACATTTGTCTGTTTGTTTCTGAGGGTTCAGGAGAGGGACTGATGAGTTCAGTGAAGTTCTGTCTACAAAAGAAGAATGCACAGAATTAAAAAAATAAAAATAAATTCAGAACTACAATTAATGTGATTACAGTGAATGGGGATCCTGTCCGAATTAACCGAAAAGATCTGAGTGCAATTTGCTGTGAAGTCTTATTTGAGCACTTCACAGGGTTTTAAGGTAAGCTTTCAGCACAGGATTATGGCAACCTCGCCCACTGAGTCGGATTACATTTGTTTCCTTCACAGTTGCTCAAGATGTTTCAGCTGTATTCATAATGCAAGTTTTTGTTTTTGAATTACAGGGTAATTTTATGTTCTGACCGTATATGATGTATGTTTCATGCACAAAAGCGGTGTGTATTCGCATTTCAGAGGCTTTGTTAAAGTTAGCGATAATAATACATAAGCAAAATAAGCCTATTTTTTCCAGCTGAATGAAAATGCATTACAAAACAATATATCTACATGATCGTTTGAAATATAATCTTTTATGCAGTAACACAAACAAATGGTGTAAATGGTAGTGTGCAAGCTTAGTATTCTTTTCAGTAAATCTGGCTGTATGATTTTAGCCGAATATATTCTGCATATGGGGTTTGAAACAAGGCACCGGGGGTGGGTGAGATCCGCCCCGAGTACCTCAAGTCTCTGGATGTTGTGAGGCTGTCTTGGCTGACACGCCTCTGCAACATCGCGTGGCGGTCGGGGACAGTGCCTTTGGACTGGCAGACCGGGGTGGTGGTCCCTCTTTTTTAGAAGGGGGACCGGAGGGTGTGCTCCAACTATAGGGGGATCACACTTCTCAGCCTCCCCGGGAAAGTCTATGCCAGGGTACTGGAGAGGAGAACACGGCCGATAGTAGAACCTCGGATTCAGGAGGAACAGTGTGGTTTTCGTCCCAGTCGTGGAACACTGGACCAGCTCTATACCCTCTACAGGGTGCTGGAGGGTTCATGGGAGTTTGCCAAACCAATCCACATGTGCTTTGTGGATTTGGAGAAGGCATTCGACTGTGTCCCTCGTGGCATCTTGTGAAGGGTGCTCTGGGAGTATGGGGTCCGGGGCCCTTTGCTAAGGGCTATCCAGTCCCTGTACGACCAGAGCAGGAGCTTGGTTCGCATTGCCGGCAGTAAGTCAGACTTGTTCCCGGTGCATGTTGGACTCCGGCAGGGCTGCCCTTTGTCGCCGGTTCTGTTCATAATTTTTATGGACAGAATTTCTAGGCGCAGCCAGGGGCCGGAGGGTGTCAGGTTTGGGGACCACGCGATTTCATCTCTGCTCTTTGCGGATGATGTTGTCGTGCTGGCCCCATCAGACCAGGACCTTCAGCATGCACTGGGACGGTTTGCAGCCGAGTGTGAAGCGGCTGGAATGAGAATCAGCCCCTCCAAATCCAAGGCCATGGTTCTCAGTCGGAAAAGGGTGGTTTGCCCGCTTCAGGTTGGTGGAGAGTGAGGGAAGGATGGAACCGGAGATTGACAGACGGATCGGTGCAGCTTCTGCAGTAATGCGGTCGATGTACCGGTCTGTCGTGGTGAAGAAGGAGCTGAGCCGCAAGGCGAAGCTCTCGATTTACCGGTCAATCTACGTTCCTACTCTCACCTATGGTCATGAGCTGTGGGTCATGACCGAAAGGACAAGATCCCGGATACAGGCGGCCGAAATGAGCTTTCTCCACAGGGTGGCTGGGCGATCCCTTAGAGATAGGGTGAGGAGCTCGGTCACTCGGGAGGAGCTCAGAGTAGAGCCGCTGCTCCTCCACATCGAGAGGGGCCAGTTGAGGGTGCTCGGGCATCTTTTCCGGATGCCTCCTGGACGCCTTCCCGGGAAGGTGTTCCGGGCATGTCCCACCGGGAGGAGACCCCGGGGAAGACCTAGGACACGCTGGAGGGACTATGTCTCCCGGCTGGCCTGGGAATGCCTCGGTGTCCCCCCGGAAGAGCTGGAGGAAGTGTCTAGGGAGAGGGAAGTCTGGGCATCCCTGCTTAGACTGCTGCCCCACGACCCGGCCCCGAATAAGCGGAAGAAGATGGATGGATGGATGGATGGATGGATGGGTTTGAAACATTCTGTGTAGATTTGTTAGCATTTATATGGAAAAGTGAGTGTCTTCCCTATGTAAATAAAGTATTTATCAATAAAGTAAATAAAATATTATTTAAACTTTATTATAAAACTCTCTTATGATCACCAAGGCTGCATTTCTTTGTCCAAATTACAGTAAAAATACTGTATTATCAAAATACAGTAAATAAATATTATGAAATATCATTACAATGTAAAATAAAAGTTTTCTATTTGAATATATTTTAAATTGTAATTTATTCCTGTGATGGCAAAGCTGAATTTTCAGCATCATTACTCCAGTCTTCAGTGTCACATGATCCTTCAGAAATCATTCTAATATGCTGATTTGCTTTGAATAACTATGTATATAGTGTACATAAAATGAACTTTTAGCTCATATTTAGACTGTTTTAATTTAATACAGCAATATGACCGTCTGAAAGACTGTTGTCACCAAGAATGCAAGATTGCAGAGGCCTAAAGTTGCTATTTTAGTCTAAATCTGAAACAAACAAATATAATCTTATTTGTAATGGGCGAGGCTGATGTAACCTCATGCTAAAAGCTTTTCAGATCTTTTCAAGTGATCTGTGTTGATTTTAACCTTAACCCCAATGCTGGACACTCCCAGATGTCTTCTATAAAGTTCCTGCTCAGCTCCATCACAGTTCCCCTCTATTAGAAATCCTTTTTGAGACACATCGAGGAAAAATGGACTGTATATTGCTTTTCTCCATCTCAGCTGTGCTGCTAAATCTCTCTCAAGCTTTTCCTGCTACGGTACGAGCTACACCTTTCAGTTTTGAGCATCTTACTCACTCACTCACTCACTCACTCTATCTTCTCTTTTCACAGATGCTGCCCACTGGTCAAGGTGACTTCGACCCTCTTGCGTTCTTGTGACCCACAGAATTGCACATTTTGTTTGTCTCTCTTGTCAGACACAGAGAGATTTATGCGACTCTGTTAATGAGCTGATGATCTGAATCAGTAGTGTTAACTAATGGCAAATACAACATATGCAATACTTTGGATCCCAAATACCAAGGACCACTGATTTAGATCAATATATTACAAAAATATTCAAAAGTATAGTTTAATTTTGTCATTCTTTGTTCAGATATCCAGTCTGAGAAGCACAACGATATGGATATTTCCTCAAGAATTCTGGAGGCAAACAAAGGTGATTGTTATTTACTACTTTATTTTGACAATATATCTCAGAACTGAATCAACACTGACCTGGCTTTGCATAATTGAATAATTTTCCTGATTGAATCAATGAATCATTTCCATTATATAATGATTCATTTAAAAGAACTTTATCATTTTGACTATATGTTAATATTAATTAAAATGTTAACTATAAGCTACATATTTTCATGTCATTTTTACAGTTAAAATACATGTATGTCTTTTAAAATATAATAAATCATTACATCATTTTCTCTTTGAGAGTTCCTTAGTTAAATGAGTGAAATGATCTGACTCTTATTGTTTTGTTTTGATTCAGAGATCAGTGACGTGCTTCTGGAGGGAGATATAGCCTTACCCAAAACAAGGAATGCCATGAAATGCTTGAATGACTACTGCAAATGGCCAAAATCCCCATCTAAAACGGTTGAAGTGCCATACACCATTGCTAATGACTACTGTGAGTGATTAGAAAAAATCCTTGTATGTAGAAAAAATACTTGTATGTTGATCGGCATCAAAATCCAGTGACGTATATACATATTATTTACACAATTTCTGGCGATTATGATAGATAACGATGAGAAGGCACTGATTGAAAATGCAATGAAGAGCATCGCTGCAAAAACCTGCGTCCGTTTTGTGCCACGAACCAATCAAGTGGACTACCTCAGTATTGAGAACCTACTAGGGTGAGCTTGACCACGCCTAAATAATGAATAAGTTTGGGGTCAGTTTTATTAAGCAAGAATTAATTGATCAAAAGTGATAGTAAAGACATTTATAATGTCATAAAAAAATCAATTTCAAAATGCTGTTCTTGTGAACTTTTTATTCATCAAAGAATCCTGAAAAAAATATCATGGTTTCCATCAACATTGATAATACTCAGAAATGTTTCTTGAGCAGCAAATTAGCATATCAGAATGATTTCTGAAGGATCATTGTATTTCAGCTTTGCCATCACAGAAATAAATAACTTTTTAATATATAGGGAAATTATTTTAATTTGTAATGATATTTCACAATTGTACTGCATGTTTGATCAAATAATAGAAGCCTTGGTGAGCAGAGACTTCTTTCAAAAACATTACAAAATCTTACAGACCCCAAACTTTCGAACTGTAGTGTACATTTGAAGAGTTTAACCAGACATGTATTGTTATGCTGTGACAATTTTAGCGTAAATATATTCCTTTGTTTACAGCTGTTGGTCTACTGTAGGGAGATCTGGAGGGAAACAGCAGGTGTCTCTGTCTGTGGACGGCTGTGTCTCTCACGGGCTCATTGAGCATGAGCTCATCCATTCTCTGGGGTTCCACCACGAGCACACCAGGAGCGACAGAGACCAGTACGTCCGGATCAACTGGGAGAATATTCCACAAGGTTAGAAGATGTGTGTGTGGATGTGTGCGGACTGAGTAAATCTCAAATACTATTGAGTAAAAACAATCTTTTTATTTTTTGAAAACCTAAGTAAACACTCGTTTGCCCTTTGCACAGAATCTGCATACAACTTTGAGAAGAAGGACACAAATAATCTGAATACCCCTTATGACTACAACTCAATCATGCATTATGGAAGGTAAAACTTCACCCATATTACTTTTGAAATCATGCTTCAGGACAGATATATGAAGTACATTCTCATGGGAATTCACTCTCACCCTCCATTTGCAGGACAGCCTTCGCCATACAGTTTGGGAAGGAAACCATCACTCCTATTCCTAACCCTTCAGTGCAGATCGGACAGAGGCTGGAAATATCTAACATTGACATTCAGAAGATCAACAAGCTCTATGAGTGTGGTGAGTACATTACACGCATGTACAGTAGTCTCATTTAGTATTTTAGACTGTAATGACTGCACAAAGTTACTATGATGCAGATGGAATAAGGGTAAAATGTTTTTTTTTTCTTTTTCCCTGCAGCTCTTTAAAGTAAAGACTCAAACCCCAGTGAAATACTGACAGTGACTAAATCAAAGGATTACGGCACAGTGTAAGCGAAGTGCATCTTTTCCTTCCTCCTTTGTCTGTAACTTGACCACATAAATGTAGTGGACTGACTGCAGTGTTGAATTGCAATAAACCTTGTTACGAATGACTCCTGATGTGGTTTCATGTTAGTTCCTAGCAGGGTTGAACTCCTCGAGATACTTAACAAGTTAAGGGAAAATGCGCACACACACACACCACACTCATGAGTAGTCTCTATGAAAGCCTGTTTCTGCCTCAGAGTAAAAAAGCCACAATTAAAAGAAGTTAACTTCCAAATGTGAGATGTAAGGTTGCGTTATGAGAAATAAATGTGCTATTACAAGAGAAAGTAGCAAATGTGAGATTTAAAGTCACAAGTATGAGATCTATGGCAAAATAAAGTGGGATATTCAAAGTTGCTATTATGGGAAATTAAGTCGCAAATATGAAAATTAAAGTCGCAATTACAAGACAAAGTATCAACTGTGAGGCTAAAAGTAACAATTATGAGAAAAAAGGTTGAAGTTATGATAAATTGTCACATTGTGAGATATTAAGATTGGCAATTGGCAATAAAGTTGCAATTATGGTAAATAAACTTGTAGCTGTGAGACAAAGTCACAATTATGAGAAATAAAGTTGCAATTAAGACAAAGTAGCAACTGTGTGATTTAGTCAATTACGAGATATATGAAAAATGTGAGGTATGAAATTGCAATTAAGGGAAATAAAATTATAAAAAAAGTCACATTGTAAGATATAAAGTGCCGTGTGTATATATAAAATTATATGAGGAAAGTCCAAATTACCTTTTATTTTTTATTTTTACTTGAGACAGAAACAGGCTACTGTAGCTTAATGTTATTTACCAGTGATAGAACAAGATTAGAGTTTGATGAACTCGAGCTGTAAGCCTCAACTGAGTTGGATTAGTAACATTAGTATCAAGCTGTCATTCCTTTATTATTATGACGTTAGGAAAGGAGCGAAAGGCACACAGAATAAAACAGTCATTGACAGTCAGCGCATCCATAAACAAACGAGTCAGTCATGTCCAGTAGATGGCACTAAGAGTCTGATCACGATGGCCTTCCTGCGCAGAATGACTAATGTTTATCAGGCCTCTATCAGGTTACCCAAAAAAGGGTGGTAACACTTTATTTTACAGTGTCCTTGTTACATATGTTACATGTACTTACCGTCGTAATAACAGTAAATTATGCATAATTACATGCATCTAACCCTCAACCAAACCCTAATCCTACCCTAACCCTATAGTAAGTACATGTGTTGCTTAATATTACTCAGTACTTAAATATATAATTACACTGTAACAATGACACCTTAAAATAAAGTGTAACCTAAAAGCTGTTACTCATGCTAAGACTTGACAAGACCGGATTCTTCTTCCCCTCTTCTCATTTTAGGCACGTGGACAATTTCTTTTTTTGTCCCAGTAAAATCTGAGAATAATGCCAGATGCCTTCACAGTGGAACACAGCATATCCTAAAGCTAGCAGTTGCAAAACTTTACTCCAAAGAGGAGGACTGAGGCTTTTTTGAGGAACTGCAAACCCCATAAATACATGGAAACTCACAGATTTGGTGTGGGAGGGTCTTTCTGCTCAATGTCTCCATTTGGCGCTTTATTCTCTGGTTCATTTGGACTGGTTTGATGGGTCTTGGGTTTCTGTTGATCCCTTCTCAAGTGTCTCCTTTGACGTCTCCTTTTGGGCCTGTCTTTTGAAGCTGGGTTCGTTTCTGGTACATCCAGCAGGGGGTCCAGGTGGATCTTCCCACTCACTGCATCTGAGGACTCGTCAATGTACGCAAGATTTTCCCCAAAGTAATCCAATGGTTGAGAGAGGACGGGATCTTTGGGCATGGCATGGAGCTTTTCCTCTTTCTCTAAATCTTTTCCATCCCCGCCACTGCCACTGCCACTGCCACCGCCACCGCCGCCGCCCTCTCCCACTGGGACCCGTTCTGTCTGGGTCACCTCCGAGTGTGACTCAGAGCTGCCTTCCGACTCATCCGATGAACCAGAGTAGGAGCCAGATTCAGATTTGTTCTCCTCTCTCCCGTCCTCTCCGGCTTCACCCTGACTGCCGCTGCGTCTGTGGCGCCTGTGACGCCGCTTTCGCCTGCTGCGCTTGAAAGGATCTTCGAGTTTTCCGGACACACGGAAATCCACAGACATGTTCTGGATGTTCTGAGTCCAGTCTGAGGCGTGTGCTCTCAACTCCTCCATCTTAGAGCAGAAAGTAGGGCAGGAGAAATGGAAAGGCTTGAGAGTTATGGAGAGATTTGTATGTCACCAGGAGCAGAGTGATTGAAATTTGATACAGATTTTATGTTAATAGGAGTTGTGGAGATGAATTACGGGTGTGAGGGAAAATGGAAGGGAGGTTATCGTGAAGATAGAAGGGATGGGAATTGAGAGAGAAATTAATAACCCCATTTGAGTTGCAGTGCTGAGTTTGACCAGGGAGTTTGACCAGACACTACTCTAAACAAGACATTTGGTTATAAATGTTTTATTTGACATCATGATTTAATCATAGGCTTACCTCAGCTCGGGTTTTTTTGGTAAGAACCAGAATCCAGTTCCCGATCATGGAAAGAATGGACACAAAGTAGGCCAAACCAAACAAAACCCAGAACCACACCAGAGGCTTGTACCAATGATGTTCACCTGCTTCACCATCACCTGATGAACAAAAAATGTAAAAAATACATAAAGATCAAGTCATTTATTCAAATTAAAGGGATTGTTTGCCCAAAAAATTTAATTTCTATAATCATGTCATCACCTTCATGCAGTTCCAAACCTGTTTGACTTTGGTTCTTCTGTGGAACACAAAAGAGAATATTTTGAGGAGGATTTCAACTGTTTTTATCCATATTATGAAAATCAATGGGACCCAAAATTTTCAAGCTCCAAGATTGACATAAAACTAAAGTGTGTGGTCAAGTGATGAACAAGAATCATTAAGTTTTGACAGTAGGTGAAGTTTGAGGTTTGTGTCGCCATATTTTATGTAGTCTGTGATTTTATTTGAGATTGAATAAAAGGTTATTGTGATCTGTTCATCAGTTATCATATGGCTTCGAACGGAATGTTCCAGTCAAATTGTATGGATTAATTTAACGCTACCTTTGTGTCCTTTTTTGGATCTTGAATGTTTTGGGTCATATTGACTTTCATACTAAAGTCAAGCTGAAATATTCTTTGAAATATCTTATTTTGTGTTCTGCATAAGAAAGTCATACAGGTTTGGAATGCCATAAGGTGAATAATAACAGAATTTTCATTTTGGATGAAATATCCTTTTGTTTCTTGTTAAATATAGGTAAGATGTTTAGCATTGCAAGTCACTTTGTAGTTTCAGTTCATCCATTTGAAAACCAAACCAAACTGGCCTGTTAAATGATGTGGTCAGTGGTAGATCTGAACCATTAATATAAAAAGATCAACCCATTAAACGCCCATCACAGGATGACTGCAGTGGTTTGTGTTTTAATATCACGTTTCATGGAAAAATGAGTTTTTTTCTGAGGGTTAACATCTTGAGCAAGAAGACAGATGCTTACAGGTGTAAATCTCAAAATGAAATGCAAACTACTACTTAAACTGTTGCAAAGCATCAAGTGAGGAAACATTACATGGGAAACAAGTGAGGAAACATTTCAGGATTTCATCCAGTGGTACCTGCAACATAGTCTCCAAAGCCCACAGTTGTGAGGGTGATGACCACAAAGTAGGCTGATTCTAGCAGAGTCCAATTTTCAACCTTCTGGAAGACTAAAATTGGCACAAAGACGAAGAGAACACAGCCCAGCAGGATGGAGAGCACAGCGGTGATGACGCGCACAATGGTTGGGCTCACCTTCCACTTCTGAATGGAGAAGATAAGGAAGACTGAAGAAAAAATTCATAATAAGCTTGAAATGAACAATTGCGACAAAGAGCCAGGAATGTGTATGGAAGCCTATATATATATATATATATATATATATATATATATATATATATATATATAAAGATCATTTCTTAAATAATAATAATTTGGGGGAAAAAGATTTTATTTTATAAGAAACTTTAACTTTATCTCAGAATTACCTGTTTTATTTTTTACTCTGAAGTGGAAATGGACTTCCATACATGTTTGTCATGTTGGCTGAAAAATAGACATCCAATTTCTAGATGCTTTTAAACTAAATCAATTATTTGTCTCCATGCTATGTCTCCCAGGTCATTCAGTGAACTCTTTCTCTTTAAATGTTAACAGTTGTCCTGTGAGGTTATGTTTGTATTCATCATCATTTACCCATAAAAGAGCTTCAACTTTAGCAATGGCGTTCCTCAGTGATGTCCCCAGATGGTCTCCAGCGGCACCCAACAGAAATCCAAACAAGGGAATGCCCACCAGTGTATACCAGATACAGAAGAACTGACCCCACGTTGTCTTTGGAGAGATGTTCCCATAACCTGGACCACAGACAAACACTTGCTGTGATCTGATGGCAGATATATTTAAACATTTCACAGTGCCAATGATCCCCAGAATGCAGAGGCCAGGCCAGGTTCTGGATTTAACATGTAGGTGTGTCCAGCCAGTGATGTGGCAATCCCATACCGATGGTGGTGATAATGGTGCCACAGAAGAAGAAAGCGCTGGCCAGGTCCCAACTGGTGCTGAATGTGGCATTGGTGGAATTGTTGGGGTCAATTCCAACACTGATAGCCATTGCCACCGTCTATATAGAAACAATGAAGGGTAGAGAAAAGAGATTAGACATTAAAGTTGGATAATGTCCAATTGTTTTAACTTAATGTTACATGATACAAGCCAGTGTTGCATATAACAGTTTTCTTAAAGTTAATATTTACTTCTGGCTGTTCGATAATAATATAATGAAAATAATCAGCAATTCAAAATCAAAATCAAATGGATTCAAACTGACAATATTGCCAATAAATAACAGTGATTTAAACTTCTGTGAACATACAGTTGTTTATTTTTTTATAATGTTATGTTTATATTTTTAAACTTTTTTGCATATAATGTACAGCATTCATCTGTATTTCGGTCACACTTTAGATTAGAGTCCAATTCTCACTATTAACAAACTATTAACCACGACTTTTGCCTCAATAAACTCCTGATTGCTTATTAATAGTTAGTAAGGTAGTTGTTAAGTTTAGGTATTGGGTAGGATTAAAGGATGTAGAATATGATCATGAAGAATAAGGCATTAATATGTGCTTTATAAGCACTAATAAACAGCCAATATGCTAGTAATATGCATGCTAATAATCAACTAGTTAGTGAGAATTGGACCCTAAACTAAAGTGTTACCTGTATTTGTTTTCATAGACCTCAATTTCAACATTGTTTGGAGGATAGGATAGGAAACATTGATAGGTTTTTCAGTATATACAAAATTAAAATGTGGTTTTTAAAAATCGGATTAATTGAAGCAATAATTTACCAGATTAATCGATTAAAAGATAAATGTCAGTTGCAACAATACTTACCCCTATCAGGTGCTCTAGACGGTCGGGATCTACACATGTGTAGTTGCCCAGGAACTCTTGACGGGTGGTTTGCAGCTGGACGTGGTGGCTTTCCTCATTCGGGGCCTCCAGGGCATTGAACACCAAAGCCCCCATCACTAAGTACAGGAGCACCCCAGTGAGGACAAATAAAAGCGTGCTGGTATTCATAGCTGAACGTCTGCGAGAGTCTGTTCGTTTCTTGTCCTTTCCACTTCTGGTGCTTGTCCTCCTGGGGACGAGACTGCAGTGCAAAACCAGCCGAACCCATTAAAAAAAGTTGCAATCATTTCACAGTGAAATCTTAAGCATGACCACAGAGGATTTTGGTCTAACCCATTAAAGCTGCAATATGGGTGTTGGTCTATACTTTCACAATTTCATCCAAAGGAAACGTTCAACAACGTTCACAAACCTGTCCTTTTCCTTCTCTCTTTTCCGGCTTGTCCAGCTCCGTCTGTGGCAGTTGCTAAGTATAGAGTCTCTGGATATGTACCCACACGGAAACCCCTCGACCTTGTGATCTGATTGAGGGGACACTGAGGGCAAAAAGACTGCAATTATTTGTTTAAAAAATACAGTAAAAACAGTTATATTGTGAAATATTATTACAATTTTTTTTCTATAGTTTTCTATGATGGCAAAGCTGAATTTTCAGCATCATTACTCCAGCCTTCAGTGTCACATGATCCTTCAGAAATCATTCTAATATGCAGATTTAGTGCTAAATAAATATGTATTATTATTATCAATGTTGAAAAAGCTGTGCCGTGGAAACTGTGATACATTTTGTTCAGGATTCTTTGAAAGAAAGTCAATAGAACAGCATTTATTTGAAACAGAAATATTTTGTAACATTGTAAATGTCTTTACACTTTTGATCAATTGAATGGATCCTTTCTGAATGAATGGATTAATTTATTATTTTTTAAAAAGCTTACTGACCCCAAACTTTTGAATGGTAGTGTAGATATATATTATAAACCATACATGAATTGTAGAAGTCTATTTTTAGGTCCTTTTGCTGATTTAAAGGAAATGACATTGATGGCACGCCATCAACACATAAAACACAAAGCCCTGGTGCCCACTGTGAAGCTGCTCTGAATGCTTGCCTAACTTTAAACAAATGTATTTTTGGATTTTGGTGGACGGTTATATTGACAGGAATCACACTGAGGGCCAGGTGGCTCCCGTCATGTCACAGAGGTTGCACCTTCACAGTCAACAAAACTCACAAAACAAAACACTTCTG
This sequence comes from Abramis brama, assembly GCF_963993115.1. NCBI lineage: Eukaryota > Metazoa > Chordata > Actinopteri > Cypriniformes > Leuciscidae > Abramis > Abramis brama. The sequence continues at coordinate 17,781,876 of NC_139977.1, forward strand.
TGTTACTTAAATGAACAACATCAGTCCATTAACCAGCTGTTAGGCAAACCAAACCTGTTAACAGGACAGAGAGGTGAATTTGGGACACAAGGAGAACGATTCACTCTCAGAACGATTCTAAAGATGATTCTTGTCAATACAGAAAATGAGCTCAACTATGCTGAATCAAATTACAGAAAGTGAGGGTAAGAAACACTTTAGAGTCTGTTAAGACCGTGCAAGTTGTGGATAAATGATTATGTGAAGGAAAAGTATCATGAATAAGAATTCATATATATATATATGATATTATATATATATATATATATATATAAGGGCTATCAATTTTGAATTTTTATTTTGAGTTTATACAACAAATTTTTTATTTCAATGAACTCAAAATTTTAAGGCAACCAAGTTACTTACTTTTTTAAGTTAAACCAACAATCATTTTTTCCCATATATATATGTTTTAATAATTAATCAAATGTATGTTTATAAAATTTAAAAACACTTGTGACAACCTTCCCCTATCTAAATATATAACGAAAAATACAGTTCAAGCTTTCAGTTAATTAAAATCTACCTTCACTATTTAGTTGACTCTCTGAAAGTAAGTTTATTGTTCACTATATCTAACAGCTATTGCAAAAATAAATTCTCCCATATTTATATCACATGTTGTGCGACCAAGTTCAAATATTTTTATTTTATAGTATCAAGAGATATTTGTAATGGTATCCGCTGTGGGTTATATTGAGGACAGCATTTGTGTTTATGAGTGTACGGCTAACTCCTCATGTGCGTGCAAATGTGTATGTGTGCGTGAGATCTGAGAAGCTTCAAATGTCAGGAGGCCGAAATGTCTGTGGCAGTTATTGGGTTTAGAGTTTGATATGGAGCGCTGGAGGATCTGCTGACTGCGTAGTTGCAAGCTCACAATAAAAACTGCTCTGGCGAACCAGCAAATATACAGACATTCTGCCAATTAGATCTACTAATTAATCAAGCCAAAGGCAATCTCCCCAAAATATATATCTAATCACCACCCATGCAAGTCGATTCTACAGACTGAATGTAAATTTCCAATGCACTTACAGTATTGTGTGAATTCACAACTTCCTATTACTGCTATATTTTAGTTGTTGGTAGAAGCATGTATAATTTTGAAATCATTTTCGTGATAACATGAAGATTTTATCATGAATATGTCATTTTTATAATTAGACAGTCCATTTGGTTTGACTCAGTACACTAAACTTAACTTAACAGTTCAATTTTCATGCACAATAATTCATTAATGTATAGATATGTATGCAAAACATTGCATTAGTAAATAAATCTCCCAAACAGACCATCACATAACCCACCAGGAGGGAATGAGCTTCCATGCAGGACTTTGGCAGCAACATTTGCTCACATTAGCACTAATATTACAGAAGGAATCAAGAACAGATTCTTACACACAAGCTCTCAAGCCCATCTCCCACCTCAGAGCAGACGGTCCGGCATGTCCAGAGAGCTGCAGCCGCAAACTGCAGGATTCCTTCCACAGGGTGTGTAAGTGAATGTGTGTGTGTGGAGAGACTGTTGCTAAGTGTCCAAGAATGAAAAGGTACTCAATGAGCTGAGAAAGTGAGTGAGTGTACGCGAGAATGTCAGCATGTTTGTGAGAGTGTTTGTGTGTGTGTATGTGGGAGAGGGTGGGATCAGCAGAGCAGGGAAGGGCTATACCACAGTAAAGGATGGAGAAAGAGAGAGAGGAAAGAAAGAAAGAAAAAGGGAAAGGGTGGGGTCGATGCAGAGATTCTGAGCTTGATCAGCTAATTGGTCTTTCCCTTCGGATCATTCATTTCCTGGCCCAGTTTATTTCAGTTTAATGGATGGGTTCCGTTCAGAAGGAAGGTTTACTTTCCACTCGGAAATGTCATTATGGGGACATGTGTGCATAAACTCAAAAACAAAACAAAAAATTACTAAACATCTAAATAGATGATCCTTCTGGATGATTATTTGGAAACACCTTACGATGAGGTTTTAGATGAACATTAGTTAATGTAATAGTACAATATTGTTTAATCATATTCAAACATTTACATTAACCTACCTACATTAATAAATGAGGTTTGAAAAACAAAGATAATAATACTTCTGCACTGCATTCCACGTAAATATGAAATGACGTGAGAGTGTACATTTTAATGTGTTTGAAAGACAAAAGCCTTCCACAGGACAGCGATACATGGTTAAATGACTCAAACAATAATGAATGTGTTCGTCAGGAGCTGATTAGATATGCACTGTTGCGATATTGAGAAAACACTTCTTAAAGTGAAATGATTTCTGTAAATCCAGTGGTCAAATGCTGTGTGTCTCAGTGTTCAGTGATAGTCACATGACTGATAGTGGCTGGTCTGTGTGTGTTTTCCCACAAACCTGGAAGAACTTCTGAACATATATAAGTAGTAGTCTTTGGAACATTTAAAAGATAAAAAAGTAGTAATCAATAATTATGAATAATTTACTGCCATTGTGAGAATAACATGTAATCAATAAAAAAGTAACTGTAGTTTGATTACACACGAGTATTTTAATACGTAATATAATCCTATTAAAAGGAATTAATTTTTGAAATCTGATTACATAATCCAGATTACATGTAATCAGTTACTACCCAGCACTGTATATATTTAAGTGATTTTTTATATTAAATAATAATATTAATTCTTAATTCATGTTCATTAACTATGCCTACACATTAACTAATTAAAATTTCTACATTTGAAATAATTCTATATTTTTTTTTTTTTACATTTATAAATGAATGTTAACCTAGATTAATAAATGCTGTTTGAAAAACGGATGAAAGATGGATGAAAAACTTCAGGTTTTAGTAACAGTGTGCTTTTGGTCACTCCAGAAATTATATTGGCCAGTATATTTCATAACCTCTGCTGACTGTCTCTCATATTTGCTATATAGTAGTAGTAGGAAGTGCAAGACAGCTGAAATACAGAAAATAGTTTCAGCCTATTTATATAAAAAAATCTTTTTCAGCCTCCCCTCCTTTGCTTTTGCTCTCCTTCTATCACACGCTTCCCATATGCTTGTGTCTGTGAGAGTATCTAATGTGCATAACTTACTGAGAAGTGCAGCTGTAGCATTGCAGACGTTGCACGGTTCTCTGAGCTGTATGCCAGCGGCCACATGCTCAAACCTGCCAGGGATGGAGTTACACTTCTCATGATAGTCACACGTGACAATGAAGCATTGTATGTGTATCACCACCTTTAATTGATTCTGTTTGTAAAGATAATCAGTCGAAAACAATGAGGTTTTTGTTTAAGATAAAAAGGAAAGCTCGAAGCCAGAGGGGAAAACACTACGTTTGTGTAACATTAATAAACTACAGCCATCACCAATAAGGCCATTACATAACCAGATAAGGAATCCATCAAAAACTCTATTATTCATGATGATGTATCACAAGGCTACTAATGTTGCTGCTGCAAAGAGGAAGCAACACCATCTCTGCATTCTCGTTGCTGGCTCGTGCCCAAAACACCCCTCTTCACACCAAAAAGCTTGACTTACAAGGTCACGTCAGCAGCCAGAGTATGTTAACAAGTGTGGGAAGGATTATCCCCCTGTGGGCAGTGATGGTGTAATGAGCGAAGTGTAACATTAGTGCTCATTTGGAGCTCTATTAACAGTCAGGCACAAACATAATTAAATGGCTGCATATGCAGGTCAACTGTCTATTTGCTGACAGAGATTCTTTCACACAAGTCATTGAGTTACAGTTTACCTGAGCCCTTTTGGAGGTGCAAGAGGATTTCAGCAGATGAAAACAGTAGTTGTGTTAAATTATCGTAGACATTTAAGGTCCTTGCACAATTCGCGTCAAAAAAAATAAATACGACCTCGTTATGTCAATCACGCTTGCACGCTGCCTCCGAAACTCTCGTCCGTCATCATTTTTCCCCCCCGATTTTCTGAGTTTTTCGCATCCGTAGCAAGCCTTTTAATGGTGTTTTGACAATTCAGAGCAATTCGACAATTCGAATCACGAATACGAAAAAACGCATGCGAAAATGTCGTACTTTCGGAGTGTGCAAGGACCTTTACAGTTCTTTTTACAAGGACTGGTAACACTTTATTTTTAAATAATTTACATTTGATTAGTTAATGATTAACTAATCATTTACAAAACATGACTATGCGTTTCATAAATGTTTAAAAAATTGTTACATTTTTTTTTTTGTATGTTTTGCTCACATCAGGTGCACAGTGGTTAAAGACTCCATGTGTTTCAGAGAAGACATCTGTCTATACCCTCACCAGTCAGCACTTACACTGCAGCACACACTACAGTGTTCAACACCTGTTATAGATGTGTAAACGCATGTATAATTCATTTACAACACTTTCTGCATCCCCTAATCTAAAGTGTAAACTATTCTTTACTTGTAAATGTGTTACACATCATTCGTAGATACGATTCGTTGATCTTATGCCTTATTGATTCTTGAAGTGGTAATCTACGAATGATATGTAACACATTTACAAGTGATGAATAGTTTACACTTTAGATTAGGGGATGCAGAAAGTGTTGTAAATGATTTATTCATGCGTTTACACATCACTGTGTTGAACACTACCTGTTACAAATGATCTGTACATGTATACAAGGCATTTACAACACTTTCTGCACCCTCTAATTGCTACATACAAAAAAAAAAAAAACCCATAATTTATTAAACATTTATGAAATGCATGTTCATGTTTTGTAAATGATTAGTTAATCATTAACTAATCAATTGTAAATTACTTATAACTGAATCTACAAAACATACATACAATAATTAACATATCACTTATTAATAATTTATGAACGCATAGTCATGGTTTGTAAATAATTAGTCATTTACTAATCACTTGTAAATGACTTGTAACATAATTTACAAAACATACATAAAATGTTAGTATATCACTTGCTAATCATTTATGAATGTTTTGTAAATGATTAGTTCATCATTAACTAACCACTTATAAATGACTTACAACTGAACGTTATTATAAAGTGTTACCCAAAAATCTATACTCATTCTTCCATAACACTCATAAAACAATGACCTAAAAAACACAAACAACAGGCAGCATTATACAATTTGCTTTTATATTATAAAATTTCTTTACAAAACAAGAATGACATTCTCAGTTTAGAAATCACTTAGGTGCATGTTACATTGTCCATGTTTACATTACAGTATAAAATTATTCCTATAAGTTTTCCTCTTTTGTATGGATGGTGATGAAAATGAAAGACTAACATCTGTGTAGGCGTTCAGCTGCATTTCATTTTTTAGATTTGTAATATATTTCAATACGGTTTTACTATAAAAATGTAGCAAATTGCTGACTTATTCAATTTTGTATTATGTTAGTTTTTGAATTTAAGATTAACAGTTTTGAAAAGAGTATGCAAACATGCAAATTGGCCAGTGGGTATATAGAGTTTAGCTGGTGGCTGTGTCTACGTGAGAAATGTATTCATGCAATTTGAAAGATGTAGTCATTGAATGCATTTTGTGCTAAAGAAATGATAAATAATCTTCAGTTTAGCCCAGATAAACTGATGTTGTGCAAACTGTGTGAAGCGTTTTGCAAAGTATTGAGAAACGACCTAGCGATTGAAAAAATAAAAAAATTCAAATAAAAGAAAACTGTGTTAGCCATGCCAGTTATTCAGGGTGTGATGTTACATCCAAAACACCATGCATGATTACGTTTGACCTTTACTTCTATTTCTATTTGACAGTCCTCTTTATATGTTTTTTATGACGACAAGTGATGATGCAGCGTTCCTCTGGAATATCTACAACTTAATTATATCGCAGTGGACAGATGTCTGTAACTCTCTCAAAATACATTATATCTCATTCGAGATTCAAATCCACGGTCATAATTTTGACAATCTTTAAACTGTTTCTAGACATGGCCTTATATTCATAGATAGATAGATAGATAGATAGATGCTGGAGCCTTTTGTAGCGGGAAACACTGTTGGATGGATGGCCAATGGTTATATTCTTGTTTTGAATAAGAAATAGGAAAGTTGTGATTGAATAATTCCTGCTTCACAGGGTTAAGCGGTGCAGTCGTCTCTTTGTCAGCACAAAGTTTGCAATTAACTGATGTAGCGGTGCTGTTTACGCTGGGCTAGGTGCCATCTGTGCTGGAGATGAAATACACTTGGCTTTTACTCATTTTAACAAGACTTGGACTCTGATACAAAAAAAACATGCTTCAGCAAAGACCATTAAGGCCTCTCTGTCTTTTTCTCTCTCAGTGGAGAATGATTTTTGCCAAACACATCTGAATAGTCTAGGTAACGTGCACCTCTGTACCAATCATATAAGTCTTTCTTCTTTTTCTCTTAGAGCAGACATAGACCTCATATGCCATCTGACCAAGACTTTGATTCATTTTGCACTCTCTAAATAAACTTTTATACCCACTTTGATCCCTCAGTGTAATTTGTGAGAGAGGTTCTGGATCACCGTCTCAAATTTTTGGCTCCACAAGCAATGGAGGAATTTTATTACTCAAAGGCAAGCCGAAATAAATCAGACCCACGTCCTGAACAGATGCATATGGCAGATTTATGGTGACAACATACTGGGGGATAAATATAAAAACTGATCAGGAAGGGAGGGGTGTTTGTTTGCTATAAGTCTTATGGAGACAATAATAAGATGACGTGAAAAAAAAAGTTAAAAGGGTTGTGAATAATTAAACAACTAAATCAATAAATATGATTTGTATATAATTTAATAAATAAGGGAATGTTTAAGTTATTTTTCATAATTCCTCATTTCTAATAAAGTCATTTTACATTATACATTACATATATGTGACCCGGGACCACAAAACCAGTCACATGGGTCAATTTTTTTTAAATTGAGATTTATACATTAAAGCTGAATATATAAGCTTTCCATTGATGTATGGTTTGTTAGGATAGGACAATATTTAGCCGAGATACAAATATTTGAGAATCTGAGGGTACAAAAAAATCGAAACATTGAGAAAATCTCCTTTAAAGTTGTCCATTAATGTTCGGGATTGTGCTGCATTCACTCACAAAAATAAATGTTTTATATATTTACGGTAGGAAATTTACGAAATATCTTCTTGGAACATGATCTTTACTTAATATCCTAATGATTTTTGGCATAATAGAAAAATCGATAATTTTGACCCATATGTATTGTTGGCTATTGCCTCAATATACACGTGCGACTTGTGACTGATTTTGTGGTCCAGGGTCACATATATATAAATTGGCAGACACTTATACCTAAAGTGACTTCTATATGCGTTTGTAACATTGTTTTTCTAAAGTTTAAATAAGAACTGAGTTATAATAAAAAGAAGAAACATGAATTTTTGGAGGTACTGCTCAGAAAATGTGTAACATTGCAATTCAAAGTGTTACCATAATAATAATAATTATTATTAATATTTAATTATAATTATTGTAATTATAATTATTTTATTATAAATATTTTACAATTAGTATAGCCTTCGCCCTGAGATGCTGGGATAGGTTATAAATTATTATTATTATTATAGAGAAATATATACATTACAATCATGGATTAAATACAAATGTACTAGAGAATAAGCATTCATTTCTTACTCCATTGAATTACAGAGGAAATGTTAATCTCATGTAAATAGTTTTAAGTTTTATCTGTTAAAAAAGTATGCAAGTTATAATCAGAGAGATAATTTTCCTCCAAATAAGATCTGTCACTGATTTCATGACAGATGAATTCTTAATTCAGATTAAGTTCCTTCCTATCAACTGTGGAAATATGGGACAATCCTTTTTTTCTTTGGGTTGAAGTTACCAGTATCAGTTTCCGTTCCCTCAATAATGTGTTTTGATATAATTTTCACATTAAAGTCCACACTGAAACATTTAAAGATAAAATATGAAAGGGACATACTAGCAACTGTAACTGTAGAAAGCAATGTGATAATGCCTAACAGAGAAGAACGGATGGGAGAGGAGTCACTGGTTTAAAACACCAAAATTGATTGAAATCTAATGGACGGGTATTTTAGCAGGAACTGAATTTGCAGAGATGGAAGTGAGTGTGAAAAAAAGTAGATGAGTATGAAGAAAGGAATATGGGTTGTGTCCTCTGTCCCATAAAAAAAGAAGCTTTTTAATAATAATAATAAAGGATTTTCAAAATGACTTTTGAGCAAGCAAACAAAACCATGGCTAAATGCACATTTTCAATAAACAAATGTACAAAAAGCAGTAAAAATAAAAAAGTAAAAACTTTTTTAAAACCATAAATAATTTAGAAGGTCTCCATTTATTATCCATTAAAAACACACATTCCTGGACTTGTTCAGATATGACAGGAAGTTTGAAATCATTGGGAAAAAATGAGCTTAGTTGGCTTTTTCCTCATTCCTAGACTGACAGACACATGCGGAGTGGCAGCTCTTCTCTGAACACCAGTACTTAAGAACTCTTACATTACACATTAATCTAATCCTAGCAATTTCCCAGGGCTTTTAACAAGAGTGGGGAGACAGGAGGCCAAAGGATAAATGTGAGAAGTTCAGTGGTATAAGGAACATAACAAGAAATTAAATCAATTTTAACTTCGATCTCCAGCTTCTTCTGTTTGAAAGTCAAGTTCTGACAAATATTAGTATTATGTCATACTACAACTTGAGTTTCCTCTGTAAAAGGAAAATGGGATGAATTATGCTACAGACATGTCTGAAAAATGAGAGCTGCAAAGCTATTATATTTCTCCATGTTGCTAATCTGATTTCATATCATTTTTTTCGCCTATACAAAAGGACAGCAGGGGGCCTAAGCAGTGTTTATTCAGAGGATTGGGATCGAATTCTACATTGTGTAATAGGAATAATCCTATGCATGCATATTCCATCAGAATGACTAGGTGGTCACCAGTCAACAGTTTGTGATCAAATTGGTTTACATGTGTGGAAGGACAGTTTACTTAGACTAAGTTGTTTTTTCCTTTGCCAGTGATGAACCGCTGAAATGTGGCTTTACAGTAGATTATTATCATAAGGGATTATCTTTAGCCCTTTATCTGGTGTTGAGAGAGGGACAGAACTGACTGCCATGTGATAACGTGTGCTGTCGGTTTAACCATGCACTCCTGAGTAAATATTTCAGACCAACTTGATGGAAAGCTCCAGTGAGAAAATAACAACCTTTTGCACATTTAGGAGAATGTAAGTCCCATAACTCTTGAACCAATTTTTGGAAAATGTTTTTTATGTGCCATTTATTATTCATTATTTTGAATAGGCTACCATAACTCAGGAGTTTGTGTATCGTCAGCACGCTTTGGCGCGCAAGTGATCGCTGTTTATAGTACACACTTCACAATTCTTTACCATTTCAGATGTTCCTCTGGTTATCAGTGTTCTCCAAGGAACCCGAGGTTCCCGGTCAGCGTTCGCCTGAGGAACTGGTAACTAAAATGCTGCTGTTCGAGTTGGGCTTTTTGGTGAAGCGCGCTGACCGTCTCCGCCAGGAGAGGGCGACGGAGAACCGAAGGCGAGGCTCCTGTGTGGATTACAGCTGGCTGGCTGCAGTTCCACCAAAGTCCTCCTACGAGATTCCACCTGGCGAGATACTGGAGCTCCAGGACCTGTGTGCAAAGATCCCTCCCTCCCAATGCGGTCCCCTCATTCTCAGGTACTCCTTTACTGTCTTTACTGAACAAATACAGGCTACACTTTACTGAGCAATGCTAAAACTAAGACAGCAAAGTTTGTGAATCATACAATTACTTTAAGGGGCGTCGATGTTTTTAAAGTCGGCTTGAAATGGAAGTCGGGTTTCTTCTTCCCCATTGTGTTAATATAGGAGTGAAACGGCTTTGCGAACACGAAGAAATGTAGGGCGGGACTTGGATTTGTCTATCGGGAATTGATTGGATCGTTGTGATTTGCCATTGCTGCAATCACATGATGTAAGTGACAGGTTGTCCCGCCCTCACGCCGGTAAACACGTCATCAGAGAGGAAAAGAGGCTGCAGAGGGAGGGTTATTTTGATGAAAGTTTATGAGGGCACATGAATAAAAAAATTACATATTTATTTTCAATACCATAAGTAGCCTAATTGCTGTACTGAAATTGCTAAAAAACAAGATTCTAAACACTCTAGAAAACAAAAACTAAATTAAAATAGTAATACTAAACTAAAATAGGCTAAGTAATAAAATAAAATCACATTGGCTTCCAACAAAACAATTAGCCTATGGTTACTGTTTATATATATATAACAATATTACTAAGACTGAACTTAAATGTGATTACAACACAAACCTCTTCAGATGTGACCAAGAAGAATTATCTTTTGGTTTTAATCTGCTTTTATGTTTTGTTTAGGCTGAGGAAAGTGGTGACAGAGGAAGAGCCAGATGCGACTGAGGTGTCTCGTCTGTTCCGTTCCGTTCTTTGCAACTACCTGGACAAGGTGGAGGAGGGGGCAACCAGGGAGAGAGCGCAGAAGACTCGGGCCAATCGCAGTAAGAGCATGTCTGTCATCAACCTGAGCTCACGGCTCCGCATCAACACGCTCTGGAGCAGGGTCACAGCGGGACGGCACGGTGAGGAGCTACCCGAGAAGGAAGAAGAGGATGAAGACAATATCCACAGGAACAGGAGGATCAGGAGCATGCCAGATATCAGTGTAGTGGAAGAAAGAGCGCCGACCTGAACACGCTATGTTTGGAATAGAAAACTCTTTATGATACTGGCAACTAGCTGTTTTTTTTACACAGATTGTTTGATAGCATTGCTTGTTCCTCAGTTATAATGGAAGAAAGCTTTACTGGCATTACGCCACTTTTTTTTTCTTATTCAAGCAGTATTTCAAGCATTTTTACAGCATGGTCTTGCTGATTCATCATGAATCTTTTGTAGACTTCCATTCCATCAAATGTGACATTTTCTATTTAAATATATTTTAGGACGTAATTTATTCCTGTGATATCAAAGCTGAATTTTGAGCAGCCATTACTCCAGTCTTCAGTGTCACATGATCCTTCAGAAATCATTCTAATATGCTAATTTCTTATTATATAATCATTGTTGGAAACAGTTGTGCTGCTTAATATTTTTTGTGGATAAAAGATTTACTGGCATTATTTCAAGCAATTTACATCATGGTCTTGCTGATATACCACAAACTTTTCATATGCTTTCCTTCTATTAAATGTGTGGCATATTTATCAAGAATTAAACATCATAGCTTTAAAAATGCCACTTTTGTCCTCTATTTAAAAACAGCTAACTTTATTAGTAATCTCATGAATTTTAAGTTATGCACCACATATGCTACTGTAGAAAATAAAAAGGACAAACAGACATTACAATAAAGCATACATTTCTATTTCCATTTTTTAAATCTTTACAGTATGCTTTTCACAAATGGTAAAACTTTCCTCCAATCTCAATGTCTCAGTTAAACACATGGATGTATTCTATAGAAAACACCATTTACATTGAGTTCTGGAAAGCAGTATTCTCATGGACCTCAAGACCATACAATTAGAAATTTCAACAAGCTGAACATTAATGTACAAACAAGCTTGTAAAGGATGATTAAAACATCCATTGAAAAAAAAATTAATTCCTGTTTGAATCATGTTCAACTTTCATGTAAAAGCATTTCTCTGCTTTGACCAAAATTGGAAAAGGCCACTAGCTCCAAATACGGATCTCTATTTAGAACAATGGTAATCAATCCCAAAATCAAAAATACAAAGAATACACGTCGAAACCTCTAGGAAGATTCACCATCTCTGTAATCTGTTTGATTTAGAAAACCAAAATATGGGAAATCATTTCCAAGAGTTACAGATACCAAACATATTAAATTGAAATTGAAATGGGCAGGTATAAATTAAACATTTATCGACTATTTTAAATTGACTACAAACTGACAACTGCCCTTATAAATTCACCAATTTTGGGAAAAAGATCACTAAAAGAGAAGTCAGCAGCCTGTGAGCATAGAAAGAGCCGAGAAAAGACAGAAAGAGAAAGAGACAACAGCCCCTTTCACTCTTCAAATACTGAGAATCCCCTGATTCCTCAAATCTGCCTCTCTTAAAAGTGGACGTCAGGTCATGAAAACCACAAAGACAATGAAAAAGATGACGAGGATTAGGAACATCTTGATGAGCAGCCAGCGGTTGCTGGACACCGACTGGAAATATTTGAGGATCTCTGTGTGCGCTAGATCCACATTCAGCTGAGTGTCTTCAACATTAGCATCAATTCTGTCAGGGAAGAGAGAAGTGCAATGGAAAGAATCACTTTTTGTTCATACAATGCTGTTCGGGGTCGGTAAGTTTTTTATTTATTTTATGTCTCATAATGCTCACCAATGCTGCATTTATTTGATTAAACAGAACTAAAATTATTTTGGAACATTATAAAAGTCTTTGTCAATTTTGATCCTGGAGACCCAGGCTGTGTCTGAAAGCTTGCCTCTATCAGACAATGACTCTTCAGGCAGCGTTTGCGAATGAAGGAACCTCACAAAACTGATTTCAGACAGACTTCTGAGGCAGTGTAACGGTTTAATGATCTACAGCAAAATAGAGAAAGCTTTGGTGAAAACTAATATATATTAAATAATAATTTTTTGCTAGAAAATGAGATCAGAAGCGGAAAACGTTAGTCAAACTTTCAGAGGCCACCTTTCTTTTTTAGCTCAACTGTCACAGAATGCAAAGCTCAGGATTGTGGGATATCAAAGGCAGCAAAGGACACATCTATGCTGCCTTCAAAAATCAATCAGATGCAGGGATCTCAGGAGACAGGAAGCGAAGCTAACATTGGAGTCGGATACTTGATGCCCTCTAACCTTGGAATGCATCCTCCGAAGGCAGCATTTTTGAGCTTTCGGATGAAGCCCCACTGTCCTGTAGAGTTCAGCTCCAGCCCTAATCAAACACACCTGAACCACATAATCCAGCTCTTCAGGATCACTTGAAAATCTCAGGCAAGTGTGCTGAAGCAGGTTGGAAATAAACTTTGCAGGACAGTAGCTGCGTCCGAAATCAAATACTTCCCTACTATATAGTATGCAAAAAACAGTACCCTAAAAGAGTAGTATGTCCGAATACATGGTATTCAAAAAAACGTCCCCGGATGAGCTACTACTTCAGCCAAGATTCTGAAATGTGCATTTGATGGACACTTTACTGTCCCACGAGTCCACGGGAGAGATTTTATGAATGGCAGTGACAGTGGTAGGTCACGTGATTGTAACAACATGGCGTATATAGTATGTCCGAATTTCATTCATAATACCCATAATCATATTACATAGAGCATACCTTTTAAACAGTCATGAAGTAAATGAAAGTGTAGTACCTACTCAGACAGTATTTATTTGCTGTCTCAAGGAGCAGGGTTGAAGACTCTGCTTTAATGTATCCTTGCTGAATAAAAGTGTTAATTTCTTTAAAAACATAAATAATAATAATTACTGACTAACTTTTAAATGGTAGTGTAAGTCGTAAGATTTATAACTGGAGTCAGCATGTTGGCATATTAAAAACAACCTGAACCATTACATCAACTGTAAAGCAAATACCATTTACTTCAGAAGGAACTGCAGGGTAACTGTTACGGAGGCAGTAAAAGTGCCGATTACAATGGCAGAGAGCTTTTCATTATGGTCATAGACCATGATGACCTGACCACAAATGGAAGAAAATGGGGAAAAACACATTTTCTTATTGATTAGACACTGAAAATGTGAAATAGAAAAAGGCTTGTGCTTGAATCCGACCTACATTTCTGGATATAGGTCAGTGTTATTTTATTATTATTATGGCGCGTTTCCACCGAGCGGTACGGTACGGTACGGTACGGGTCGGTACCCTTTTATTTGCGTTTCCACTGCCAAAAGTTGAGAATGGTACCAAAAAGCCGAACCGTACCGTACCACTTTTTGGGTACCCTTCCGTTGGGGTACCTAGCACAGTGGTACGGTACTAAAAGGTGGAGCTAGACTCACTGCAGGACGTTGATTGGTTGACAGAGAATCGTCACTTGCGCGTGCTACGAGGGGAATGACAACATAAGAAGCGCCATTTTTTTATATACAGTTTAATATAATATACTGTTACTGTGTCACGAAATGTAATTTTAAGAGTTTTTCAGGCGAGAATGTAGTTGTTTAAAGCTCTAATCTGTGGTTTATTTATAAAGATGATTTGTTTTTCCCCGGTTGTGAGATCCATGCGATCAGCGGGCGCTCGGCGCTCATGTTTCCCGGCTGGATGAGCCTTTCCTCGGCTAAGTTAGTTCTTCTGACGTTCGCCGATGACTCCGACGGTAGTGGTTAAACATGAGATATAATTCGTCTTGTGCAGACCTAACGGGCGATCTTTGGTCTCGTGAATATATAATGCGTTCCCTGTCAATCGTTTTGACTGAGGGCTAAGTTTAGTTTCATATTATAGGCTATTTGTATTTAACTTTACTGTTGTAATGTTAGACTAGCGCAGCATTTGGACATTTGACTGAATTGTTTGCTTTATTTCTTATTGTATAGCTTCTTGTACCTTTTACTTAAACTTTTATATTGGCTATTATTGATAAAACTGAAATTTTACAAAAAGAAATATGGTTTCTTGTCATTTTCTTTTTACAAGATTATCACTGATGTTTATTGCAACATTTGTACAAATGCATATATTGCCTGTAATGTGTAATTTTTTTTATTATTTAAACGAAAAGAGGTAACGTTAGGGTTGTGTTTTAAATCGTTTTGTTATAAATAGAATAACGTATAACGTGCAGTGAATAATCAATATGCGTTGCGCATGAACCACATTTGTGTCCCTATAATGTTTAATTTATTTAAATGAAAACGAAAAGAGGCAGAGTAGTGTTTTATAACATATTTCGTTTTATTGTTGCTTAAATTTGTACATACAGAGTAACAGAGATAACCGGAGTAGCAGAGCGAGCTGAGTGACGCTTTTAAGAACGCGCTGTACCATTTGCATGTAGGAGTCGCACATGGCAAGTACAAACTTTGCGTACTTAATATTGAGAAAAGCCTAATGTCGGCGCTTGTCTTCTTGTGACAAACATGTCGAGGAGCAAGAACAAGATCTGCTGTATGTCATCCATTGTAGTTTACTATGTTCTTCTTCGCGCGAAAATTACGTCGATCGAAACACCACGCCTATCAAGTAAGGGTACTGTTGGCAGTGGAAACGCTAGCCAGATCATGGTTAACAGACCCGAACCGTACCGTACTGTACCGTACCGTACTGTACTGCTCAGTGGAAACGAGCCATTATTTAGTATTTACTTTTAAAGTATTTAACTTTAGTTTTTCAACTTTAGTTAGTGTGTAATGTTGCTGTTTGAGCATAAAAAAGATCTGCAAGGTTACAAACCTCAATGTCCACTCCAAAGGGAGATATTTTATTTAATAGAATCCACTTTCAGGAACTACAACAAACGACTCGTTTGTACTACAACGGAATTTTTCTGGGCTTTATGAAGTCATAATGTTCCACATTTAAATAATTTTATATTGTTGCTACGCATGCTACACGTAAGGGTTAATGCCCGACGAGGTGTCCATTGTCAGGTATTAATGGACGACGGCGAGGCGTGAACCGCCCGACGCGCAGCGGAGTCCATTAATACCTGACAATGGACACCTCGAAGGGCATTAACCCGCTTATACCATGGTCACTTCTTGCCAAATAACACATTTTTAAAACATTAGTTTATATTTGAATTAGTTTTACAATCGAAATCTAAAGTTTTTACAAACAATAACTTGGTTTCCCTGGTTACGCCTGACGGTTTATTTAGCAACCGGAGATATTTATAGTCCGCTCAGCTCGTAGAAACCTTCAGTTTACTGCCTGTTGCTATGGTTACTCACAGCTGATGTAGCCAGCGCATTTATTTATTAATTTCGAACGGTAAACAGTCAGTTTCACCAGAAATCCTTTACTAGGTGTCCTCTATCACTTTTTAATGGACACCCTGCAGCCAATCAGAATCGAGTATTCACCCAGACCATGGTATAAATATTAATATAATGAGCATATTCTAGTACAACCAAAACCAAAATCAAGACTGCGTAAAAGGGCATAATAGGACCCCCCTTTAATATTTTGAAATAGCTTTTATTCTTATATTTTCAGTTTTCATTTCATTTATGCTTTTGTCATTTTTATTACTTTTAGTTTTTTTAATACATCTATTTAGCTTAATTTATTTTATTTTGGTTTAAGCTTATTTGATTTTAGCTTTATTTCAATTACCTAAAACGATTTGCAAGTTTTTATTAACAATAACAACACTGGTATAGGTGAAAATTTGGAGCAGACAATGTCATAAAATCTAAAATCTAAATGGACCTAGAATACCTCCTGATGAAGAACCTATCAAATAAGATCCTTCCAGACATTAAAAAAACAATTTTGTTTCTCTTACCTCTGTACGGTCTCTTCCTGTTCTTTCACCATGTGAGCCAGCTGCTGAAATATGGAGCCGAGCTCCACAATGGTGGACTCTATATTCTGCATAGTGTCTGCACGGTTCTGAATGTATGAATCCTAAACAGACACATATCAACAGTGATTCAAACACATTTGAATGAGTTTACCTGCAGCTGTACTGTCACAACACACTCGCAAAACAAATAATACCCGTTCATTGATTAACTGCATCTGCTGACTGGAGTTGAGGTCCATATCTATAGATATATCTGTCTTCTTAGAGTCGTCCTGCATAAGAACTGAATTGTCTGTTAAAAGAGAAGCACAAGGGAAGAATAACTACATGAATGTATTAAAGGCGGACGTTGTCTTAGCTTGAGATGCTCTTACTGAAGCTGTTGGCATGGAAAGAGGATGATGGGACAGGAGTCTGAGAAAACTCCTCTTGTCTACTTTTCTGCTGCTTCAAGTTCTAAACAGAGAAAAAAAATACCCCAAACATCATAAAAATGATCCACAATTTAGCATGCAGCATCCCACACCAGACAAGTAAATCAATTACCTCTGTTCTGACCTCCAGTACTGACTTGAAGTCACTTGACATCGATGCCAGTTTGGACTACAAACAGAAAACAATGTTTCATTCCAGGCGAAAGTCCACTAGACATCTTTACTTAGTGATTGAGCACTAAGGCCAGAGGTTAATACCTGTAATGAGACTACTATGGTGTTGGAATGTGTCTGAAGATGTCTGCCATTCTGTCCACTCCGTGATCGAACGAGTTCCTGCAGGCCAGCTATCTGCTTATTCAGACTGTTGATGTCCTGAATGAACAAAGACCGTTATGAATCAGATTACAGTATGAAACGGACAGACAGAATAATGTGTCCTTGGTGAAAGGAAAGGAAGAATCACCCTAACCTGTTTCACAATGTAAGTGAGTTCATCAATTTCAGTTGCTTTGTCATCAAAAAGGGACTTTCTTTTGGCAACTGCAGATGTAAACAGATTGAGTTACATGTCAAAAACAGTCCACTGTGATACATGTGTGAGATGGCGAGGGATACAAGATACTTACGAATTGTGAGCTTCTCCAACTTGGCAAATGTGTTGCTGAGGTCTCTTCCAATTCGCCTGTTAATAAGATGCGGTCAATTATCTGTCATAAGGCCAAGTCGATGAAATAACACAGACCATTAAAGCTTAAGTAGGTCTGAATAAATTATAGGCCAAATGCAGCATCTTGGTGCCCATGCAGGAAAAAGTCTGTGAACCCTCTGGATTTTCCAGGAAATTGGTCATAAAATTTGATCTGATCTTCAACATCAATGAACAAACAACAGAAAAATCATTCATAAGTTTTGAGTTTGACTTTTGGGTCAATTACATGATGCTCATTTATTTATTTATTTAGTCCAGATCTATTGATTTATAGACAAATGCATTAAAATGCATCTCATACTTACAATGCTTTGAATAAAGTCCATATACATAATGGAAGTCATAAAGAAATGTAATTCTTGAAAAGAAAACCTTAGTTCGTAATAATCTTTTCCTATTCCTTCTTAGAAAAAATATGTACACCCCATTCAAATGTTTGGGGTCAGTAAGATTTTTTAAAATGTTTTATGCTCTCTTATGCTCACCAAGGATGCATTTAACTGATCAAAACTACCAGTAAAACTGTAAAAAAAAAATACAATTTAAAATATGTTTTCTATTTTTTAATACATGTAACTAAATGTAACTTGGCAAAGCTGATTTTTTCCAAAGTCTTCAGTCACATGATCCTTCAGAAATAATTCGAATATGTTAATTTGATGCTCAAGAAAAATGTCTTATTATTTTCAGTGTTGAAAAAAGTTGTGCTGCTTAATACTTTTGTGGAAACATTTTTTTTTCAGGATTCTTTGATTAATATAAAGGTCAAATGAACAGCATTTATTTTCAATAGAAATCTTTTGTAGCATTATTAATGTCTTTCCTGCTACTTTCCTTGCTGAATAAAATTAACTTTTTACTGACCCAAAACTTAAAAATCTTACTACCCCAAACTTTTGAACAGTAGTGTATACATTTATATTCAAAACTGTCACTTTAAAAATCAAATGATATTAAGAATAATATAATAAAGAATAATTCATGACATTTGTAAAAATTATATTCACGAAAACTTGAAACTGTATGTGTGTTATTGATTTAAGCAGACTGTGCATGTGTGTATTGCTGTTACTTATTTGAAGATCAGATTACATTTTATGACCAGTCCATTCCAGAAACCACTCACTTAGCAAAGAGCGTGAATTCACTCCGCTCTCTGACTGCACTGTTGACAGCTCTGACAGGCTGTGCTCCATTCTGGAAGAGGACAAAAAAAATCAGCAATTCTTTGGTTTTTTCAACTCATGCTACCACCAGTATGAACACAATCAACCAGACAGTATGAATCAATAGTTATTGCACCTGTCTCCCCAGCAGGGACTTGCACACAGACTGAAACTCGCTGGTACGGTCTCGGCAGGACATGCTGAATGTGTCTATGACGGGGGCGATGGGTGCTGGGACAGCCAGGGGGGTTTCCAGCTGCTGGACCAGCTGGGACTGGGTCTGAGAAGGCCCAGTGTACACCCCGTCCTGGCTGCCTCTAGGACCGTGACGGCGACGTGCGTTCATCGATGCACCAATTCATCACCTTAAGAGGGGCAAAGAGAAATCAATCAAGGTGAAAGTGTATTAACAGCAAAACTAACGTCCAGTTTCACTTTGATTCTTCTGCCAAATGATTCTGATGCAGATGCTTGTTTTATCATTTAAATGATGCATCTGTGGTTGTCTCATAACCTAGAGAGCATCCAGACAGCAGGATGTGTCTATGATATAATGTTCTGATTTGAACATTTCTTATAATTATCAATTGATAACAGTGCTACATGTTTTAGTGGAGCCCATGGTACATATTTACATGAATATAAAGAAGCATTTATTTGAAATAGAAATCTTTTGTAACATTTTCAACGTCTTAACTGTCACTTCAATTTAATATCTCTCTTCAAAACAGCTGTCTATCTAGCCTACCTATACAGCATGTCTATAGACTCCTGCTACTCTACAGTTGTGATCGTCCTGTATCACCTACGACTACGTAATGTCACCGTTATAAAAACAGAAGAAGACGATAGTATGACAGCGTCACCAGCGTATCTCGTTATTTTTGCAATAATTTTGATATTCTTTGACTGACAACCAACTCTAGCTAAGTTAGCTGCTAAGCTATGTAGCAGAATGTGTGATTATAGATGCTTTCATAGGTCAAACAATCTTCACACGCATCTGAATATGTGAGCAGCGCTGACGTGAGTCCTGAGGTACTGAGGGGGAAATGACAACATGTGAGCTGAAAGATATAAGGATTCATTTCTCACCACTCTGCCTCTCTGATGGCTGAACTGTGCAGGCTGTGAATAATATCCGGGTCTTTACACACATATTGACCATAGATATTGACGTCACTGCCACGTATTCCTTAAAATGAATGATCTCTTATTATGTTCAACGCAAGGTGGCGCTATGCTTGAATCTCAGCAGATGTAGTGGGTTGAAGTTATGCAGATGGTCACTGAAATCAGTCAATTATGGGGTTAGAATTGTTGCATTATTCCAAATAAATAGATTAATATTCACAAATAAATGTAGAGATTCACAAAATGTAAAGAATTTCACAAAAAATAAAAAAGTTCACAAATAAATAAAATGCATTTTACAAATGTTTTATTATTTTACAAACACAACTCTGCCTGGCATTTATTTGTGAACTGCTTTCTGTGCATTTGTAAATCCCCTCACGCATCTGTGGATTTTGAAACACTTCCAGCGTGGACGTGCAGACAAATCCACAAATAAGTGGACTCCACCCACCGTTTACTCAAGCCAGTCAGATAAGCTTTTATTCTTCGATGAAAAACAAAACAAACAAAACAGTGTTTTTACATAATCTTAAACATACAGGCTAAGTAATGATGTGAATTATACTTTCAACTGTCCAAAATAATCACTTAACCCTTTCATGCATGGTCACTACAGTGGACAGCTATTAAAAAAGCATTTTCTTGAATTTGCACGGGTTTTGATGGCATAGTTGCACATCATCCTCTTCAGTGGACCCTGGTGCATCATCCTATACATTGCAACCAAGTGGCAAGCCGTTGTGTTTCGATTTTTTCTTCCTCCAAACCAAGATGGCCAATGGTCAGTCAGAAATGCCAAGTTGCTCCGGAATATCCACCCATTCCTAGGAGACTCTTGTAGGTAAAAACAATATTGCAGCATCAAGCAATATCTAATGAGTCATATCACAGTTAAATTTTCCAAGTTTTGATTTTAGATTGGGAGAAAAATCTGATTAATCATCTGTCCACTATAGTGGACCTCATGCATCAATGGCTATATTTCAGCTACAATTCATACTTATACTGTGAATATTGTTTTTGAAAATACTTAATCTGCAGTGACTTTTTTTACTGTAAATAAATGTATTTGTATTATTAGAATGTAATTTTCATTGACATAAAAAAAGTTATGTAATTACATAATGTATGTGACTTGTAATGCATTACTTTACTTGTTAGATCAAAAAGTAATCTGATTTCGTAATGCACATTATTGTAATGCGTTTCTTTACTCGTAACATCAAGAAGTAATCTGATTACGTAATGCATGTTACTTGTAATGCGTTTCTTTAATCGTAACATCAAAAAGTAATCTGATTATGTAATGCATGTTACTTGTAATTAATTACTTTACTTGTTAGATAAAAAGTAATCTGATTATGTAATGCATGTTACTTGTAATTAATTACTTGTTAGATCAAAAAGTAATCTGATTACGTAATGCATGTTACTTGTAATTAATTACTTTACTTGTTAGATCAAAAAGTAATCTGATTATGTAATGCATGTTACTTGTAACACATTACTTGTAACATCAAAAAAGTAATATGAATGCGTTATGCATGTTACTTGTAATGCGTTACCCCCAACACTGCTCATTTCAGATGAGATTGAAAAAAACTTATCGCTAGGTTTTCTCAGAGGAGGGCTATGATAGAAATGTGTCCATCTTGAACATAATCAAAATTATCAGCTAATAAGGGTAAACTGACATACTCTAGTACACTGGAGGGAGCATCTGAGTGGTTTCCACATTTGTACCTTGACAGGCTGTAGAAAAATTCTGAAGGAATCACGTCCTCATGTTCTGATATCAAAGATACGCGAAGTGCAGCTTGTATGAAGTTCAATTGCCTTTGTAATATTTCGTATTTATATTTTTTGTATATATTTTATAGTTTTCACTTGATTTGATATAATTTTATTGATTAGTTTGTTAAATACACATACTTTATCTGTTTGATTATTGTATTATGTTGGCCAGCAGCCATATAACCCTGTAGCCCAAGACTGGTTGCCCACTGAAGCTAAGCAGGGCTGAGCCTGGTTAGTACCTGGATGGGAGACTCCTGAGAAAACCAGGTTGCTGCTGGAAGAGGTGTAAGTGAGGCCAGTAGGGAGCGCTCACCCTGTGGTCTGTGTGGGTCCTACTAACGCCCCAGTAGAGTGACGGGGACACTATACTGTCAAAGAGCACCATCCATTGGATGAGACGTAAAACCGAGGTCTTGACTCTCTGTGGTCATTAAAAATCCCATGGCATGTCTCGTAAAGAGTAGTGGTGTAACCCCAGTGTCCTGGCCACATTCCCTCCATCGGCCCTTGCCAATCATGTCCTCCTAATAATCCCCATCCACTGAATTGGCTCTATCGCTCTCTCTCCTCTCCTATAGTTGGTGTGTGGTGAGCGCACTGGTGAGCACTGGCGCCGTTGTACTGTGGCTGCTGTCGCATCATCCAAGTGGATGCTGCAAACTGGTGGTGGTTGAGGGGAGATTCCCTGATATGACTGTAAAGCGCTTTGGGTGTACACTAGTAGATATGAAAGCGCTATATAAATGCCTCATTCTATTCTATGTTTAATACAGTATCTCTTCAGTTTAAACCATAAACGCATGCTGTCCACTCAAGTGGACATCTGAAAAACTCTTTGAAAAATGTGTAAAAAATAAATAAAATCAAATCTTGTTTTTCATGCCTTAAGAGCGATAAAAACACATAAGAAAAAAAAAAATCCTGACTGAGGTTATCATAATTCATGCATGAAAGGGTTAAATAATCTAAAATAATTTATACAATATCATGATGTCATGACTATGACTCAGCTGTTTCAAAAAAGCATCAGTTGATCTCTGGACCTGTTATGAAGAAAAATAATAATTAATAATAATGATGATAATTATTATTATTTAAACACCATGAGAAGTTAACTTGGTCACATCTTTTTATTTAATTCGCAAAGTTAATGTTTAAGAGAGTAAATGTATGCAATGTATGATTTTAAGGAAGTTCTATGAAAGTTTAAGTTCAGCAAAAACGGCAATAATAGCTTGTGATGTGAAGTCATAGACTTGTGCATTACCTGCATTGACACTCACTGTGTTCAACAAAAGGCAGCTCAATAATCTTCTCACCATGTTCATTCTGCTTTAACTGTAATTTTGTTGGGGGAAAAAACAAAGGAGGAACAGATATGTGATGATGAACTGAATCAATTACATTTCCATATACACTATGTTTCTGTTCGTACCTGCATCATGGTGGTTTGTTTGGTCACGCTGACACACACCATAGCCTCATCCGAGCAGTAGCCTCCACAGCGCTTCACGGACACACATGGAGGCTCCACACCTTTGTGCATCACCTCAGGGAATTCATGCTCAACTTTAACTAAAGTTTCACGTGGCTTACAGATGCTGTTGACATAGACCATCCCTGCTAAAAGTGAATGAATGAATGGAGAACACAATGAATGACATAGACATATCTGTTTGATGCAAATTCAATATCTCTATTTGAGTTCTCTAAGAAGCACTGTTGAAAACTGTTCAGTAAGAAAACATAAACCAATGAGAGAGAGAGAGAGAGAGAGAGAGAGAGGAGAGAGAGAGAGAGAGAGAGAGAGAGAGAGAGAGAGAGAGAGAGAGAGAGATACATACCTTCAGTAGAGTTATGACTGATATTTTGATTGTGAGGATGCTGTGGGGTTAAATATAAAACAATGTGGTTAATTACGTCATTTATTTTATTTATTCATGGTTACTGACTAGGCTAATGTTGATTAAATAATTCCAACTGTTTTTTGCAATGTGCTGGCACTCATTTTCATAATCACCAATAGGTGAGTCACTCAGATTTGTCATAATTCGCACGTACACAGTTGTGTGTTCGGTTTCGGTAACACTCTATTTTAGTCTCCTTGTTACATATGTTATGTAAGGGTTAATGCCCGACGAGGTGTCAATTATCAGGTATTAATGGACGACGGCGAGGCGTGAACCGTCCTCCGCCGAAGTCCATTAATACCTGACAATGGACACCTCGAAGGGCATTAACCCACTTATACCATGGTCACTTACGAAAGAAAGAAATATTTAATCAATTAATAATACTTTAATGTGTTTTAGAGTAAAAATCGTGAGGGTTTTTATTTATTAAGTCGAGCGCACTATTTAATATCTCCCGTATACAGGCCACAGCGACCCGACCGCAGCAGTTGATCAGTGAGTTTGAGCCAGCGCAATCATTTAGAACTGTCATCAGGCAAATTGACGGGACGCCTTTCCTAGGTGTACATTATCACTTTTTAATGGACACCCTGCAGCCAATCAGAATCGAGTATTCACCCAGACCATGGTATAATACTACATAACATATGTAACAAGGAGACTAAAATAGAGTGTTACCGAAACCGAACACACAACTGTGTACGTGCGAATTATGACAAATCTGAGTGATTATTATATAGCTAAGTACATGTGGTACATAGGTAGGCTATGTTAATTTATTAATAGGGTGTATTGTCCAAAAAAAAACAGAGACTGACTGAAAAGTTGAACAAATTAAGAAAATCTATCCTGTTGTTATTACACTGATGACAGTAAGCACTGGGTTTGATGCTTAAAACCCAGCATTAAACGTCAATCACCAAAATACACTGTGTTTACAACTACACATAACTGGATAAAGCAAGTCTCACACACAGTGACAATAAATAATTATTATAATTTAGTCACAATCGAAATTGAATATAGAAAATATGTTCCTGTAGTAAATGTTTGCATTTTGTCTTAAAAAGATTCAGAATTGTTGAACTTTACCTGATCGTCCGTCTCAGATGTCAGACGGAACAGGACGAGATAGAGCACACACAAAAAAACACGCATTGCTTTACTTGAATGTCTAGAGCCTCGCGAGAAATGTTTGTCTAATAATACAGATTACGCATTGTTCATTTGAATCCCATTTCCCCATGGAACTGTTACTCACCATATCCTCATAACGGATATTGCAAAATATATTCTGAGAATTTTAGTGTCATTGTTACCTTAGAACTACTTTCATTTTTAAACAAGTTGCTGTTATGTGGTACATTTAATGCGTTAAAATAGTTTCATTTTGTAAATCTCAACAAAAACAGAATATATGCATATAGGTTTTCGGAGGAAAAAAACTCAAATCAATAACAAAAATTAAAAAAAGAAGCATCAATTAAAACCATAATTAGTTTTGCACTTTATTTTTCAAAAAACAGCAGCAAATGAGTTTGTGCACTAGATGGAATGCAATGCATATCTGTGCATGTGTGACTTGATCATAGATTCAAAAGCTGTGTCTGAGTGCACTAATCACTGACAGAAGGTAAACGGTGCCTTTTTTTTTCTTTCAATATCACAAAGACTTGTGTGTGAAAGTCCCTTTTGGTATTTCAAACCACGTCAAACCAATCTTAGAGTATACACAAACACTGAATTAAAAACAAAAGATTTAACACTGACCCCCTCACACTTGATTACATAAAAAAATAAACAGTACATGACCATCTTAAAAATGGTTTTATCCACCAAATAGCAATTTATATGGTAATTTAAAAGCTCAGAGTGCTAAGTATGATTTTAAGAGATATACAATAAGATGACTCCCTTCAGTCTGAAGTTCTGCAATTCACTTTCAGACAAACTTAAGCCAACTACGAGTGATTTACAGAGGTATGTTCTGAGCAGCTCTGGGATGCGCTTTGAAACAAATGGGTACAAGTCAAGGAATTACGAATGCAGGGAAGCGGGTCTGGTGCTCAGACCTGACCTCTGTACACAATGCTGGTGTTCACTTTGAGTGGAACATTCAGTGGATTTTAAACCCATGGTCAGTCTTAATCTCAGCGCTGATGCATAAAAGAAAGTTCTGGTCTTCCAACAGTCATGACGACGGATGTCCTGGCAGACCATCAAATGAAGTTGTCTTTCCCGTTTCCCTCGTCAGAACAGCTTTATCATGCTCTCTCTTGACTTGCCGACTCCCACCCACTTCACTAAAAAGAGAAAAGATTTTTGAATGATCATTTTGTAATTTCTAAGCATGCCAGTAGGATATATGTCTTTCTGCTGCTGCATATGTCAGTGGCTGAAACATTCTAAATTAATAAATGATATCGAATGTGTATTATTACCTGGCACCTGCAGGAAATTCTCGATAAAGTGAATGTAAGCTTGAGCCTGTGACGGCAGCTCATCAAAACTGCGCACTCCCTCAGTGCTACAACACCAGCCAGGAAACGTCTCATAAGTCACGTGAACCTTTGTGAGGACGTCCATGTTTGCTGAAATATACAAATATTACCCCTCCATTATCAGAAAAGGTCTATGCTAGTAAATGATAAATAGCATGGCAATATTGTAATGTGTGTGAATATCATTGTAATGCGTGACAAATCTGAAAATGTGTTACAATTGGTAACTTACCAGGAAAACTGGGAAGAGGCTTTCCATCAACTGTGTAAGCTATGCCAATCTTTATTTCTGGCAACGTGTCAAGAATGTCTAACTTGGTCAGTGCAATGCTGAGAGAAACAGAAGGAAAAGCGTTGTTAAATTAAACTGAACAAATCTTAAGTTCAATCTTTGTAATAGCTACAACAAAGAAAAATAGAAACTGGTTAAAACTGTTACAATTACATAATGGGAAAGTTATGTAATTGTAACAGTTTTAACCAGTTTCTATTTTTCTTTGTTTTCTTGTACTCTACCAAAAGGTTTGGGGTTTTAAGATTGATTTTTTTTTTAAAGAAGTTAATTTTATTCAGCAAGGATGCACTAAATTGATCAAAAGTGCCAGTAAAGACATTTTCAATGTTACATAATATTTCTATTTTAAATAAATGATGTTCTTTTGAACTTTCTATTCATCAAAGAATCCTGGGGGAAAAGTATCACAGTTTCCACAAAACTATTAAGCAGCACAACTGTTTTCAACATTAATAATAATAAGAAGAAATATTTCTTGAGCAGCAAATTAGCATATTCAAATGATTTCTGAAGGATGATGTGACACTAAAGACTGGAGTAATGATGCTGAAAATTCAGCTTTTCCATCACAGAAATAAATTATATTTTAAAATATAACCATTCATTTCAATTGTAATATTTCATGTTTTTTGTTGTTGTTGATAATCTTACTGAGTCCAAATTTTAGAACGATAGTGAATTTAAAACACTGAACATAACTCACGCTGAAAAACCATTAACCATGTGGGCATAGCGAACCAAAACCAGGTCCAGCCATCCACAGCGACGCCGCCTGCCTGTTGTGACGCCAAATTCCCTCCCTTTGCTCTGCAGCAGATCACCAGTTTCCTGGAAAATAAGTACAATACATGTGAAGATGTGTCACAGGTTTTACCCCCTGACTGCTCTTCAAAACACACCCTGACAAAGACTCACATTATCTTGCTCAGTAGGGAATGCTCCCACTCCCACCCTGGTGGTGTAGGCCTTCACCACTCCATACACACGACCAACATGAGACGGAGGG
The DNA here is from genome assembly GCF_963993115.1 of Abramis brama. Taxonomy (NCBI): domain Eukaryota; kingdom Metazoa; phylum Chordata; class Actinopteri; order Cypriniformes; family Leuciscidae; genus Abramis; species Abramis brama. The sequence continues at coordinate 17,809,404 of NC_139977.1, forward strand.
ACTCCAAGGCCTGTGCAAACGCCTCCGACGGTACAGTTTGATGACGTCACAAATGGGTAGGTCCCTGAGAGAGATGGAAACATCCTATGTTAAGAAGACATTTGTATCATTCACACTGTCAAATACAAATTCCACTGTCCTCAAGGTCAAAACATTTTAAAAGCACACCAGTGGATCTTCCCGTTTATGCGGGATTGCCATTCATACCAAAATCGATATCCAGTAAGGCAGCATTAGCTCCTTCCACCAGAATCTTCTTGCTTGGTCCAGTAAGGGCTTTGTGCATGAAATAAACCCCATCAGTTACTAGGGGCCGTAACCTCTCAGCATAACCCTGTGGGTGAAATGGAAAAAATAGTACTGGGCAGGTTCATGATTTAGAAGTTGAACACATACTGAAAGATGCCAAGATGCTAATCACCTTCAGTTGCTCCAGCTCAGCATCAGTATCAATATTAAGGTTAGGATATGTGGTCTGAAAATGACCAGCCAGCACCCGAAATCTGCAGAGAGAGATTTACATGAAGTCTTCATGAAGTCCTAATTTTCACAGAGAAAGAAAGTCTAACAAAAGCAGATATGATTGTTAAGAACAACACACAGAATTCTATGTAATCAAGTAGTTTTCTGAAATATTAAATAGAAATCTATCATTATGCTCACTTTTCCTCAAATACTGAGAAGTCTGAGACCAGATCACACACTCTCAGTCCATTACGTGCTGCTTTGGAGGAATATGCAGGTCCAATGCCCTTCTTAGTTGTGCCCAAACTGTAAAACAGAGCAGGGTGAACTCAATATCAATCTGGTAGAAAATGATCTGCAAATGTGGCTGTTATATGTGCAAAAAAAGAGAGAAAGAAAACCCACTTTTTCCCTGCCTGCTGCTGTCTCAGCTGCTCCTGTATCCCATCAACGGCCTGGTGGAAGTTGAACACTACACAGAAAAAGAGAACACCTCTAATTCTAATGTCATAGATATAAGTTTCCTGGTATTTTTATTTTTCCGAGACGAAACATAGTACAGTACATAGTCAATGTCATCTGGAATACAGCAAAATTACTCAATGCCTCATGAAGTCAAAACAAAACCGTACCAATATGTGCCCTGTCAGATATCTTCAGTCGTTCCTCCCACCCTTGAAGTCCTAAAAATAAACAAAGCCAAAAAAATAAAACTCAATAACCCCTTACTAGACACCCCCCATATTGGCAAGTGGGGCATATATGAAAAAAAGTTGCTGCTCACAAGTCATTCTGGATACACATAATCAACATATATTTAAAAAGCTGACACATGAGTGTTTACAGTTCAAGAACTACTCAGACTGTTATCAGTATGGAGATATAAGCTCAAACATAAAAATATTAAGAATAAAATTTTAAACATATAAAAATATTACATAAATGTATTAAAACACCTTATAACCACAATTACAGTGAAGCCACAAGTGGGGTCATGCTTCATTTCAAATATGAGGATTATGTCTTTAAAACTATGCATTTTATGAATCATTTCATAAGACCATGTTGTGTGTTTTTAGAGAAGGCTAATAAAAATGCTAATGAAGTTATTTATGGCCCTCATAACTCTCCAGCACTCTAATGTCTGGCACGGAGAACTGCCTATTCACGACTTCAGATCAAGTACAAAAAGTTTTTGTATGCTTTAACATGCAGTGAATGTTGAACAACGATGATCTGGGGCCGACTGTAAAAAACAGCATTAACACTTCATCTAACAGAGCTAAAAAAAAAAAGACATAAAAAAACCCATACATATATATTTTTCATTCTACTATCTACACATTGCAGAATTTTTGTTTTTGACAACCTTATTTAAATGCGGGATTAAATTCGAAAATGCAGTATTCTGACAGTGAAAATCATCGCGACTGAAAAATAAATCTGATACTGTATGTCAGAACAGATCTGTGCATTAAGTCTTGCAAACTAATAGACTTACTTGTTCTATGTAATGCTTCTAAGCTCTATGTTTCTTTTTTTTCTTCAAATTACTGACTGTTGTTGCAACAACCACAGCTTTTTGTAAGGAACACTGCACTTTTTAGATAATTTTCATATTTGTATATTTCATATTTTTATATTGTACATTATTATTATAATGTATATGTTACTGTACGCTGCACGTTAAGTACCTTTAAGTTAAGTAAATATGACTTAAATGTTCCTTTTGTGTTTGTTTACTAAAACAAAAGTACTTGGTCACCACTAGATCCAGATTATAATTTTGACCATTTGTACGTACTTTGTAACAATAGTTGTTCAATCCAGATCATGTCTTTTTCATTTGCAAAAATACTAAGGTATACATTTTTAGCTACATTGTCCAGCCTTGATATGTAGGCATCTTAAATACATGGAATATGCATTAAGCAAATGATACCACAACGACCTCATGTTTAACATTGTTGTGTATTTCACTCCATATACTGATCATTTTACCATCGCCTTTCTGCGAGTTCTTCTCAGCCTCATCAAAAAGTCCTGGCAGGTGTATCACAACACCATTTCCTGTGGGACAGAACAAGAAAGGATCTCAACAATCACAACAGCAGGTCAAAGGTTAACATCCGATCTCAAACAATGAAACGAGAAAAATGCAATGAGAAATGATTGAGTTTTAATGGGGAGTTATACAATACATAATGCAGCGAACACGTAGTAAAAACTAGGGGGCAGTAAAGTGATTTGTGATTTAATAGGAAGATCAAACAAGACATACCAATAAATGAGGTGGCCTTTTTGTTGAGAACGCCACTAGGAAGCAGGTGAAAGTCGTACTCAACCGAGTCCACAACCACTGTGTGTCCCGCGTTATTTCCTCCCTGGTAATCACACAGTTGATTCAAACATGAGCGCAAGTATCGCGATAAGATAAAAACAGAGCCGCAGGAAATGTTACATCACTTGTCCTGCCGCCAAAAAAAGTGTCGATGACAACAATAATGGAAACTTTGGCTTCATTGTGAGGTTGATGATGCGTCTTCTGAAAGTGGTTGTTCGTTTCCGCTTTTAACGTTACCTCAATTAAACTGTGCAATAAACGCAATCCGCAGACAGCACAGACATAATGTTTGCTCATAAACTCTTATAAACACAAATTGATGCGCGGTTGGATACACACCTGGCATCTGCATACAATGTCGGCGTCCATTGCCAAGAGGTCGACCACTTTCCCTTTCCCCTCATCTCCCCACTGAGCTCCCAACACTACGGTCACTTTATTCTGGGGCTCCCGCAGGATCCGCAGCGAGTCCACGCTGTCTCTGGAGCGCTTGAGCACGGGTTCACCGTTCAGCGAGGCCGTTTCCTGACCATTAGACATTGTGCTATCCGCAGCCATGCCGAGAGTGTGTGTGAGTGAGTGGGAAGAAAAAAAAAGCGGCTACGCTACTGCAATAGGGAAGCTCACGAGATTGGCCTTCAAAATAAAAGTCCGGTAGCCAAAAACACCGAAAGACTCAGTGGAGTTAAAACACACGACCTTGAAACCTGCACTGAATGAATGAACACATGCATGCTTGTAAAAAAATATCGGAATTAAATCGGAGTGTGTGACACATGCTATTGTAATGAAACTCAATTAAGTTTATTTTTTCCCCCAGGTTGTTGATATTAGCAGTTTTAGACGCTTGTCATATCTTGCTTCACATAGTATAATTGGCGGGTAAATTTTATGGAAACAAAATTGTTTGCTTTTTTTTAATTTTTTTATATTTTATTACTTGTAAATAATGTTTGTGTCTATGTTAATATTATTAATTCTGACATTCCCTTTGGCTGAGGCTTCTTTTGTTCAACCATAACATCTGTAAACTTCTTCACTATAAAACTAGTAATCTGAATATGTATTTAATATAAACAAATCGGAATATTTATTTAATATGAAAAAAAGTTTGACTCTCTAAACTTCTTAAAAACAGCCAAACCAGTCTGAGTTGCAAATCCAAACATTGGTAAATTGCATTTTAAAAAGTAAAAAGTGTATAGCCACTTCGCCTATTAAAACATTTTTAATTATTCAGTTGTTAAAAATATAGTTGGCCAAGAGAAGACATGCATAAACTGGACAAAAAACATGCTATTCCACTGCTTTGCTCGAGCTTGATAACAGAGGCTAACGTTACTCATGAACTGCAAGCAGCTTATGCTCATTATCTACTTTTCAGACAGCAGTGTGTTTCTTTGGAATAACGGACGATGTTATCAGTCAAAGCCCTCTCAGAGACTTTTGAAGGAGAGTGTTGGATATCTGTTATGTGTTATTTACTGCTTGTCTGTATGTTGGGAGTATGGTAGTGTACAGGTAGTGATAAAGCTGTATGTGCAAAGCACTGGGCTATTATTTCTCTAATTGAAGAACAGTTAAGTTGCAGTTATGTCATATTCTCTGTACATTCTTTGGGGATCATCCAAACACAATAAAAAGGCGTTTCACCAGTGTTTTGTGTGTGTCAGCTGTTTCACCACTGATTTTACTGGAATGGACACATTACATGAAAGTCAGGGTGAGTGTGAGCTGTATGCCAGAGAGATCTATGCACAATTCAATATTCAGGTACTTTCTCAAGTGTTAAGAGTATTCTTTTTTTTATTTATAAATGTAAGTTAATATAAATGAAATGTTTTACTTAATTTCATTTAATATGATGTAGTATGTTTGGACTTGTTACAGCCAAGTCCACCATTGTGGGCCCTGCTGGGCATTCGTCTAGAAGGTTTTGTGCCTGCCACTCTGCTGCCGCTGACACTCACTATAGTATGTTATTGCTGTCTTCTCTTTAGTTGTCCCTCTTCCCCCCACACACATTTATTACTAAGTGATATACTGGTATGTCATGAATTTATCAAATTATTTTAAAAGGAAATAATGCAATTGGACACAAAAATATGTAGGCTACATCAAGTCATTGACCCTTATATAACACACACACACACACACACACACACACACACACACACACACACACACACACTGTATATATGTGTGTGTGTTATATGTGACCCTGGACCACAAAACCAGTCACATGGGTCACTTTTTTGAAATTGAGATTCCTACATCAACTGAAACCTGAATAAATAAGCTTTCCATTGATGTATGGTTTGTTATGACAGGACGATATTTGGCCGAGATACAACAAAAATCTGGAATCTGAGGGTGCAAAAAAAACAAAACATTGAGAAAATCTCCTTTAAAGTTGTCCATTTATGTTCACGATAGTGCTGCATCCACTCACAAAAATAAATGTTTTATATATTTCTGGTAGGAAATTTACAAAATATCTTCATGGAACATGATCTTTACTTAATATCCTAATGATTTTTGGCATAAAAGAAAAATCGATAATTTTGACCCATACAATGTATTGTTGGCTATTGCCACAAATATACCCGTGCGACTTATGACTGGTTTTGTGATCCAGGGTCACATATAAGGCTCAATGACCTGATGTGCATATTTTTGTGTCCAACTGCATTATTTCCTTTTAAAATAATTTGATAAATTCATGACATATATCACTTTATTCTTTAAATCTATTTATTTTTAATTCATTTTTAGTACATTTAAATAATACATTTTATATTTTGTAATCTTAAACCCCCAAAATGAACCTTAACAATATAAAATTTAAAACTAAATACTATGGCATCATTTTAAGTTTGAAACCTTTCAGATAAACAAATTTGATAAATATCAGTAGTTTTAAAGCTGTTATGATCATTGAAAAACTTTTGTCCAGCAATTTGTATATTCTCAAATGTCAGAGTGGCACAATTGAATTGGCAGTGTAATAATAGTAAACATGATAATGCATCATCCAGAGGAGCCAAACTGATCCTTGTGGCAGAGTGAAAAGGTTTGTAGATCTCTCTGAAATACTGATAAAAACTGCTCATTTCAAGTATTGGTACTAGGTTGGTACACTATACAGTATATATATATATATATATATATATATATATATATATATATATATATATATATATATATATATATAGGCTACATATCTACCGCCTGACATAAAAACAGTCAAAATTGAATTTAAACACTTTGAAATGTTATTTAACAACTGAAACTAGTTTAAACACATTGTTCATGACATAAAAAATATGCATTACATTAGTTTTGAATATATATATATAAACCTTTTTGAAGCTTTATTTGTCAATGACCAATTAACGTACAATATCTGGTAACCTGATGGTTCCGGTGCCCGGTTGCATAAAGCACCTTAAGTGTTATTTTCCCTTAAGAACGAACACCCTTAGGTTTCTCTTAAACTTACTACTTGTTACTAAACCCAAAGGTTTACCTTTTAGTAGTTACCCAATAATAATAATAACAATAAAACAATATTACCACCATTGTACACTTAAGCAAGCATTCATTCAGACACAGCTTCATGGGAGCCCTTTCCTGAGAACCATAATGCATGACTTTTCTGTTTTTATTTTTGTGTTTATTTATTTTGAACAAAGGTGCTTTTCCTTGGACCTCTGACCCAATTGGCAATTGAGAGCCCAAGAGGACTTTTTCATGATGTTAAAACAGCCTTGAGTGAGTATGAATATATGTTTAGAATATAGAATAATTAGAATGTTTTAAATAAAACATTTGAATAAAAAATAAATATAAAAACCGAATATATATATATATATATATATATATATATATATATATATATATATATATATATATATATATAAAATACATGTAAAAAGAAAATCTCTCATAAATCATGAATATTTGCTCACGAGCAGATTCTCGGTCTTGGAGCAAGTGTGAGAGATTTACGATGGCTTAGGAACCAGGTGGTGGCTCCATTAACAGAGAAGTTAGTTTTTCGAGCGTGCATGATTCCCATGTTGGTGCAATGAATCGGTCCCACTGCTGCCATCTTCATCAGTCCTCTCTTCTTCGGTGTGGGTAAGTTAAAATAGCAAGACAATAATGTAGAAATATTCCAGCAGATGGCGATGTCGAGCTCTAATAACAAGCAGTGAATGTAGGCTTGCTTGTGTGTATGCTTTTAAAAGGTATTGTATAACTGTTCAGAAATGTTTAATCAAGTCAAGTCACCTATATATAGCACTTTATACAATAGATGGTGTCAAAGCATCTTTACAGTGATAAACAGGAAAATAAGATTCAATGATGCAAACAGAATTCAACTCTGCTTTAAAGCAGCTCTAAAAAGACATTACTAAACAGTAGTGCTGCACGATTAATCTATTAGCCTATGCGATTATGAAATGCTGCGATTTTATGAAATAAATAAATGCATGTGTGGACATGACAACCCATTCTCTCTGAGAGCTGTTCCCTTTCATAGGTCTCTCAACACTGCGAATATCGCTATGGGAACACCTTTGGTGTGGACGAATGTCTGAAGCCCTTATACCATCACGCCAATTTGATTGGCCAATAGCACCACTCTAAGAATACGTCATGTATGCTTCATATTAGTGTGCTGGGCGCTATTTCCTCAGATTTTATTCCTTCAGGAAGCGTATTTTCTGTTGCCCGTAGGAAAGCGTGTTTGTCGTGTTCTTTGCTATAATTCAGAGCAGTTTTACCACTCCTCTCAAACGGACACAATGAGCTTCAAGAAATGCATCGACCCGTGTGACAGGTTCATCGCAGGAGGAGACACTCATGACAGGTGCGTGCGATGTCTGGGTCTTAAACATGCTCAGGCGGCACTTAACGGCCTATCTGACTGTCGTTACTGTGATAGCGTGTGTTTGAAAGTTTTGCGCTCAAGACTCACCTGCTTTTTGTGGAAAGAAGGCCTTGGGTCATACCCTCGCCTCTCCATTTCTGCGGTTGCAAGCATCAAGACTCACCTGCTTTCTGAGGAAAGAAGGCCTTGCTTCATACCCTCGCCTCTCCATTTCTGCGGTTGCAGAGCCGCTGCACGAGATGGATGCTTGGGGTGACGATTATGAGCTTGAGCGCATGGAGAGCGAGTAGACGGAATATTCTCTCTTTCTCTCTCTCTCTCTCCCCGAGCCGCTTGCTCACAGACTAGCGCGGCTCGGACCCCGTCATTTTCGTTTGTGACGATTTGCGGCCTACTCCAGAAGCGATGCGATTTCTTTCGGTTGTGTCCGGTTCGACGATGACGTTTTGTCTACGGCGGCCTCTGATTCTGAAGAGCTTATAGGCGATTTGTGTGGCTCTCTCCCTTCGAGCGGACAGGAAAAGCTCACTTCTCCGTCCTATAACAAAGCTGTTAGACGTGGTTACTCGTGCTGTAAACAAGCTGGGGCTGGATTGGGACAGCAAGCCTGCTCAAACTCAGGCCCAGTCAAAGCTGGACGATCGCTATTTGACTAGCCACGCCCCAGCCCAGCCCTGTAGGCCTCTCGCGACCTGGATATACTGGAGTTCCTGCAAAGTCGTTTTTGGAGGGTGCGGCCCCGGCCACTCTTAAGGTGTACATGGCGGTTATTTCAGCAGAGCATGTACCAATCGGAGGTGTTTCCGTTTGACGTCACCTCCTGGTTTCTCGTTTTCTACAAGGGACGAGACGGCTTAGGCCTTTCCGCCCTGTACGAATTCCCTTTTGGGATTTAGCCATTGTTATGGAAGGTCTGGCAGGTCAGTCATTCGAACCATTAGAATCTGTGTCAAAGAAGTTTTTGACTCTTAAGACAGTTCTTTTGGTGGCCCTTTCCTCTCTTAAGAGAACAGGGGACCTGCAGGCTCTTTATGTCCGCCCTTCCTGAATGCATTTTGCCCCAGGACTGGTTAAGGTCTTGATGCGTCCCAGGCCAGGATACGTTCCTAAGGTCGTCTCAACCCCTTTTCGTTCCCAGCAGGTGGTTTTGGAGGCTCTTTCCCCTCCTGATTCGGAGACTGGGAGTTATGCACGGCCTCTGCCCGGTCAGGGCACTGAAGATCTATGTCGACCGCTCAGCCCAGTGGCGTAGATCGGAGCAATTGTTTGTGTGTTTTGGTGGTAAAAACAGAGGGGCTGCTGTCACCAAACAGAGAATGTCTCATTGGGTGATTGAAGCTATCTCGGCGCCTTATGAGGCGGGTGGTTTGGCTTTGCCTCTAGGTGTGCGTGCCCATTCCACTAGAGGAATGGCTTCTTCTCAAGCTCTTTTTAGGGGCTCTTCTTTGGAGGATATTTGTGTTGTGGCAGGATGGTCCTCTCTGAACACTTTTATCAAGTTCTACGGTCTGGATGTGAGGATGGCTCCCGGATCCCAGGTCTTATCTGCTTGAGCGGACACTTTCCACGGTCTTCCAGCTATTCTCAGGTATGTGAAGGCGTTATGGTATAATCGTTCCCATAGTGATATTCGCAGTGTTGAGAGACCTATGAAAGGGAACGTCTCGGTTACGTATGTAACCTTTGTTCCCTGAGTAGGGAACGAGACACTGCGATACCGACCTTCCCATACTTGAATAGTGCTTCCTTCGTCATGGAATCTGAGGAAATAGCACACAGCACAATAATATGAAGCATACGTGATGTATTCTTAGGGTGGTGCTAAGCGTTACTGGCCAATTAAATTGGCGTGATGGTATAAGGGCTTCAGACATTCGTCCACACCAAAGGTGTTCCCATAGCGAAATTCGCAGTGTCTCGTTCCCTACTCAGGTAATAAAAAGAAGACCAGTCAGTTTCAGTTTAGGCAGTGGCACGTGTGGCGCGTATGGTCATGTCGTGACTTTTTGCCGTGTGCAGCACGGAGAACAGGTGAAGATGATGCCGAGCAGATGGACTCTCATGCCACAGCCACACATCCATTTTCTCACGCAGAGAAAAAATTGCGAAGCAAAGAGGACACTGATACCAACAGACTAGACAGAGCAGGTTACTTTTGATAGGAAACAAATTCCCAGCTATCAGATTCTGTCAATTTTATTATGAAATTCAAACAATAGCATTTTGGCGCTTATAAATGTGACGTGACAGACAAGGTTATTTTCGTAAACGAAAACTGAAACTAAGACTAAAACTATTTGTCAAAAAACATTTTCGTAAACTGAAATAAAATAGAAATGTCAAAATAAATGAAAAACTAAAACGAAACGATACTAACAACAGTTACTGAAAACTAAATGAAATAAAATAATAATTAGCAAAAATAAATAATCGTTTTCGTAATTAATAAGCTCTCATCATTTGCCGGAAAATCAAGTTTTTCCACTGGACTGCGCTTTCTTTTTCAATGTAAACAAGACAGACATGTATGACCGTTGCGGGTCTTTTGCAGCCTTAAGAAGCCGAAATGGCCAAATAAGTAGGCCTATTTCCATCATGTAGACCGTATGCAAAAACAGCTGTACCTTAATTTCAGGTAAGATAACCATCTCATGTGAAACTTAATAATCAACAAGATTAGACAGAAGACCACACTGATGAGAAACCGGAAAAAACAAATAGCATGTCTAACCCACAAGACATAGGCTACATTTGTCAGAGTATAAGTAGCCTATACAATGTCATGAATACGAGTATAACTGTAAGTATATGATATTAAAATATACAAGACAAAAAGCATAAATTGATCAATACAAGAATAATATTTGAAAGGATTAATCATACAAATAACCATAAAAGAATAATCATAATTATCATATGCATATTTTTCTTTCTTTTTCTTATACATCACATGTTTAACAAGATTTCATCTTTAATATGAATGAAGTTCAAGTTCATTCAACTTTTAAGTTGCATTTATTTGGTTCTTTGTTCAATCTCAAACAATTATTTTATTTGTATTATTAAGTTTAACTTTGCTAAATTAAATGTCTTTTACTGGAAGTATTATGTTAACTCTGCTTAACTATAATTACAAAAACTGAAACTAAATATATAAAAACTAAATATAAATGTGTTCACAAAATAAAAACTAATCTAAAACTAACAAAACCATTAATGAAACTAACTAACTAACTAACTAACTAAAACTAAACTTAAATTTATAGGAAATCTGAAAATTAAAATTAAAATACAAACTAATTTAAAAATGCAAAACTATAATAACCTCGTGAACCGAACATCTCTTACTCTTTACTTGTTAATAAACACGAATGAACAATAGGTGTGTTGAAAGATACAGTACAACTTACCGAAATGTTTATGCCTCATACATAATATCGATCAATCAGTGTTTTTCAACCGCGGAAAGAGGTTAATAAAACAGCTGGAGAACAATATGTAACATAACGTTACATTTACCTAAGGAAAGCCATTTGATAGCACGTTAGTTGGCTAGACAAATTATATATATTGTAACTTTGCTATTATAGCCTAGTAAAAAACACATTATATTTAATTTGAGTTGTTATTTTTAAACTTTAATAATAATACCAGCTGACAGGGTGTATGTTTACAGCATTAGGTGAGATATGTTTTTCTTAACATGTATCTACTGTAGCTAATATTTATACAAATGAATCGATATTGAATCAAGATCGGAATCAAATCACAAGATTTGAATTGAAATTGTGAAATTTGTGTCAAGCAATAATAAAAACAGTAACCTACCAGTCATTGTACCATGATGTAAACATTGTAACATGTTGTTACTAAACTTAACAAATTTCTGTTTAGTTATCAAATGTTTTGACAATCACAATACACATCCTGTATTATCATAATCACTGATCTGTGTGTGCATTTTCCTTGAGAACCAAGCAAGTTGAAACCATTTGTTTATTATATCGCAATCGCAATATTGACCTCAATAATTGCAATATGACATTTTCCAATATGATAATTATTCAGTTGAAATCAGTTCAGTGTTGATTCATTTCAGTTCAGTAACAGTGTAAAGTACAATTATGAAATGAGTTTAATTCAGCTATATAATTCCAGCTAAGTTGAGTTCTCATCCAATAGTGTCAGTGCGGTCAAATCAGTAATATTGCTGAATATTAAGTGTCGCCAACTGAGCAAGTCAGAGGCGACACTGACAAGGAACCCAAACTCAGGTGACAGAATAGAGAAAAGAAATTTGGGAGAAACCTCAGTCGGGAGCCAGTTCTCCTCTGGCCAATGAACGAACATGGTGTGATTATGATTAAAAACTCAGCGTGACAGGGAATGTGGAGTTTAAATTTTCCTGTGTTCTTTCTGTCCCACATAACCCATTTCCATCATATCACTGACATTGAACAGCTTCGCTTTGGACAAGACACTGTATTTGAGATCCTAATTTGTGCAGGTAAATGCTTTTAAATGCCTAACATTTGATGTTGTCTCATCTAACACTTCATGTTATCTTTTCAACTTTCCAGTTCACTTATACCTCCATTTTTGCCTTCATATTCATCAGAACAGGCGAGTATCCGTGATATGTATAAATACAGTGTCATCTGGTTTGTGTCTCACCTCAGATTTCAATTTCTTAATGATCAGGTCATCTGGTGGGACCTGTGTTGTGCCACTCGTTTTGCAACTGGATGGGTTTTCCTGCCATTGGCTCAGTTTTACTGCACCCACAGAGGCCTGTGATTTTGTTCTCCTACCAGATGGATGTTCTGATCTTCCTCATCCTCCTCTTCCCCTTCACAGATCCTGCTCTCAATGGCATGACCCCCATTTGCAGTCTGCTTACACCTTGCTCTGACTGCACATGACACATCTTAATGGTGCCTGGGTGGAAATGTACCTGAAAGTCTTAAAGGGGTCATATAATGGTACATGCACTTTTACATGTTGATTGTACTGAAATGTGTGTTGGCAGTGCCTGTACACAACCATCATAAAATGATAAAAATCCATCCAGTGTTTTTTTTTAAATCTTCTTATATGTTTCCTCCTGTCTCAAATCAAGCTGTTCGATATTGTGACGTCACAATATCGACGCCCCTCCCACGATGGCTGATTGACAGCAGCGTTTCAAACACAGACCCGCCCTCGCGCCCTCGTGAGCGAGCTGTCAATCATAGCACGCGCCGACTCGCGTTCATTGTTGATAGCTGGAGTGCTGAGTAGAATGGCGTCTAACGATTGTGGTGTTCTGTTCTTGGTGTAATAACGAACACAGCAGTCATATTGATGATGTTTCTAAATCCGTACAGCTGAAGACGCAGTGGCTGAGTTTGTTTTCGAAGGGAATATTTCCCACGATCAACGTCAATGCTGTCATGTTTGCGCGAATCATTTCACCAGACTCGAGACTGCTTTACAAACGAGGGTCAGTATAAAGCTGTTTTTGCTAAGAAGCTGCTCCAGAAAAAAGGATCAGTACCAACTATTCGTGTTCCTGCTGAACCTCCAGAAGAACAAGTGAGTGTAACGTTTTATTGACCTTTATATTAATCTTTATATTAATCTTTGCAAATAGCTTGCACGCTTCACGATGAATGTGGCTATTTTTACACTCGGTACATTATGGCATGTTTTCTATGTACGACGTTCTCAATATAATTCATAATCCCACGCAGGGTTCGTACGGGTGCTTGAAATCCTTGAAAGTGCTTGAATTTTGATGTTGTGTTTTCAAGGTTTGAAAAGTGCTTGAATTTTGGATAAAATGCTTGAAAATGCTTGAATTTGTAACTGTATTTCTTTCACAAGAAATATCTTTCTGACGAAATA